>NC_137608.1:2204876-2399876 GCF_963280865.1 Gymnoscopelus braueri
GGGAGTGTCGCGCCTGTCACTCACTTTCAGGAGCCTCCCCGTAGTAGCCCGCACCGCATGCGCCAGCTTTGGGAATGTGCTGCGTTTGTGTAGGGCTGGTTAAGTCCCGGGAAAGACGCACTGTGATTGGCCAGTAGTCACTTTGAGTGGCAGTTGGGGCACACCGCCTGCTGCCTTGAGCACCATGTTGCTTCCTGAGTCTTGAGACAGTCCGCCTTCGACTCACCCGATTGGACAGAGGGAGAAAATCAGCGCCTGCCTCCAGCAGTTTTATGCTTCGTCGCGGAGAGCAGATAAACGCAAGGTCTGCGCGACAAGCGGAAAAATCTGCTCTTGCGTGAATCCACGCATTTACATTGACAATGCATTGGCAGATTCTGCAAACAGCGGCCAGCCAACTCTTGGTGGGAGCGCTCCCACCGCACTTTTATTTTACCTCTGGGGCAGAATCTGCCAATGCTTTGTCAATGCAAATGCGTGGATTCTTGGAAAAAATCCGCAAGACCAGGAATCCACGCATTTGCATTGACAAAGCATTGGCAGATTCTGCCCCAGAGGTAAAATAAAAGTGCGGTGGGAGCGCGCCCTTACAAGTAAAAGGCCTGTGCTCGAAATGTTACTTGAGTAAAAGTACAAAAGTATTGGCATCAAAATATACTTAAAGTACCAAAAGTAAAAGTACTGTTTGAAAAAGGCAGATCTACAAGGTCACAACGTGAGCTTGTAGATCTGCTATTTTCAAATAGCCTGGGTATAAAATAGGGCTAAACTGGTTAATGTATGTTTTATAACATAATAATTGATATCTGCAAAGTAACTAGTAACTAAAGTTTTCAAATAATTGTAGTGGAGTAAAAGTACAATATTTGCCTCTGAGATGTAGTAGAAGTAAAAGTACTGAAAACTGAACTCCAGTAAAGTAAAAGTACCTCAACATTTTACTTAAGTACACTACTTGAGTAAATGTACATAGTTACTTTCCACCACTGGTTATTATTTAGTCACAAGCTCTTGTTAATAGTTTTACTTTTCATCGGTTCAATATTTATAAAACCCACAGACATCAAATGAATATCAAATATCTAAATATTGAATCAAGCAACTTGAAAACTATCTGGGGTGCACACAAAAGCCTGCATAACACGTAGATGTGCTATTTACGCTACTGACGCAACACTGTCATAACAAAGTATATAATATAGCATTAATTCATGGAACAAATATTTGAAGAAATGCAATATGGAGATACAAGGTTTCTGCCCGACAGCGACAAATTATTTTCAAACTTAAATAAAAAGCGATTTTCGACTTTGCCATCCAACATGTTTTTGCCAGAGTCATTCTATACAATGTACATCGCCGCCACCAATGGCGCGCGCTACATGTGTTCAGCACATGTACACAAATACTTGAAATCAGTCAGACCATTTCACACCAACAGTACACACCAAAATAAAATAAAAAATGCACCAACGGAAAATACAGTCAGTCACCTGAACTCAGAATGATGTCAAATAAACATGGTACAACTAAATAAGCACTCAAGTGTACAAGGTGGGAGACATTATTTACAATTAGCATCAAGCACATGAACGCTAGAGTCACTATTCTCAGGGGGGCGAACATTCCACAGAAATAGCAGATCTACAAGCCCACAAGCTTGTAGATCGGCTATTTTCGGCGAAGATATTTAAAGGTAGGGTAAGTGATTTTCTTTGGTTAAAATAAGTGTTAAATAGCTCTATATTCTGATAGTACTCATTGCTATAGAGTGTTTGTTCAGTAAAAGGAGTCTCCTTGTCTCTCCAGCTCTTTATAAAACAGAAAATGCATTTTCGTTCCAGTTGCAGTTTCATTTCCAATTTTATCCAATCAGGATAGAGAACTCAATCAGGATATAGATTAAAGTGAAATGGGAAGTGATGACACTAAGAAATGAGCAGGCAAAATTGGAACTGGAACACTATAAAAATGAAGCTTAAAAATAGGTAGGCTACTTTCTCCTGATTGGCTGAGATTTTGACACCTACCGGAAAATGTATTTTCTGTTTATTAAAGAGCTGGAGAGACGGGGAGACTCCTGTTACTGAACAAACACTCTATAGCAATGATTACTATCAGAATATAGTGCTTTAACCTTTTAACAAAATACTTTTTGTTTTAACCAAAAAATATCACTTACCCTACCTTTAATGTATAGCGAAAACAGGCGGGCCCCTAGTATAGAGCCACGGGGCACTCCAGTCAAATACTGCATGTATATTTTGTTTAAAGTGATTAAAATAATGAGTTTTGCTTTGTAAGAGCTGATTTCAATACAATTGATTCTTAAACAGAAGCATATTACTGTACATTTTGTTTACAAGAGAATCGACCGTAATGTTATGCAACATTTCATTAGTTGGCTGCAGAAAAATATGACTGTAGTTGGGATTTTGGAGTGCCATTTGCCATGGCCTGCCTGTATCAAGGACCATTCAATTTACCTGAATAAATAAGATTCATATAGTTAACTCAAAAGTTTATTTCAATCGACATTGTCAAAAAACAATGAAGAGCCTGGACACACTTTATAGCCACTATGCTTGAAACAAGTTAAAGGGAGCAATTTACTCTATAATCACCAGTATTAAAGGGCTCTGTAAGTGGTATTTCTTTTTTTAAATAAGTATTATATAGCTTTATATTCTGATAGTAATCATTGCTAGTGTTTGCTCAGTAACAGGGGTCTCCCCGTCTCTCATTTCAGGTCAATTGTATCCAATCAGGAAAGAGAACTCATACAGAGAGAACTCGTACAGAATACAGGATAAACACATGAAATTGGAAGTGATGAAACAAAACAAATGAGCAGAGACACAACTGGAACCGAAACACTATAGCATTGAAACTGTTAAATGGGAGCTGTAACTTAGAAAAGTTGTGTTTTTAACAAACAAATATCACTTACACTACCTTTAAAATGTTCAAAATCAACAGTCAAAAGCAGCCTTATGATGTACATGTACCATATCAGTTCAAACAATTGTGTAATTCAAATCCACATCATTCTCACTCCAAAATGAAAAAAAGAAAGGGTTGTTCTGTAATAATGCATTTGTTTTGAGTGGTGACACCCAGGTCCGTTCATATGGCATGTTGGCCGCGCCTCTAGAGCTCTTTGATGTGCAGGAAAAAAGCCATTCCATGATGATTACATTATTTATACAGTATTTAAACTGTATAACAGCATTATGACAGCATGTGTTGCCATACTGTCTAAGATAGTGGTTGATTTCAAAGATGACAATGAATTAGACGGTGCTATAGTTATAAATTAAGAAAATGCCACAGAGAGATTTGTTCTACACCATACATTACACCCGTTGATATCTCAACCATGAATTTGGAGGCTGTTACGTGCTGATTTCTATTCAAGGACTTTCCTTTGTGTGAAACACATTTTTTTTGCCAACAGAATATAAGGTCCATTGAAAAACGTTTTAATATCAATGCCTTGCTGTATTCAAATTTAGACATTCTCCAAAGACATTTAAAGATTTTCCAGGAATTTTCCAAAAATATATTAATAATAGTGAACATAGCAGATCTAGCTCACACAATATGTCGCGATGTGGGCTTAAGTGGTTAATTCATAATGTTTTTTCCCCTTCCTACAAATGTAGTGGAGACAAAAGTACAATATTTGTCCTTGAAACGTAGTGGAGTGAAAGTCACCCCAAAAAGTATCCAACAATACAAATACAAGTACAGATACTAAAAATACTTACTCAAATACAGTACTCAAGAAAATTTACTTCATTACTGTCCAACACTGGTTATTATCTGGTTTTGATACTGTCTGATGTTGCTTTAATTGGTTATTACCTGATTTTAATACGCCGTTTCCTTGTAGAATCTTCATTGAGCTAAAATCCCTGTGTCTCTAATCCTTTTCAATTGTCTTTATATTTGTATTGTTACAGAATCAGAGCCTCAAATTGATACTTAATAACGTGTTTGTAATCGTGTAAAACTGATCTAAAAAAATAACATTATTTTCTATTATTACTGTAGTGCTTGACTTTATCAGGCACATGGGTTAGGGTTATGCCTGATTTATACTCAGTTGTGCGCTGTGTCTCACACCAAAAATAGCAGATCTGCTATTTGCATTGTGCTACACTGACACACAACTAAGTATAAGAGGACGCCAAGAGTTATGCAAGAGACATGTTGGCCTCTTTGGAATCCAAATGACAAATAACTAATCCGTGACGCTCTATTTGGAACATAAAAAAAGTATCCTTTCCGAAGAAAAAATGTTGAGGTTAGTTGACCATTATGTTGGCAGAGTTATAAGAGTGGTCGAATGAAACAAACGGCATACTCAATCTCAATGCAGCAGCTTGAAGTCCATTCATGTAAAAACTGCTACTTTGTACTATTTTCCACTTGTAGATGCCAACTTCACACCCAAGCAAATTCGCATCAAATCCAACACCGCAATCACACAGCTCCAAGCTCACAGTTCCATTTCAAAGTCTCTGCGCGTTCACTTGATTTACAAAAGGAATGACTTGTCGACGCAGGTGATTGTCATCAGAGTTCTAAGGGGTCGAGCTATTGTAAACAAACGGCAGTTCGGCTATACGCTTTCCTGGGACAAACCGCGGCCGATAATCCAGCATTGTTGACGCCACAGCAGTTAGTGTTCTCACAGTCTGAGTAAAAAAAAAAAACTCCACAGGAAAAAGACACAAAAAGCGGAGAAAGTGCTGCTCTCAGTCTTATATCCACGCCTACGTCCTTCCATCTGGAATGTGACGCACAGCGTCTTTGTGTAGCAGAGTGGACCAGCGCCTCTGCCTGAAGACCAAAAAGCCTAAATATCCCCTTTAGGCAAGTGGTTAAAGATGTTTGGTTTTAGTGGCCTTTCCCACGCCGGGGAGACCCCGGGTTCGAATCCCCGGGCATTACATCGGTGCCGTGACCCGGATCTGGGTTGTCCCCCGGTTGGGGGTGAGCGTAGACAAAAAGCCAAATATCCCCCCCTTGCCAAAGGGGGAACTCCCCTTTAGGCTAGGTGGATACAATGTTCGGCTTTGGCGTCCCTTTCCCGCAACGGGAAGACCAGGGTTCGAATCCCGGGCGTTACATCCGATCTGTGACTCCGGATCGGGTTTTCCCCCGGTTGGAGGGGAGGTGAGTGTAAGCAGTAGAGCCTCTAGCCTGAAGACCAAAAGCCTAATATCTCCCAGGGTTCCAGACCAGGGTTCGAGTCCCCCCGGGGGCGGGGGGGGGGCGTGTCACACATGCTTGCGACAGCGTCACACTGAAGTCCTGGGTTTCCGTAGGAGCAGCGTGACGGCTCCGTCGGCGGTGGATTTGATGACGTTCCAGGCGTCGTAGTGCATGAGGCCCTGCAGCGAGCGGCCGTTGATCGCCAGCACCTCGTCGCCCACGTCGACCGCCCTGGACAGCTCGGCGGCACCCCCTGTTGGCCAAGCAAGGAAACGTTCAGTCGGTCAATTAGTTGTCAGTCGATACAGGTGCAGAAGAATGAACCATTAAACCAGTCATTCTCAACCTTTTTTTTATGTCAAGGACCCCCAGTTTGATATGCATAAAGCTACAGACCCCCATTTGATACTTTTTTTCTAAGCTATGAAGGCAAAAAACTATGACTAAATACACTGACAATTTCGTCGAGAAATAACAACTAGACAAACATGTTAGGGAGAGACAAGTGGTAGTAGAACTAAGACAATTTATTTTATGCGTGGCTGTGCGTGAGTGCTGTAAAGTTCTTTGAATGAATCCCACAGCAATTATTTAACTCCAGAGACTGTTTATTTTCACTTCTTCACTTGGTAACATCAAAGTAATAATGAATATCTTTCACTGACAAACAACATCACTTAACATCTGGGGCTCTCTACTTCAGTGGTGTTTCTAGCATTATGAAATACAAAAGCGCCCCCTGGTGGATCAAATGGAATACAGTCAGATCATAAACATTACAGGTGTCAAGCTCCGAAATCTACAAGCTCACAACGTGTCGCAGAAATAAGGCATTACACATACATACAAAATACTTTTTAGTCGACTAAATCAACTGTAGATTTAGTCGACTAAATCAACTGTAGATTTAGTCGACTAAAATCTTAAAATATTCAGCCAACTAAAACTAGACTAAAAGTAAACCATCTCAAATGACAAATATGACTGAAACTAAATGGAATTTTATTCAAAACACTATGACCAAATCAAAATGTGTTGTCAAAATTAACACTGCAATCTACACTGTGACAATGAATCTACACTGTTAATTTCCCATAAGGGTCCAATTGGTTCCAATTTGTACACTCTGAGAGTTACAGACCTGTAACTCCTGAAGGACCCCTGGGGGTCCCCAGACTCCATGTTGAGAACCAGTGCGCTAAACATTGTTGCAGTACAATGATCATGGATAATATTGTAACTTAATGCATTACAGTAACGCACGGTACTGTAACGTGCAATATAATGTGAAAACTAGATAGATTTGAATTTGAATGTATTAATCAGTTCATCAGGGTTGGATTTGTAAAAAAAGAAAAAAAGGGGGAGGGAAAAACACTTTAGCCCTATAGTTACTTTGTCCTATGGCAAATAGCGAGACAATTTACAATTTAGGCATTTAGCAGACGCTCTTAATCCAGAGTGATTTACAGTAAGCAAGGAAAACACGAGGTAATACATCAAATGCATAGAAATAGTAATCTAGGATCATAGGTAAACCAAGAACATAATTTATCATCAGTCAAAACAGTAGAATATAAAACAAATCAATAATCTGTACATTGATACTATACACACTACATCTACAAGCTACGAGATTGTAGATCTGCTATTTGATTGATTGATTGATTGATCAATTGATTGGTTGATGAATTAAATGGTCAAATTAGGAATAAGTGAGAGAGCGTAGGAACTGCAGGCTCATCCAATCACAACCATCTGAACTCTGATTTGATCGAAGCCAGCTCCACCTGGCTGGTACACTGTACCATGTAAACAAGGCTCAACAGCACCACCCTGTGGTTATAAATGTAAATGATTGAAATGATTGACCACAGCAGTAGTTTTCAAACTTGTTGTGCCCAAGGACAAATATGGGCAAATACAAATCACAAGGCACACCTGTATTAATAGCAATGCCTAAAATAGAGATGCCAGGGTGAATATATAAGATATATATTTTTTACGGTATAGTAATGTGCGTCTGTATTGGGAAATGAGCAGTGGTGGAAAAAGTACACATTTCTTTTACTTAATAAAAGTATCAATACTGCCATGTAGAAATACTCTGTTACAAGTAAAAGTCCGGAATTCAAAATGTAGTTGAGTAAAAGTATAAAAGTATTGGCATCAACATGTACTTAAAGTACCAAAAGTAAAAGTACTCATTATACAGAATTTCCCATTTCAAGTTTTCAAATGTATACAATTATTTTGAAAATAGCAGATCTACAAGCTCACAATGTGTCGCATCGTGACGCATTGTGAGCTTGTAGATCGGCTATTTTCAAATGGCCAAAATGTATATAGGGCTGAAGTGGGTAATGTATGTTTTGTAATAATAATCAAAATCTACAAAGTAACTAGTAACTAAAGTTTTCAAATAAATGTAGTGGAGTAAAAGTATAATATATGCCTCTGAGATGTAGTGGAGTAGAAGTACTGAAAATTGGAAATACTCTAGTAAAGTAAAAAATACCTTAAGTACAGTACTTGAGTAAATGTACTTAGTTACTTTACACCGCTGGTCAACACCTACTCAGGACTCCTGAATCGCTGCTCAGAAGGGCAGGAGGGGAGGAAGGAAAGGATGATTGCAAAGACTTGACATAGTAAATGAATACATTTTGGATAGTTGTATATTGCAGTAACAATGACCTTTAAAGATGCGCTTGACATGCAGCGGTCTGTCTCCTTGCGCTGATGCTCTGCCTCCTTCCAGGCTGAACCCCAGACCTGCACACGTCTTCTGAAGCTCCACCGTCAGAACACCGTCAGGACCCACCTCCACCACTAGAATAAAAACATAAAAAACACCCGTCAGTCAGGGCTGTATTAGCCATTGGGCCGCCGGGGGGCCGTGGCCCAGGGGCCCTTGGCTCTCAGGGGCCCTTCGGGAACTGGGCCGCACTGCCATCGACAATTTACTAAAATAAAATGAATAGGTTAAACACATATCAAATGTGTGGGCCCCTCCTCTGTATTTACAGCAGTGATTCTCGCTGGGTTTGAGGCTCTGACAAGGGCTCCTGGGGCACTTCAAGGCCCCCCCGGGCTGGGGGTCCCTCAAAGTGGGCCCTTTGAGGACCACAAAAAAAAATGGTTCTGCAAAAAAACAACAAAAAAAAACACCTCCACCACTAGACAAAAACATGAACTCATTCACTGCCAAGGGCGACTTTGACCACTTTTAGTTTTTTAGTGGTTTTATAAAAGATCGCGCTGTTGATCACTGATCACTTTCACTTTGTACTCACAAGGATCCGGAAACAACGTCATCCAAAGATTTCCGCCTCCGTCCACTTCCTGTTTAGATTTTTCTTGGAAACGGCTGTATCTTGAGTTGACTGTTTGTGCCCTGGATTTCGCGAGACATGTTATTTTCAACGTGCCGCTAGTGTTCGTTCTCTGGGCGATGCACACTGGGCGATGCACCCGGTATGGGTGTGTTTACTAACGGCCAGATGAGCGATAATAATGGATAAAACATTTCTGTGGCCAGTTGAAAAGGTAATTAAAAGCGTGCATTTTTGGCTAGAGATGGTATATTCACATGCTGTTACAATCCAAGGGGCCATCTCGGGTGGAATATTTTTTCTCTGGGCGACGTACACGGGTACCGTGTGTGTTTACAAACGGTCAGATAAGCGATCATAACGGATATACATTTTCTGTGACCAGTTGAAAAGGTATTAAAAAAACGAGGATGAGGATGAATGCATTCTACTAGGCATGTAACGATTTATCGTATATCGATTTAAATCGATTCAAAGTGGTGACAATTTAAATCGATGCAATAAAATATGACATCGCGATGCAACCAGCAGAGGGCGCAATCGAGTCAAGACTCCCTCCCTTGTTATCCGCCTACTAGTTTTTTCCCCTCAGGGCCACCATAGCTGCCTCGTTGGTCTCTACTTCACTCACTCAACGGCAGGCTATGAACGGCAGAGAGGGGTTCACGTCCTCTCAGGCTATGAAATCTAAACAACTAGGCGATCGCACTGCATAAAGAGGGAAATGTGCGTCGCATGTAAACATGTTTATTTGATTGATGAATAGCCCAAACTATACCGTTTACCCCCTCCCCCGTCTGACGACGTTGCTAGGCTGTAGAGTGCAATGAATAATAATCTAATTTAACAATTGTATCAGACTGCTGACAACGTCAAACTCCTTTCAACACTGTCTTTCAGATATATAGCGAATTTCATTGATACTACTAATCAATTAATTCTTATCTAATCTCATTTGGAGCAGTTTAAAACAGTTTCCCTTATTACATAAATGTGTTGTTTTATACAGAATGCTGAGAATGTAGCAGAGATTAAAAAAAATAACTTGTAAATCCCAAGGCAAAGCCTTAGTTTGTTTATTTGAAGAGGTTTTCTTTATAATTTATTTCATCTGGGATAGATGTTTCAAAATCCATTTATTTATTTAGGTTTATTATTTATAGACTTATATATTTAAAGTTATTATTTTACAAATAAAAAAGTATATGTCTTAATGTGTCAGTTAATGCATGTACCTCATGAATAAAAAGGCTTTATTTAATTTCATATATTAAAAAGAGGAAAAGAGAAAATATAGTTTTTAAAAAATACATGATTTTTGTAAAATAAATAATCAAGGTTTTTAATAAATGTGCTAAAAAAATCGTGAGAAAATCGTGACAAATCGTATCGTGAACCTCGAATCGTGATTCGAATCGTATCGTGAGTTGAGTGAATCGTTACATGCCTACATTCTACTATTTTGCCACTGTGGAACACCCAAGCAACCAGCCATCAAACTTTGCGACTGCCTAAATTTCATTGAAAATCACCCTAAAAGAGCACCTGTCATGGGTGCCATCCCATTACACATTTTCTGCAATTGGAAATGCACCTGGAGTGCTCTCTCTCGGACATTCGGAAAGTCGGAGTGTCGGCGATCGAACATTCACAGCACTGACTCACCAGTTCTTTGAGAGTCTTAACGTTCATGACAAGACAATGGTCAGGTTAAGTTTCATTGCAAAATGCGATGGTTGAATAGCCTTCTTCTAGAGGCTATTCAAACACGTATCTTCAGTACCTCTAAAGAAACAGGTTATAGCTAATCATCATGTTTATCCGTAGCAGATACAAGCTCGTAGTGCGGCACTGAGTGCCTCGCTACGAGCTAGTAGATCTGCTCGTAGCTTTTGAAAAATCTTGAAGATTTTGTGCAAATCTTTGAATACATATATTTTTTTGAAACATTTTTAACTCAAATCTTTGCTTCTGGAGGTCCCTGGAACAAAATATTTTACAAATGTTTGCTTTAAAAATATATAAATATTCAAAGACACTCACCTGCTCCCGTGTCCACAGTCTTCTCGTTGGAAGACAGCGAGGTGCGTCCAGGACGGCCCAGCAACACGTCGTGTCGGGGGGAGGAGACGCTCGTATCGCCGTTATCGCTGCCTCTGCGGATGACCACCAGGGCCTGGGTGGACAGCAAGGTGACTAATGTTAGAACTAAAACTAACAGAATGACTAAAACTAGAATCGACACAAAACATGTTAGTTAACTAACTGAAATAACAAATAAAAACGAAGCTTTACAAAGAAAACGTATAGCTAATTGAAACTGCATTGTGTTTGCGAAACAAACTAAAACGAATTGAAATGATAGAGGAAATGTCCATAGTTTTAGTCTTCGTCAAGATTTCATACATAAGCCTAATATTCTCCAACATTTTTTAAAATCTTTGAAAATTGTGAAAATAGCAGACCTACAAGCTCACAACAAGATTGTAGATCGGCTATTTTCACTATTTGTCTGAACTTTTTGAATCTCACCCCTGGGAAATGCTAAACATAAATAAATAATTGCTATCCCTAAAACTAATCAAAACTAAAACTAAGCCTTTTCAAAATAGATTCATAAACTAAACAAGCAAACCCACTTTGAAAACGAATCAAAACTAAATGGAAATTGAAAACATTAAAAGTACAAATGAAATAAAAACTAAAGAACTTTTCAACACTCTAATAACTTAACCCAGTGGTTCTCCAACTTTTCCATGTCAAGGACCCCCAAAATGATATGTATTTGGCCGCGGATCCCCATCTCAAATATTATAGCAGATCTATAGCAGATCTACTATAGATCTACAAGCTCATAGCCCGGCACTCGGTACCGCGCTATGAGCTTGTAGATCTGCTATTTTTGAATAGCCAAAGTATAAAAGGTTAAAGTGGTTAACATGATTGTGATGCTATATTAACACATTTTGCTGGGGACCCCCTGGAACCCCCCGAAGGATCCCTGGGGGTCCCCGGACCCCACTTTGAGAACCAATAACCCTAACCTGTGTGGACAGCCTGGCCTGGTGCAGGCAGGACAGGGCCTGGCCATGTGCGCTGCCCTCCAGACTGGTACCGTTGATGGAGAGGACGCTGTCTCCTCTCTGGATGGTTCCTTCAAGGCCCGACACCCCTTTGGTGAAGACACGATGAACCTGTGCCAACAAAGTTATATAGGTGCTGTAAGTGCTGTCATTTTTTTTGTTCAAACTAAAAGTTTGTTGTTAAAAAGTTAAAGCTCTATATTGTGATAGTAATCATTGCTATAGAGTGTTTGTTGAGTAACAGTGTTAAATCGCTCTATATTGTGAGAGTACTGATCGCTATAGAGTGTTTGTTGAGTAACACTGTTAAATAGCTCTATATTGCGATAGTAATCATTATGCTTAGAGTGTATGTTCAGTAACAGTGTTAAATAGCTCTATATTGTGATAGTAATCATTGCTATAGAGTGTTTGTTGAGTAACACTGTTAAATAGCTCTATATTGCGATAGTAATCATATGCTTAGAGTGTATGTTCAGTAACAGTGTTAAATAGCTCTATATTGTGATAGTAATCATTGCTATAGAGTGTTTGTTCAGTAACAGTGTTAAATAGCTCTGTATTGTGATAGTAATCATTGCTATAGAGTGTGTGTTCAGTAACAGGGGTCTCACCGTCCTCTCTTGTATTCATAGCAAAACTATTTATTTTGCATATATTTTTGCACAACACCGTTGTAGGGCCTAAGTAGTTAATCGGACTAGTCTATTTGGTCAATTATAAAAATACAAAATAATCTATTAGAATGTTTTCATGACGATTCATTAATAAAAATACAAATTAAAATAAATACAAATAAAGAGTAGTTGTTGTTGTAGCATACTGTACTTACAACTATGTTCTTCTGCTCTAGATCCACTCCACCAGCGATGCTGAAGCCCAGTCCAGAGCCCTCCTCTTTGTTCAGGACCACGAAGTGAGTGTCATCTTTACTCTGTGGACATTTGACATACATTTCATCAGTGGTGGAAAAAGTACTCAAATGTTTTACTGAAGTCAAATATCAATACTGCAACGTAGAATTACTCTGTTACAAGCAAAAGTCAGGAATTAAAAATTTACTTGAGTAAAAATACAAAAGTATTGGTATAAAAATGTACTCAAAAGTAAAAGTTTGAAAATAGCC
Source organism: Gymnoscopelus braueri (assembly GCF_963280865.1). Classification (NCBI taxonomy): domain Eukaryota; kingdom Metazoa; phylum Chordata; class Actinopteri; order Myctophiformes; family Myctophidae; genus Gymnoscopelus; species Gymnoscopelus braueri. The sequence goes on from NC_137608.1 coordinate 2,217,644, forward strand.
GATCTACAAGCTCACAACGCGTCGCGATGCGACACGTTGTGAGCTTGTAGATCGGCTATTTTCAAATAGATAGTAACTAGTAACTTAAGTTTTCAAGTAATTGTACTGGAGTAAAAGTACAATATTTGCCTCTGAGATGTAGTGGAGTAGAAGTAAAAGTTAATTGAAGCTCACAGTGAGCTTGTAGATTGGCTATATTTGAAGGGATGAAGTATATAAAATAGGGCTCGAGTGTTCAGTAAAACGTATACATAATATTTGCCCCTGAGATGTAGCGCAGTAGAAGTATAAAGTTTGATATTGATCAATATGGAAATTGATATAGGTAAAGTAAAAAAAGAAAATAATTACTCTAACTAGACCATACCCGGTGAAGGGCGCCGGCGAAAGTAGTTGCAAACTTGGGGTTATTGCAAGTCCTGTCGCGCGGTTTCTCCCCCCCCCCCCCTCCTCCCCCCGCGGGTCCCATCGCGGCACCCCCCGTGGTCACCCCTCCCCACGGGCAACCGCGCGAAACCTGGCAACGTTATCTCCCATTGTTTGACACATAAACGCAAATAAGAAGCTGAGATTTGATGAAATTGAAAAACGGGCTTCGCAGTTAAGTTCAGATGGTAATGGTCAATGGCTGTGTGCAAAATCAGAGCAATTGCTCCAGCCACTGAGGAGAACCGGGCAGCTTCACCATGAGACGACTACAGACACGACTACTACACGACTACAGAGGTTTGTCAAATTATAGGAGGATACAGTATTAGAGTAAAAGTACTTAGTTAGGGGAGCTGTCGTACCTCAGAGAGAGCCTTGGTCTCCTGCAACAGGGACAGGACATCTGACTTGGTGGTGAGAGAAGACAGCACCGTCTGCAGCTTACTCTGCTTGACCGGAGAACCGGCCAGCTCCCTCAAACTGCAAGCGCATGCACACACACACACACACACACACACACACACACACACACACACACACACACACACACACACACACACACACACACACACACACACACACACACACACACACACACACACACACACACACACACACAGTTGTATTACTGTAGTGTACATTTTAGGAAAGCATTACAATTAGCAGAAAATTGCCAGAAAATAGCTGATCTAAAAGCTTGCAAATATATGTTTTGTAATAATAATCAAAATCTGCAAAGTAACTAAAGTTTTCAAATAATTGTAGTGGAGTAAAAGTACAATATTTGGTTCTGAGACGTAGTGGAGCAGAAGTAAAAGTATTGGAATTTGGAGATACTCAAGTAAAGTACAAATACCTCAAAATTGTACTTAAGTACAGCCCTTGAGCAAATGCACTTAGCTACTTTACACCACTGTGTTTAGATAACTCTATTCCTTCTTACCTGATGGACCATCCACACACAACGTCTGCCTGCTGTCCATGCGTCCGGCTACCCTGAAGAAAGTCTTCACCGGACACATCTCCCTCACCTAACCTGCTGAGATCAACTCCCGTGACCACCAGGGGGCAGGCTGCTTGTCCCGGGGAGCAGGCCTCGGCGGGCCTGCTAGGCTGGATCAGCAGTTCCGTCTTATAGACGGCCGTTCCTCCTCCCGGGTCGGTGCTGAACACCTCCGTGCAGAGCTTGTCCAGGTCGGGCATGCTGAGCGCCCTCAGCTCGCGCAGCCTGGTGCGGGAGAGATGGCCGTGGCCCCTGTGCTTGCTCCTCAACACGGGCGGGGTCTGGGGGGCCACCACCAACAGCCCCTCGGGAATCCTGGGAACCCCGTCAGGAACTCTGTCCTTGGACACCGGAGCTGAGCTGCTTAGGGAAAATGACCGTGGTTTGAGTCTTTGTCCATTTATTCCATGCATAAGCCTATAATATTGTTGTATTGGTATTGGTTGTATATATTATGAAATCTATCTTCCAGTTGTTTAACTGTGCCAGTTTTAACTGTGAATACTTTTTTCCTTCTTGATGGTATGTTTTTTATTACATAATACATTTTCTGACCTTGCACGTGACAAATGCAAAATAACCGAAAAAATATAAAAACACATTAATAAAACTAACACTAAACCTAATAAAAAAATAAAAGAAATTAAAACATTTTCACAAAACAAAAACTAAGCAAAGTAACAAACCCACTTTACAACCTCACTGAAATGTATCAGCATGATTCTCAACATGGGGTCCCGGGACCCCTCAGGATTCCTTGAGGGGGCTCCAAATAGACCCTTATGGGTCTGTGAGTGTACAGATGGAACCAAATGGAGCCGTGTACACTCTCAGAGTCAAATAAACACTGAGAGGTCCCAGAGATAATAATAATAATAATACATTGGGGGTCCGTGGACCAATGCGTGGACCAATGCATATCACACTGGGGGTCCATGAAAATTTGGACCCCCAAAAAGGTTGAGAAACACTGGCATGAAGTGAATAATAGAATAAAATGAAAACACAAACATAATGAAAAATCCAAAAACTATACTAACCTAAACGAGCTGCAGCTGGGAGGAGGAGGAGGGGCCAACAGGGGGTCCATCAGCATGAGCCCAGAGGGAGACGCGGGCACAAAGGGGATCAGGTTCTCCACGCAGGAGCTGAGACTCCGCCGCAGCAACGCGCGGCTCTCGACCGCCACGCTGCTCGCCGACTCCACGTAGCCGGACAGCCGGCGGTTCAGCGGCGGCCGGCTGGCCTGCAGGGCGTAGGACTGGATGTCGATGAACCGGAGCACCGGCTTGTCGAACGTGGCCAGGTTCTCGAAGGACTTGATCCTCTGGCGCACGGAGAACGGGTTGGGGTCGCCGGCGCCGGCGGGCAAGGCCATGTCCGTGGACAGACTCCGCCTTTCCATCGCCTTGAGGAACAACCGCGACCGGCTGGACTTGAGAGCGTCGTCCGTCGTGGCCACGCAGCCTTTCGAGGCCTTCGCGTAGGGCTGTCACGATTACAAATTTAAGCTGATGATTAATTGTCACTCAAATAATTTAATTGTGTGATTGGCATTGAACATTGGAGCATAGGAATACACATTTTATTTCTGTTTGCCTTTTAGGCTTCGGAATAGAACATTTCACGGGGCAGATGTGACAAATAATTAAATATACAAAGAAATTGACATATTTAATAATTTTATACATGTAAAAATAGCACAAATAGCTGATCTACAAGCTTACAACGCGTAACTTTGTGACGCGTTGTAAGCTTGTAGATCAGCTATTTTGCTATTTTTTATATTTGAAAATGTTTGAAAGTTTTTCAACATGGAAACGATTATGACGAGTATGCAAAAATAATTGCGATTATCTCAAATAATTACAGGCCTACCTTCGTGTCTAAAGGTCCGTTAATGGCGAAGGAAAAGGCTTCGTTTGCGGGATCGGTCGAATTCGCCGTCGCCGCCATGTCGTTGGGTGTTTGGAGTTTTAGTATGGAGCTGGCGGCGGACGCGAGCCTCGCGTCGGTCCTTCCGTTGACTTCGTGGTGGAGAGACGGTGGAGCGCTCTGGGACGGCTTGGCGTCTTTCGCTGCGGCGGGTTCTTTCCGCACTAGAACCGGCGTGGAGGAAGATGAGGAGGACGTGGAGGACGACGGTACCAGGCGGACCTCTATGAAGGTCCGCTGGGTGGCGGGGGGCTCCGGCACCTGGGAAGCACCGTGTTCTCCTTCACCTGAGTGGGACTCCTTATTCCTGGAGTGTGAAAGAGGAGCGTCTAAGGCAGAACCTGCAGATGAGATTACATTAGATTACATTAGATTACATTGTACTAGACCATACCCGTGTCCGCGCATACACGGCCGCGATCATCTCCAAAAGTAAAAGTACTCATTATGCAGAATGTCCCATTTAAAATGTTCTAATGTATAAAAATCTTTTGAAAATAAATAGATCTATAAGCTCGTAAGCTTGTAGATCGGCTATTTTCTACAGTACTTGAGTACATGTACTTTGTTACTTTCCACCACTGCAAGAGAGCCGGTCTTGGCCTTTACCTTGTCCTGTGTCATTGACTTCACTCCAAGCCAGGCTGCTGCATCTGTCCGACTCTTTCCCGCTCTTCAAACTGCTGGGAACGGTCGCTTTCTTGGCTTGTAACTTGGGGGACCGCGGCACCGGGGAAACGTTGGCTTTCCTCAGAACCGGACTTTCTGCTCTGGCGGGTCTCGGGGACGGGGGCTGCTCTTGCGGCTTGCTTTTACTCTTAACGGTCAGACCCTTCAGTTTGGGAGTGTTCGAGAACGGCCTGCTCTGAGCTTTGTCCATGAGTCTAAACTTGCTGCTCAGCACGGGCGAGTCCGAACCAACGAGCGACTTCACCCCTGCCGCCTTCAGCGAGGGACTAGAAGGGACGTGAGGGATCGTTCTGGAGTCCGGCGAAGCCGCGGCTTTCTCGCTATCCTTGTCCCGTGTCGTTAGGGACGGCGATGACCGCGCGCCCGGTCGGCCGTTGCTCAAGACGGAGGACTTCAAGTCCACCATAGGCGAGTGCGGCGGCGTCTGCGCATTCGACTCCTTAGCGGAAGCTGAGGTATTCGCGTGCAACCTCGCCACCCTCTCCTGACTCCGCGGTGTGACGTGATGGTGGCATCTGTCCGACGTCCTTTCCTGTCTCCGCGGCGGGGTGGTGGCGACGTGGCATACGTCCAGCTCCGTCGAGGGGCAGACGCTTAAACACACGGGTTTAAGTCCGTTGGCACCACTGACGTGGCACTGGGACTCTGGGGAAGGCACGGAGGTTGAGGTTGCGTTGGTGGAAGACGTTGATGCCTCTTGGCTGGAGGAGGCTTTGGGCTCCTCGGCTACGGTGGCACCTGAGGACTGGCCGGGGCGTAGGGAAGCCACCGTGGATCCCTGCGACGACACGGCAGCGGGTTGAGGCACCTCAGTGTTTGTGCTGCTGGCTGAGGTCATATTCTGGGGGAAAAGACAAGGAGACGTCTGTTAAACCAGTGGTTCTCAGACTTTTTCATGTCAAGGACCCCCAAAATTATGTGTATTTGGCCCACGGACCCCAATCTCAAAATATTTTGTTCCAGGGAACCCCACAGAAGCAAAGATTTGAGTTACAAATGTTGTCTTTAAAAAAATATATATTTTTTTTTAACTCGTTGTGAGCTTGTAGATCGGCTATTTTCAAATAGCCTAGGTATAAAATAGGGCTAAAGTGGTTAATGTATGTTTTATAACGTAATAATTTATATCTGCAAAGTAACTAGTAACTCAAGTTTTCAAATAATTATAGTAGAGTAAAAGTACAATATTTGCCTCTGAGATGTAGTGGAGTAGAAGTAAAAGCATCGAAAATTGGAAATACTCCAGTAAAGTAAAAGTACCTCAAAATTGTACTTAAGTACAGTACGTGAGTAAATGTACTTAGTTACTTTACACCACTGATAATAACAACCTTGGTCTGAAGTCGGCTGGGGGCGCCGGTGGGTCGCTGGGCTTCGCCGAAACACATCTCCACTTCCTCCTCGTCCGTGTCTGCCGATCGCGCCGCTGTGTCGGCCAACACCTGGCTGTTGTCCGTGGCCGAGTCGCTCTCGCTATCGCTATCGCTGTCATCCGCCACATACATGTGCTTAGAGGCCTCTGCTTCAGACCTCTCTTTACCCGCGTCTTTGGGACAACCGGAGCCGCCGCTCTCCTCCACGAGAGGACAAAAGTTCCTGGAGTAATTGTTTAAAAAGGTTTTGCCCACGGCCTGAAGGCAACCTTTATTGTTCTCTGTATCCAATATGGAGAAGTCCAGAACGTCAGACTGTGGTGAAGCGCGAGCGCTATCGTCTTTTTCCCTCTCGGGCGGCGTTGCGCCGCGTAGGCTCGCGTAACCGGGTAAAGTCTCATTAATGTTCATTTGAGAGTTCGTACTTGTACCATTAACGGTAATTTGGGAGCTTGTACTTGTGCCATTAATGGTCATTTGGGAGCTTGTACTTGTGCCATTAACAGTAATTTGGGAGCTTGTAATTGTGCCATTAACAGTAATTTGGGAGCTTGTACTTGTACCATTAACGGTCTTTTGGGAGCTTGTACTTGTACCATCGGAGGAGCTTAGTTCTGATATGATATCGTCTATATTTGTGATGGGTATTGGAGAGTCATTGCGGGTCTGTGCATTGGGCTGGGGATCTGCGTGCGGTGGAGCATTCGCTGGGTTTTGGCTGGCCGTCGGTCTGTCATCGGTCGGTTCCTGGGAGGGTGTGGGAGGGTCCGCTCCCGATGACATCATTAAACTGGACAGACGGTCTACAGCTGCAAGGGGAAGAAGACAAAAAAAGAGACATTTCAGCCACTAATCTAAAGGACCGTCTACACACCAAGCACTATAACTGTAACTGTAACTGTAACTGTAACTGTAACTGTAACGATAACGATAACGATAACGATAACGATAACTATAACTACAAGCTATAACTATATTGATCACCATTGTCGTCATATATTGCTCTAAATCGTGTTTATTTTTTTGGGGGGTCGGGAGAGATCTGATGTTAATAGTGTTAGAACACTATGTAACGTGTCTGTCTTGAATGAAGTCTCGCTTTTGCGCCACTTCTGGTCGGAAGTTATTATTTTTTTCCTATCTCCGTTGAGGACAGCGGTCACGGACAATATTCCATGATTTTTCAAAGGTACAGTAAAACCGCTCGTTTTCACTGGCAGTAGTGGCACACTATTACACTATTGCAGTTAAAGAGTTAATCTAAAGATTCCAATGGGATTCTAGAAGAAAAGCTAACTAGCAAAGCAAGCAGCTAAATAGAAGGGATGGGGGTGGAGGGGGGGGGGGGGGGGGGTAGTAGCATATCTACCATTAGCTACTGGGGGGGGGAGAAATAAGTAAAATATTCACCATGGATACAAAGCCAGCTGTGTGCAGGTATTCCGTTTGGGGGGGTGAGGGGGGGTGTGGTCCTACATCTTAGAGCAGCGTGGGGGGGTTAAGAGACACACTGCTCTATTTAATGGACGTCCCATCACATAACTAAACCCACAGTCCCCCAAAACCAGGACAGATCGTCTCTGTTGAGTGGAAACCTTGTATGTCCAAAAGAACGTTACTTTTCAAGAAAAAAAAAGAAAAAAAAGAACCTGTGTTCCAATGGAGCCATTGCAGTTATTATTTAGTCATAAATAAGTAATTGAAAAAACACGGCCCCCTCATGTATTAGAAGGACAACATCAGTCACCAGAACCAAGGAACAGGTGTTTTCGATGAATCTATCATGGTTAGAATGGAGTTTGAAGTTAAAATGGCAAATTGTTGTGGCGTTTTGAAGCTTTAACAACACACTGTTTAGAAAAATAATTTCTCTCAGTTTGCCACTTGCCAGTTTTACAGACTCTTGTTTTCTAAGCTCAGGCCTCATTTAAGTTATTTGGTGAAGTGTGCCAAGCATGTTTTGCTTCCCAAGTTAGGTTTTTTATAGGAAGGGGGCGAGTCTGATAAAATAATAATCAAATATCTAAATATCCCTTTAACCCATTAAAACCAGGAAAGCATCTGTGTCATTTTTTATTTTAGCTATATGTACATTGGTTGGCTATTCAAAAATAGCAGATATACAAGCTCATGGCTTGTAGATCTGCTATTTCTGAAAAATCGCAGAACATTTTTAACATTCTTTAAAATTTTAGTAAATTCCTCAGATTTTTTTCTAAAATCTTTAACTCAAATCTTTGCTTCTGGGGGTCCCTGGAACAAAACATTTTGAAATGGGGGTTGGCTGCCAATTACATATAGTTTTGGGGGTCCTTGAGCAAAACAAAATTAAATATGAAGATATGAGGTTTCAGCCCAACTGTGAAGATATCTACTGATGTCCAGGGATAATAGTAGTTGGGGAAAACATGGGCACTAAACATGGGTGGCAATATTAATTCCTAATTTATACTTGTGTTTACTTTTTTCTCTATTTCCTGAAAAGTAACCATTGTGGACAAACAAGGTTTCCACCCGACAGAGACAATATCAAAAATAACTTTTGTTTAATTGACACTAGTGACACAGTGTGACTTTAAAGGGCCATTCTCACCAAGCACCATAACTATAACAATAACTATAAATGTATAGTTTAAAAAAAGTCAAGTTGATGGTAGAGTTCACATCACAACTACAACAAAGACAACGGTGAATGATATAGCTATAATTATCGTTACGGTGCTTAGCGCGAACGGCCCTTAAGCCCTAATTTATGCTCTGGTACAACGTGCCGGAAAGCGGTCGAGAACAGCCGACCTACAAGCTTGTAGATCGGCTATTCTCGACGCGAGACAACCCCCGCGCGGCGAAGTGCAAATAGGCTCTATGCACAGCAGCCATATTGGAAAGAAATTGGGCCTCTTCCTTAACTTCCTTCACAGGTGTTAGCAATGATACTAATGAAGGCTCAGTTCCATTTAGTGTAACACAGTGGTTCTCAAACCTTTTAAGGACCCCATACACTGAGAGTATATAAATGTAGAGAGTTTATAAATGGAACCAAATGGACACTTACGGGTCCATTTGGTTCCATTTATACACTCTCAGAGTTACACACCAGTAAGGGAACATTTGGAACCCCCTCAAAGGTCCCTGGACCACACTTTGAGACCCACTGGTGTAGCAGAGTGTTTCCAGTGAGCCAACATGCACAATATCATCACCCTGACTCTGTTCGAGAATGGAACAGAGCCTTCATTAGTATCATTGGTAACACCTGTGAAGGAAGAATGGAAGAGGCCTAATTTCTCTCCAAAATGGCTGCTGTGCATAGAGCCTATTGGGCATAAAGTGTCTTCTCACCTGAAACGGGTCTCTTGATCTCGAGGCAGAGGGTGACGGGGAGGCTGTGCATGAGGTCACAGATGTCTTGATAGCTGGAAGAGGACACCAGCGTGTCCCCGATCGCCACGATCTCATCGCCCACACTCATCTTCCCCATGGATTCCTGGGAAGAACGGGACATTCAAGAAAGGGACAGATTTAGCAACAACATAGCCTCGATCTCCAGGCTTTTATTGTTTAGTTTTGCTAAAAAATAAAAGCCTGGCCCAGCGAGTCGGTGTACTCGGTATGAGGAAGTGTTTCATTTCCCAACCAACCAGAGTGCAGTGGGCGTCGCTCGTAATGTTGTGTTAACGGGGCGGGGGTTGACGGACAGATCGGTGAACCAATGGGATCAGGCGCAATCTCTTGCCGGCTCTATACACCCGCCCCTCTATACACAAAATCAGGAGCGTTGGGGCAGCCTAGCAACAACAAGGCTGCTGCTTTTTCAGTGGTGGATACTGGTAAACGAAGCACATTTACTTGTTTTATCCCTTTAAAGGTAGGGTAAGTGATTTGCTTTGGTTAAAATAAGTGTTAAATAGCTCTATATTCTGATAGTACTCATTGCTATAGAGTGTTTGTTCAGTATTAGGAGTCTCCTTGTCTCTCCACCTCTTTATTAAACAGAAAATGCATTTTTGTTTCAGTTTCAGTTTCATTTCCAATTTTATCCAACCAGGACAGAGAACTCAATCAGGATATAGATTAAACAAGTGAAATTGGAAGTGATGATACTAAGAAATGAGCGGACAAAATTGGAACTGGAACACTATACAAATTAAGCTTAAAAATGGGTACTTTCTCCTGATTGGCTGAGATTTTTACACCTACCGAAAAATGTATTTTCAGTTTATTAAAGAGCTGGAGAGACAGGGAGACATCTGTTACTGAAAAAACACTTTATAGCAATGATTACTATCAGAATATAGTATTTTAACCTTTTAACAAAATACTTTTTGTTTTAACCAAAAAATATCACTTAGGCCTACCCTACCTTTAAGTACTCATACTTAAAGGTATAATATTTAACTTTGCTCCGTGTTGACATAACAAAACAGTAAATACATTTCTTTACCTATCATTTCCCTCTATAGCAGTGTTGATTTTGACGGCACATTTTGATTTCGTTTTAGTCATAGTTTCTTTAAATAAAATACCATTTAGTTTTAGTCATATTTTATATTTTTTATCTGAAATGTTTTAGTTTTTGTCTAGTTTTAGTCGACTAAATATCATAAGATTGTAGTCGACTAAATGTACAGTTGATTTAGACGACTAAAATCTATTTTGGCGGTGCCTTGATGGTGTCGTAATGTCAGATTTTACACTTGGTTGCGTGCTGAAAATAGCCGATCTACAAGCTCACAAAGCTTGCGTTGTGAGCTTGTAGATCTGCTATTTTCAGAGCGCAACACCCGAGCATAAAATGACTTGTCTTAGTTCTACTGGATCTCTTCTCCACTCGACCCTCCTTAACATTGTATTTGTTGACGAAATTGTCAATAAATGTAGTCTTAGTTTTAGTCATCATAGCTTAGTTTTGATTTAGTTCGTCATAGTTTTAGTCGACAAAATCAAGGGTCCATTCTGTTCCATTTGTACGCTCTCAGAGTTATTGGGGTCCTTGAAGTTAATAGGTTTGAGAACCAAAGACTTGCATGGTAGGTCAGTGGTTCCCAAACTGGGGGTTGGGTCCCCAAATGATTTCAGGTGGTCCCCAGATGATTAGCTTAATGTGCAACATTGTTTTCGCACTCAACAGTAAACAAACCAACATACTGTATAAGTGCATACAGGGTATCTGCACATTTCTAAAGTTACAATTTAAGGACTTTTAAGACCTTTTTAACCTTGAAAATGAAAAAAGAAATAAACTAATTATAAGACCATTACTATGTCAAAAGTAATCAACAAATTATACTATGGAAATGGTTTGGCCAAATTGTCAAATATTACCTAAGAAAGAGGCACACATTTTGAAAATAGACGATCTTCATGCTCACGTTGCGAGGCGTTGTGAGCTTGTAGATCAGCTATTTTATTGAGGTTGAGAACCCCTTGGTCTAGGTCAGCGGTTCTCAAACTATGGGTCGCGACCCAAAGTGGGCTCAGATAGATCGCGATGTAACGTTACCGTGCGGGACGCCAAAAAAAATCCCATAAAATATGGGGTTGTGGTATAAAAAAGTTTGAGAACCCCTGCCCTTGGTGTTGTGTGTGTGTGTGTCAATGCGTACCCTCTCTGCGGCCCCTCCGGGTCTCAGCCCGGTGACCACCACCCTCACAGGGGACGACTTGATCTCCAAGTCCAGGCCGAACGACTCGTCCTCGCTCCTCCTCAGCACCACCGCGTCGATGGTGCACACGCCCGCCAGCTCGCCGCCGGGCTCCGCCCCCTTCCTGCTGTGCTGGGGGTGGGCTGCGGACCAACCCGGTGACCTGCTGGGATTAGGGGACGAGACCATCATGGATTTTGGACGGTACGATGAGAGTGACAGAAATAATCACGATTATTAAGCAGAATTTTCTTTCCAGAACAGTATGTGGATGTATGAAATCACATTTGTCACAATCATGATCGCATTTTGTAAATTAGAGCAGGGGGTTCGGGACCCCTAGGGGGTCCTCAGAGTTACTACAGGGGTGCCGCCAAATCTTTGTGTTGTGTTTTTTTTTTTACATTAACCGTCTGAACCCTAGCATCCCTATTCTGAGGAGAACTTTAGCGCGAGGCGTTGTGAGCTTGTAGATCTGCTATTTTTGGCAAAGAGGTATGGAAAAAGGAGCAGACCAAGTAAAAAAGAAGATTAATCTGCAACACAATTTTATACAATATAGAGGGGGTCTCTGCTTCATCTCTCTCTCAGCTAGGGGGTCCTTGGCCAGAAAAACGTTGAAGACCCCTGAATTAGAGGTTTTATTATATGTGAATGTCTTCTTCATTAGAAGACATTTGTAGAGGTTAAAAATGTTCGCTTTAAAAAACATATCTATTCAAAGATTTGCACAAATGTACACGCTTAAAAAAATATATATAGCAGATCTACAAGCTCGGTGCCGCACTATGAGCTTGTAGATCTGCTATTTTTGTATAGCCAAAAGTATAAAATAATGGTTATAGCTGAAATCTAAAATGACACGGCATGCGTTCCAGGATTGAATGTGTTAATAGTAAAACCGGTTAATTGTCACATGATCACATCCCTACCTGGGATTGGCCGCTCCTCCTCCTGCTGCTTGGGGCGAGGTGGGAGATGGCTCGTCACCTTTGACCTTGGGCTGCTGGGTCAGGCTGGGGGCCTCTATGCTCATCATGCTCTTGACGCGCGTGACGGCCTTGTGCTCCAGCTTGGGCGAGCGCTTGGACTCCACCTGGCCCACGTCTCGGCTCGGGAGGCTGTCCTTCTTCACGCTCAAGCTGCCAGAGACGGGGACCACGCCACCTAGGGGTTTGTCAACGGTCATGACATGTTAGTTGACGATTAACCAGTGGTGGAAAAAGTATACTCAAATGTACTTGAGTAAAAGTACAAAAGTATTGGTATCAAAATGTACTTAAAGTACCAAAAGTAAAAGTACTAAAACGTTTGAAAATAGCAGATCTACAAGCTCAAGCTTGTAGATCTGCTATTTTCAAATAGCCTATACTGTAGGTATAACATAGGGCTGAAGTGGTTAATGTATGTTTTATAACGTAATAATTTATATCTGCAAAGTAACTCTAGTTTTCAAACAATTGTAGTGGAGTAAAAGTACAATATTTGCCTCTGAGATGTAATGGAGTAAAAGCATAGAAAATTGGAAATACTCCAGTAAAGTAAAAGTACCTCAAAATTGTGCTTAAGTACAGTACTTGAGTAAATGTACTTAGTTACTTTACACCACTGCTAAATACTAACAGTTTTCTGGAAAAAAAACATGTTGCTATATATCTTTGCTGTCAGGCTGAAACCTCTTATCTCCATATTCTAACTTTTTGTGCTTTTTCGTAAATGAATGCCCTACTTGATCATACTACAGTGTCACACGAAAGTAGCACAAAAAAGCAGATCCACAAGCTCGAAACGCTGCGCGAAGGGACGCGTTTTGAGCTTGTAGATCTGCTACTTTTGCTATTTTTTTATTTGAATCCTGAAAAGTGACAGTTTTGGACATATGAGGTTTCCACCCGACAGAGACGATATAATTATGGCTAAAATCTAAACTTACACAGATGCTCTGTCGGTTTTAATGGGTTAATTGTGTTTTTTGGTATTGGAACATACTCTATAAATAAAAATTAAATTTCTGTTAGCCTATTAGGCTTTGTAAACAAAGATGGCACTGGGCACATAATCAAAATAAATAATGTACAATGGCCAACATAGGCCATATATTGAATAATTGTATACTCTCATAATAATACTAATAATAATAATTATGCAATAATTAAAATATCTAAATTTGTTAAAAAAAATAATAATAATATATATATATATATATATATATATATATATATATATATATATATATATATATATATATATATATACACACGAATTTCTAAAAACATATCGTTGCTGTCCGGCAGAAACCAGCTACTCTTTGTTCCGCTTTTGCATTTTTTTCCATAAATCAGTGAAAAGTATTAAAAAGTGCTTCTGACAAAACCAGCTAACTCCATTGGATCCTCAAACTTTCTGCTAAACCAGCTAAGTCCACCAAAGGGGGGTTAGCTGGAGTTAGCTGGTTTTTCTGACTCCAGGCTCCACCCCCTTTTGACCTCCAACATCAATGGAATTAGCTGGTTTCTGCCCGACAGCAAATACATTTTTAAAATACGAAAATAAAATAAAATAAAATAACAATAATTGTGACAGGGGCCTTACCGCCACCTGCCGGCGCCTCGTGGTCAAAGGGACAGCGAATGGGCATGAAGGGCGACTCGGCGCCAGAGTTGATGGCGACGCCCTCCTCCGACTCCAGCGAGCTTCCGTAGGGCGGCGTGGGCACGTCACCGCTCCCGTCCTTACGGGAGTCGCCGCCGTCCTGGCTATCCTCGTCCACCTCCAGAGAGGACGTGGCCATCGCGATGCCCGAGTCGCCGCTCTCCGTTTGACGGGGCGGCCGAGCTTCACCGGAGGAGGTGGCGGTCCTGAGGATTGGTCACAGGGTTATTAGAACTGTAGAGTTGGCAAAAACTAACACAATAGCTAAAACTAGAATATTTTGTAATGCTATTGCTGTTTGGCGGTGTGTTATTTTTTTTGAAATTACCAATTTTCTATCAATTACACACCCCATGAAGCTTTTTTAGTTTTTGTCACATTCCTGAGCCAATAATTTGATGACCGGTTCATCGGTCAGTAGGAGGCTCTTTGAGTCATCAAATTATTGGCTTAGGAATGTGACAAAAACAACAAGGCTTCATGAGGTGTGTAATTGATAGAAAATAAGTAATTATTTGGGTGAATACTCCTTTAAATTTGGGAAACGTGAAAACTTGAACTTTAATAACCTTGGATTGGTGGCCCTCCGGAAGGTGGCGGGGGCGGACCCGGGGGCGTGGTCCAGTTCTTCGTCCTCGTCGCTGGGGTCGTCCTCATCGTAGCACATGATTCGCCGCTGGCGGAGCAGGGGGCTCCGGACGGAGGCGGGGCTACCGCAGACGCTGGGCTGGCACGCGGCGTCCGCACGGTGGCTGACGGGTTTACCGTCTGCTGGGTATACCACGCCCCCTGCCACGGCTGTAGGAGGAGTCAGGGAACACATCATGTCACACAGACACACACGCAACCAGTGTTGGGCTTTTAATATATTACTGTAATATTATTATTTTACCCAGTAACGAGCAGTGTTGGGCTATATTACTTAGGAGAGTAATATGTTACTTATTACTCCTTTGAAAAGTAATAATATTATATTACTTATTACTTGGAATCAAGAGTAATATATTACATATTACTTTATATTACTTTACCCGCGCCCCCCGCAAAAGAAAAGACGTGTACAGTTTTTAGCCTTTTAGAACTGAATCCAATTTAATGGAACAATAGAAAACAGTCAACAGTGTTTATCTTTTTAAGTATTTTGCTGCTACAAATTCCATATTTGGAATTGGAACAATAATTATCCTTACAGGAACAACATCAATCTGAACTGCACACACTGGCTGCAGCCTCTCAAAAACTGAAACAATAAAGTAAACTTTTTGAACATTTTTTAACCTTTTCAACATATCTTAAACCAGTCAATATTAATTAGCCAAAGTGCAAGGGGGGAGGAGAGAGGAGAGGAGATCATATATCTAGAGCAGTGGTTCTCAAACTTGTGTCAAGGACCCCCAAATTGACACTTATTAGCCCGCGGACCCCCATTTCAAAAGACATGCCAGGGACCCCCATAAGAGAAGATGTTTTACTGCTCTAGCAGTGATTCTCAACCATTTTAATTTCAAGGACCCCCAGTTTGACATGCATAGGACTACAGACCCCTATTTAATGACATTTTTATCACTTGGACCGCTATTTATATTGTAAAATCTATGTCAATTTAACTCTGAGAGTGTACAAATGGAACCAAATGGACCCTAACGGGTCTGAGAGTGTACAAATGTGTACACTCTCTGAGTTACAGACCCATAAGGGTCCATTTGGTGCCTAATCTATCATTTAGCTGGGGACCCCCTGGAACTCCCTCAAGGACCCCTGGGGGTCCCCGGACCCCACTTTGAGAACCAATGATATAGAGGAGAGGAGAGGAGAGGAGAGGAGAGGAGAGGAGAGGAGAGGAACACTGTTTCCTCTCCTCATCAGCAGTTTGTTTCCCCGACCACCAGACCAGTGACGCAGGGGGACTTCTGAAAGGGTCATGCCGAAAATAGGTTGCTTTATTCGGATACAATGCGTGTCACTGCCTGCCCCTGCCGGTTCTCTGAAATTTTATTTTTAAATAGGCTCTGTCATGATTAATTGACCACATTATATGAAGTTAAACAACTAAATTATATCCGAACGATATCTTATAAGTAAATTCCGTGCCTCAAAATAGAAGTTTGAGAGCTTTTTGAAGTAAAAAAAAGGCGGAGAAATAAACAGGTCGGCGGTCGCATACGGGTCATGCGCTACGTCATGTGCGTGGGCTGCGTACTAAAAAGAACTGATCTGCAAGCTAAGAAGCATCTCTGTTGACGTAGGTTGATAGCTTGTAGATCTGCTCTATTTTCGCACGATGCGACAACTTGCCTCTACGAGAGAGGGAGAGAGAGTACATATTAAATGAATGAATGAGCAAAAAAAAATTACGCTCGTCATCAGTAACGAGTAACGAGGCCTTTTTTGACCGAGTAATATGGTATTATATTACTGTTTTGGCAGAATATACCTTACTTTACTCGTTACTGGGAAAAGTAATAATATTACAGTAATATATTATTTTTAATTCGTTACTGCCCAACACTGGTAACGAGTAGTGTAAGGTATTACTCTGTCAAAACAGTAATATTATACCATATTACTATGTAAAAAAAACATACATATTACTCAGGTTTTGTTGGCTGCCTTTTGAAAACATTTAGTTTAAAAGAGAGATTGCTGCTTTATTTTATAGACTTTTTGGCTGATTGGTGACTCTTATTATTATTATTCAAAAAAATTGCATTCAGTTCAAAAAGGAGCTGGCTAAACAGACTGTGTTGTTCTACATCTCTTTTTTATTTTATTTTTTGCGGGTGGTGGGGGGGCAAAAGTAAATTAAATTAAATGTAATTTAATATGTAATATAATATATTACTCTTGATTCCAAGTAATAAGTGATATAATATTATTACTTTTTTAAAGAGTAATATGTAATAAGTAACATATCACCCCAATCTAAACTGTATAATAAGTGCCTATTTGACTCTGAGAGTGTACTAATGTTGGGCTTTACAGTACTTGTTACAACCCACAGACACGTAAAGCCCAACTACGGATCAGTTTCCTCGGTTTTCCTCATTCAGCCCAGGTTCAAGTTCATTCTGTCGTCGTGAGCTTGTAGATCGGCTATTTTCGGAGTGCGACACCCAACCAAGCATACAACGTCTTGTCTTAGTTCTACTGGATCTCTCCTCCACTCGTCCCTCCCTAACATTCTAGTCTAGTTTTTATTTGTTGACGAAATTGACAATATATTTAGTCTTAGTTTTAGTCATCATAGCTTAGTTTTTATAGGTAGACAAACATTCTTTGTCATAGTTTTAGTCGACACAATGAACACTATAGCATTAGTTCCTACTTCCTAGGGGTCCTTGGGGGGGTTCCAGGGGGTCCCCAGCAAAATGTGTTAATACAGCATCACAATCATTTGAACCCCTTTATCCATATTTGATACGTTGCCTGTTTAAAAAATTGCAGTTCTACAAGCTCACAGCGTGTCACTTCATGCCGTGCTGCCAGTTTGTACATCTGGTATTTTATAATTTTTTGGAATTTTTTTGAAAATGTTTGGAAATGTTGGAATAATGTAGATTTTTTTTTAACACAAATCTTCTCTTCTGGGGGTCCCTGGCGTGAAACATTTTCAGATGGGGGTCCGCGGCCAAATATATTATCAATTTGGGGGTCCTTGGCACAAAAACGTTTGAGAACCACTGCACTATAGCATTGGTTCTCAAAGTGGGGTCCGGGGACCCCCAGGGGTCCTTGAGGGAGGTCCAGGGGGTCCTTGAGGGAGGTCCAGGGGGTCCCCAGCTAAATGATAGATACTTAGGAACCAAATTGACGCTTACAGGTATGTAACTCTGAGAGTGTACAAATGGAATGTTCCATTTGTACACTCTCAGAGTTAAATTAACATTGATTTTACAATATAAATTGGGGTCCCAGAGATAGAAATTCCATTAAATGGGGGTCCGTAGCCTAATGCATGTCAAACCGGGGGTCCTTGAAATTAAAATGGTTGAGAATCACTGCCAGAGCCGTAAAAAGTCTTCTCTTACGGGGGTTCCTGGCACACCTTCTCAAAAGGGGGTCCGCGGGCTAATAAGTGTCAATGTGGGGGTCCTTGACATGAAAAAGCACTGCTCTATAGGATGCTTGGTATACCGTGTGGGTGCATAGAGGGGTCCTCCATGGAGGCAGCGGTGCAGCTGCGCTGGTGGTGCAGCTGCATGTCGTCATCGCTGGAGCCCAGAGCCATGGCCTCACACAGCATGATGGAGGAGTGACTGCAGCTCACCGCCTCCGCAAGGGAGAAGTACTGAGCCAGCTCCGACTCGGAGCTCAGAGACGCTTGCTGCACAGCGAGAGGAAGAGAGGAGACGATACAGAGCAACGTTATTATGGGTTTTTCCATTTGTTTCGGGTTTTTTATTTCATTTTGACTTCATGTCAAGATTTTAAAAAATCGAATGAAAACATAACTAACTCAAACTGTATTATGTGTTTACAAAACTAACTAAAACTAACTATAGAGAAAATATGTCCTAGAGCCATTATTTTCCTTCAGAAGTACTGAAAATAGACGATATATATGCTCACAACCAGTGTTCATTTTGTTGACTAAGATTAAGACTAAACGACTAAGATTTTGATATTTAGTCGACTAAGACTTCAGATTTCAGATGACTAAAATAAGACTAAAACTAAATGGTGTGTTATTCAAAAGACTAAGACCAATTTGTTGTCAAAATTTACACTGCTCACAACACAACCACATATTTTTCTGAGCTTTTTTAAAATCTCGCCCTTAACTAATATAAAACTAACACTAAAACAAATACAAACTCGATTAAAGCATCCATGTCATTTTAGATTCTAGATATATATATGGCAACATAAGTTGCTGTGTATATAGCAACTAAAATGGCATAACACGGCATAACAATGTATAGGTGTAACAGGTCTAAATGGATGAAATGTTCTTCCAGTCTTACCCTGCTTGCAGGCTCCAGGAACCTCTTCATGGTCCAGCTAAGACCAGGAGAACCTTCTCCCTGCTTGCACTTCACTGTGGGGGATGGACTCTTAGACGGAAGACCTGGGAGAGGCATTTATAAATGTTTCACTATTTGGTCAAAAAAAATGCCGGTCTACAAGCTCACAATAAAAATATATATTTTCAAAGATTTGCACACATTTTTCAAGATTTTTCAAAAATAGCAGATAAACAAGCTCATAGCACAGCACTCGGTGCCACGCTATGAGCTTGTAGATCTGCTATTTTTGAGCCATTAAGGACCCCCAAACGTATATGTATTTTCCCGTGGACCCCCATCTGAAAATATGTTGTGCCAGGGACCCTCAGAAAAGAACATGTGTGTAAAAAGAATCAAAATTATCCAAACCTTTACAAAAAAATGTAAGATGTACAAGCTCACAGCGTGAAACAAAGTGACGTGCTGTGAGCTTGTATATCTGCTATTTTTCAATAGCCAACAATATGGATAAAGGGGTTTACAATGTATTCAAACATTTAGCTGGGGACCTCCTGAACCCCTCAGGGTCCCAGGACCCAACTTTGAGAACCACTGATATTTTGAAAGCATAAAATGATTAAATAGTCATTTCTTTATAATATTGAAGTTATTTGTCATATCTGCCCTGTGCAAGTTTTGTTTAAAAGTATAAAAGCCAAGAAGAAATTTCAACATAATTATGTTCCAATGACCAATGCTAAAAAAACACAATTAAATCTTCAATGTTCAAAAAATCTTGAACATTTGTAACTCAAATCTTTGCTTCAGGGGGGTCCCTGGAACAAAGCATTTTGAGATGGGGGTCCACGGCCAAATACATCTAAAAATGTTTTCTAAATCCTAACAGTATGTTGCTATATCAGTGGTGCTCCAACTTTTCCATGTCAAGGACCCCCAACATTTTGTATTTGGCCGCGGACCCCCATCTCAAAATATGTTGTTCCAAATATGTTGACTCCACAGATCGGAGTTAAAAATGTTCGCTTCAAAACATATATACGTTCAAAGACTTGCACACATTTTCCAAAAAAACAAATGCAGATCTACAAGCTTGTACATCTGCTATTTTTGAATAGCCAAAGAAAATGACACAGATGCGTTCCCGGTCTTAATGGGTTAAAGAACGTCCTACCTAGAGTGTGAGATGCTGTGTGTCCATCCTTGCTGAGGCTCTCTCTGTGCATGGAGCGAGCGATCACAAGGTCCATCTCCTGCTCTGACACCTATTCAATGACAACATGAAATTAAACAGTTAAATGAATACAGCGAAACACACGTCAGAAACGCTTTGAACGCAAACAACCAATAGCCTTCATATCGGGGCTCGTTTTTCCAGTGGTGGAAAAAGTATATATTTTTTTACTTAAGTAAAAGTAAAAAAAAATTAAAAGTCCGGAATTCAAAATGGACTTGAGTAAAAGTATTGGTATCAAAATGTACTTAAAGTACAACAAGTAAAAGTACTCATTATGCAGAATTCAAGTTTTCAAATGTATAGAACTCTTTTGAAAATAGCTGATCTACATGCTGATGCGACGCATTGTGAGCTTGTAGATCGGCTATTTTCAAATGGTCGAAATGTATATAGGGCTGAAGTGGTTAAGGTTTGTTTTGTAATAATAATCTAAATCTACAAAGTAACTACCGGTAGTAACTAAAGTTTTCAAATAATTGTAGTGGAGTAAAAGTACAATATTTGGATCCGAGATGTAGTGGAGTAGAAGTAAAAGTATTGAAAATTGGAAATAGTCAAGTAAAGTACAAATTCTTCAAAATTGTACTTAGGTACAGTACTTGAGTAAATGTTATTTTACACCACTGCAAACAACCAATAACCTTCATCAACGCAACAACCAATGACCTTCACCAGGGCACTTTTTTTTCCAGAATTGGTTGTGGTTGTCTCTTTTTGACAGAGGGCAACCCAGAACTTCTAAAACTTTACAGAACCTGTGAAGTTCTGTGATGGTTCTTTGTTAATGTTTCCATTATAACCATCAAATAGGGATTAAAGGTAGGGTAAGTGCTTTGTTAAAACGAGTGTCACCTCAGCTTGACTAATCCTGAGCAACAGAACGGCTAGTTCCTCCCATGGGTTCACAGACCTCACATTAATGCTACCTCCTGAGCAGAACCCAAGTTAGGCTCTGAGAACCTTATGTGAAACCCAGCCGTAGCGTATATGGAAACACATCCAGAACCTTAGTTCTTTTAGTCAAAAAGAGCCATCAGAATGGAGATCTTGTTTGTGTTTTCTATGAAGCATGACTGGTCCTGCCAACATATTATACACCAGTAGGTGGCAGTGGAGATCAAGCAATAACACATACACGACCCCCATGTGTTGAACTTTCTTTCACAACACACCACAACACACCACAAGGACATAATGTGGCCACTATAGAATGTCTTCACAGTCAGGTGGAAACCTTCTATGTCCAAAACTGTTACTTTTCAGGAAATGGAAATGTGTCCCAATGGATCCAACGTAGTTATTATCATTTAGTCACAAGCTGTTACAGTATTAATAGACTTTCAACCTGACGACAATGGTTGAAATATTTCAAACACTTTCAAAAGTAGTGAACATAGCAAATCTGCAAGCTCACAATGCGTCGCAACATGTTGTGAGCTTGTAGATCTGATATTTGTGCTACTTTTGCATGACAGTGTCATATGGCGAGGTATTAAATATGGCACTAATTTATTAAATGAATTAATTGATGAAAGAACATGGAATATGGAGATACAAGGTACAAGGACAAGGTTTCTCCCCGACAGCAACGATAATATAGATATATTATGCCAAAAAACACCCCATTATCGAGATTGACAAAGTAAGGAAGAAAAAATAAATCTCTAATTAAGAATTGTTATAAGTTGAAGGCTTTCGAGAAAATAAAATTTTGACCGTAATAGCCTGGCACATTCTGCTTAAACTCCACCATTATAGATAGTTTTATGTTGTGCGCGCGCATGTGTGTGTGTGTGTGTGTGTGTGTGTGTGTGTGTGTGTGTGTGTGTATGTGTGTGTGTGTGTGTGTGTGTGTGTGTGTGTGTGTGTGTGTGTGTGTGTGTGTGTGTGCGTGCGCGTGCGTGCGTGCGTGCGTGCGCTCGTCTCTCTTACCTACACACACCACACGTGGTGTAAAGTAACTAAGTACATTTACTCAAGTACTCTACTTAAGCACAATTTTGAGGTATCTTTTACTTTACTGGAGTAATTCCAATTTTCAGTACTTTTAATTCTACTCCACTACATCTCAGAGGGAAATATTGTACTTTTACTCCACTACAATTATTTGGAAACTTGAGTTACTAGTTACTTTGTAGATATACATTATTATATTATAAAACATACATTAACCACTTTAGCCCTATTTTATACCTAGGCTATTTGAAAATAGCCGATGTACAAGCTCACAACGCGTCGCATCGCGTTGTGAGCTTATAGATCGTCTATTTTCAAACATTTTAGTACTTTTACTTTTGGTACTTTAAGTATATTTTGATACCAATCCTTTTGTACTTTTACTCAAGTAACATTTTGAACACAGACATTGTACTTGTAACAGAGTATTTTTTATATTGTGGTATTGCTACTTTTACTTAAGTAAAATATCTGAGTACTTCTTCCACCACTGCACCACGCCCACACGCACATTTTGATCTCATTTTCTCCAGCTTGTATAATAGTTGGTATTGAGCATGTAAATCTGAAGTCAACTGAACCTCCAAGCACAACATCTCCCTTGGCAATATTTGGAAAATATGGAAAAATTAACATACTTAAGTAAAGTACCTACAGTACTTGAGTAAATGTATTTACGGTAGTTACTTTCCACCACTGCTTATAATGGCTGACGAGGAAAAAAACGTGAGTCCTTAATGTCGGACAAGTTAACCAGCATCCGTATTGAGTGGAAAACCTACAATGCTGTCCAAATTAACACATTTAAATTATTCCCCAGAAGCTATACAATGGTTTAGTTCCTATCTATCCACCAGAAAACAGTGTGTAAGTGTAAACAGTGTTAAATCCCCCTACCACACCTGTTCGGTCGGTGTCCCCCAGGGCTCAATACTAGGTCCAATTCTGTTCTCACTGTACATAAATGACTTACCTGAAGTATGTAATAATCTACATGTCCAGATGTGTGCAGATGATGCCGTTGTACTTGCCCATGGTAAAAGCTATGCAGAGGTGTCAATAATCTTAACCTCAGCTCTGACAAGCATTCAAGACTGGCTTATAGATTCATGTCTGCTCTTGAATGCCAAAAAGACAGTCTGCATGGCCTTCTCCAAAAGACCAGTTGTGTTGGAGTCCTCAAATGTGTTTCTGGGTGGGGAGGAACTTGAACTTGTCCCAGAGTTCAAGTACCTCGGAGTCATACTAGACTCAACCCTAACTTTAAAAAAACATGTGAAGAAAGTCACAAATACGATTAAATTCAACCTTCAAAATTTTAAACAAATTAGACCCTTCCTGACAGTTGGAGCTGCCAGATCGTATCTTCACTGTATGATCCTATCACACATTGAATACTGTTTTACAAACTGGTCTTGCACAGGCGTGACGATTCTAAAACCCATTGAACAGCTCTACAAAAGTGTGCTCAAGGTGTTTGACAGGAAGCCTCACTCTTATCATCATTGTAACATACTCAGGAGGCTAAAACATTTTTGCTTCGACAATTTCAAAAAGTTCAAACAGGTTGGGGTCATATACAAGACCTTACATGGTCTGTGCCCGCCCCCCCTAAGGGAATTCATTAAAAGGAAGCCTGAAAGAGGAATCAGTACCAGAGCAACCACTCGAGGAGATTGTGAAGTGCCGCACCGGCAAACAACCTTCGGTCAAAATGTCCTCTCAGTACAGGGTTGTGTAGCATGGAATGGCCTTCCTCTGCATATAAGGGATTGTGCTACATTTCCATCTTTTAAATTCAATGTGAAAAGATGGTTGCTTGAAAACCAAAGCTGCAACCATTTGTGATCATATTTTAGGTTTATTTTTAGGCTATGTAATGTTATTTAAATGTATTTCACCGTTTGTCTGTTTTCTGATGTTATGTTTTTCTGATTTTATGTTTTGTGTGAGGACTGCGGATGAAAATTAGCATCTTTGCTAAATCCGGTGTATTTACGTTCATGTGACGTTCATTAATATGCTCTGTCCTGTCTAAATAAACAAATAAAGTAAAATGCTACAAGCTTGTAGATCTGCTGTTTTCTGCGAATGTATTTAATGTACAGCCGGAAACAGAAAATACCCTAGTATAGAGCCCTGAGGGACAATGTATGGGCTTTAACCCATTAAGACCTGGAACGCATCTGTGTATTTTTAGATTTCATGGCTATTGAAAAATAGCAGATATACAAGCTCATAGCGCGGCACCGAGTGCTGCGCTATGAGCTTGTAGATATTTTAGAAAAATCATGAAAATGTTTGAAAATGTTTGAATATACTTTTTACTCAAATCTTTGCTTCATGGGGGTCCCTGGAACAACATATTTTGAGAGGGGGGTCCGCGGCCAAATAAATATCATTTTGGGGGGTCCTTGACATGAAAAGGTTTGAGAACCACAATATAGCAGCACATTTTTTATCAAAAAACTGTTAGGATTTAGAAGACATTTGTAGAATCCCCAGAAGCAAAGATTTGAGTTACAAATGTTCGCTTTAAAAAATATAAATTCAAAGATTTGCACACATTTAAAAAAAAAAAAAAAAAAAAAGCCAATCTACAAGCTCGTAGCGCGGCACTCAGTGCCGCGCTACGAGCTTGTATATCTGCTATTTTTGAATAGCCAAAGAAATCTAAAAATTACACAGACGCTTTCCCGGTCTTAATGGGTTAAAGTGGTTGATAATCTTCTCCTAATGAAAAACTGTCACTCCACTGAAGACGAGAGAAATAGCAGCGTCCTGAAATGGTAGCTTATGTTTCTTTTTTAAGCTCCGGGACATGTTTGACACCTGGGTGGGATAGGGGTGAATTCACAGGAGTATGAGCTTTTTGGCCCTGGGCTCATTTTGAACCGAGTGCAGCTCAAGGTCATAATAGTTTTACATTTTTAATTGTTTTTTTAATTTCTATTTCGCTTTGACTTCATGTTTTCAATTTCAGTTAGTTTTAATTTGGTTTTATAGCAGACATGCATGCTCATAGTGCGGCACAAAGTGCCGCACTATGTAACAGAGTATTTCTATAGTGCAGTATTGATACTTTTACTTAAAAGGTAGGGTAAGTGATATTCTTTGGTTAAAACAAAAAGTATTTTGTTAAAAGGTTAAAGCACTATATTCTGATAGTAATCATTGCTATAGAGTGTTTATTCAGTAACAGGAGTCTCCCCGTCTCTCCAGCTCTTTAATAAACAGAAAATACATTTTCCGGTAGGTGTCAAAATCTCAGCCAATCAGGAGAAAGTACCCATTTTTAAGCTTCATTTTTTATAGTGTTCCAATTTTGCCTGCTCATTTCTTAGTGTCATCACTTCCAATTTCACTTGTTTAATCTGTATCCTGATTGAGTTCTCTATCCTGATTGGATAAAATTGGAAATGAAACTGAAACTGAAACGAAAATGCATTTTCTGTTTTATAAAGAGCTGGAGAGACAAGGAGACTTTTACTGAACCAACACTCTATAGCAATGAGTACTATCAGAATATAGAGCTATTTAACACTTATTGTAACCAAAGAAAATCACTTACCCTACCTTTAAGTAAAACATTTGAGTACTTATTTCCACCACTGGATTTCAGTTAGTTTTGTAAACACACAAAACAGTCTCAGTAACAGTAGGCGCCCGGGTGGCGCAGTGGTAAGGTGCCCGCCCACCACCGCGAAGGTTGGGGGTTCGAATCCGGCTTTGTCGAACGCAGATGGCCCGTGTTCGGGGGAGGGAAGGCGGCGGGAGGAGGGTGATATTTGTCGCTACACGCGCTACTCCTACGGGCTGGGAGCGGAGGAATGTTGGGCGGGAGGGGTAGGATGGAGGCTCTAGGTCCTCCCAGTGGGGGCTCCTCACGGACAGGTGAGCCAGTAGGATACCACACACAGCAATGTGTGTGGGTTGGAATGAATTGGCATAGCGACTACATTGGAGAGAAAAGGGGGTCACAGTTTCAGTTTCAGTTAGTTTTTTTTTTTTTTTTTAAGCCTTGTTTAATCTTTTTATTTCAGTTATAGCGGCACTATGTAACTTGTTTTTTGTGAATACAATGTCATTTTGTCCAATCTGTATGGTAGAGTATGTTAATAAAATATAACATACAATTGGGGTGGTTGTATTTGGTCTCCCTGCTCTTCTATTGAGACATTTACATCGTGTCAAAGGTCATGTCTCACCTTGATACAGGATCTGACACGAATTCTGACCTGATGGTCAAGATTCAGAGCAAGCAGGCAGGCTCTATTAGCTCAATGGTGAAACATTTCAGCACTTGCGCAGGAAACCAGGTTCAAATCCGGGGTAGAAGAGGAAAGTTACAACTTTAACTAAAATGCCGTTACAATTCTAGTTTTCCGTTTCTTTAGTTGTAGTTAACTCTAATAACTGGGAAAGAAAAGCCATCAGTCTGAAATCGAACCATATTTCTTCTACCTCCGGGACATGTTTGACATGTCGGTGGGATAGGTGTGAATTCACAGGGGTATCGTCTTGGCCCCGGGGCTCATTTTAAACGGAGTGTACAGAGAGAGAGAGAGAGAGAGAGAGAGAGTAGAGCGACTTTTTGTGTGCCTGGAGGGAGATTCATATTTCTGCAGCTCGGAGTAAAGCTAATATTACATTTCCTGTCTGGGCGCCTTGCTCAAGGTGTTGGGTTTCAAAAGGTGGGTGGGGATTGAACCGACAGTGTGTCTGCTGGCTGCGACCTGCACTGTGAAGGAATGTGGAATGCAACTGAAGAAAAAGATAGAAAACTCCCACAGACGCTGGCTGAAAGTGGAAACCAGCGGCAGAAAGTAACTAAGTACTTTTACTCAAGTACTGTACTTAGTTAAATTTTGAGGTGCTTTTACTTTGAGTGTGTTTCACTATTTTCAATACTTAACACTTCTACTCCACTACATCTCAGAGGCACATATTACTCAACTACAGTTATTTGAAAAACTGTAGTCATTAGTTAGCCTACTTTTGATACCAATAATTGGTGTTTATTTAGCTTTCCTTCTCTCTATCACTCCATCTCACTCTACAGCAGCAGTTCCCAAACCTTTTACCTCGAGACCCCGTGAAAATAGCCCATCTATACAAGCTCAGATCTACAAGCTCACAACACGTCGACATGCAACACGTTGTGAGCTTAAAGATCTGCTATTCTCAGTACGTCTTAAAAAAATAGTTTTTAAACCCCAAAAATGGGTCCCGAATCCACTGCTTGGGAACCACTGCACTTAAGAATCTGTGAAGCCCAAAAAAGGGGCCCTTGACCTTTCAAACCCCCCTCCCATCCATTAAATGGTGCATTCCTTATGAACCACACACACACACACACACACACACACACACACACACACACACACACACACACACACACACACACACACACACACACACACACACACACACACACACACACACACACACACACACTCCCAGCAGTCCTACATATGGTACATTAACACCCCACAGCATTTATGACAATAATAAAGGCTGCTATGTTAAGTCAGCACATTCCAGCTGTTCCTGTGTGTGGAGCCTTTTTGGGGTCTTTGGTGTGCATGGGTTCTATGCTAGTGTCTTTTCAGTTTTCACTCGACATGTGTTTGTTTTTGTTGAATTCCTGAGCCAATAATCCAATATAGGCGACTAAGTCACTATAGGAGATGTTGCAAAATTATATAAAATAATGATATCAACTTTAAAACAACTCTCCCAGTGTAATCACTGAGAGGCCTACTGATGATCCAAGTTCAAAGAGAATGTTTTAAATATGGTTTTGCTCTTGCTAAAAGGATCTCTGGCTAATAAGCCTTATATGCTTTAATACATTATAATTGCCCTCTATAACTAAAATTGAAAATTAAAAACACCTTAAATATTGTATTTCTTTTAAAAACAGTTCATCTTTCACTCAATATGGACAACGGCCGACGCAAATTGATGATGTCATTTGTCCACATGTGGTCCAGCCCTAGGGAATGTATGAAATGCATGTGCAAATAAAACGTAATACTTCCTACGATTAATATGAGCATCAAAACAATATTTTAAATATGTTTTATCTGCACATACAATTCATACATTAATCAATTTTAATTATAGAGGGCAATTATAATGTATTGCTAACTTCAATTATTGTTTCGGCCTGGCGAGAGTATGTTTTACCCCATCAGTCCGTGTGTGTGTCCGTCTGTGGACAGCTAATCTCCGGCACCGTTGGCCCGGTCGCTGCGAAACTGTGCACACACACTCCCTGGATGCCAATTCAGAACCTCTGCCCCAAATTTTTCACATGGGCCTGTTATAGCGCCACCAGGAGGCCGATTTGTGCAAAACCCATTTACTCCTACAAATTTTGTAGGAGATTTCCCATATTCCATCCTCATTGGCTAAGGTTGGCTTCCAAAGTGCAGGATAGGTCCGTTTTGAACAAAATGCCTCAAATCATGAACGCAGCGTGCGATTTCTGTGAAATTTCACACGCACATTCCCACTAGGCCGAGGAAGAAATGGCACCCTTTTCACATTGGCCTGTTATGGCGCCAACAACTTGGAACAAAATGCCTCGAATCATGAATGCAGTGTCCGATTGCCGTGAAAGGCCTAAGAAGACATGACACCCTTTTCACATCGGCCTATAATAGCGCCACGAGGAGGCCACAATAACGTACCTGACCTGGCGGAGACCTGTGCTCCGAGGAGCACTTTTTCTAGTTCAAATATTGGATTATTGGCTCAGGAATGCGACAAAAACATCATGTATTCAATGCTTCATGGGGTGAGTAATTGATAGAAAATAAGATTTTTTTTGGGTGAACTACTTGTAGAAAGGAGTCAACCTAGTCAGAAACAGCAACCCTCCCCCTGGCCTATTCCCATTGATTGGCTCCACCCACCTCACCTGTCACCTCACCTGTCTTCACTTCCAACTCATTAGAGGCCTGCTATAAATACTGCTTGAGTGCCTGTCCCTCCTTCATTGTTTGTCGCAGCAACAACCCCTCTGTCGTGGGGCCAGCAGGCCTTGGTTATGCGTCAATGAAGTGAGTTCTGTAGACAACCTTTGAATCTTATGCTGCATTATATTACTTTGCGATAAATGCAATTAATGTTAGTTCACCTGCCTGCCTTGAAACCTTAAGAGGGGATTGTGTGTAATATGCAGTGCACATAATGTACCTTGCAGTAATCAAGGAAATGCAGTAAATTAACTAGAGAATATTGTGCAATGTGTTTGGTGTTTAGTGCTCTGGTTTATTAGTGGTAGGCCTACCCACTCCTCAGTTAGAGTGCTATCATTGTCCTAATTGTTGTTTATTGTTTGTGTGGAGTTGTATAATAATTATGTCTTTCTTTCTTTCATTATAGTAAAAACCATAACCGTGAAGCCGCATCACCTCCTTGCTCAATCAATCATGTGTGTGCAACGGAAATAAATGGCTTAAACGGAAATCACTTGTCCAACATTCTTGCCGATGTGCCGTGGCGATGTTACATAACCTTTAAACCAGAACTCTACCTTACAAGTGGTCCTTCGAGAACCGGATTTGAACATTGCCATGGCTGAAGACGAGCCAACCGAAGGAGTTCTACCCTCTCGTCGCCCGGTCCGCCTACCTCAGCACCTGGAGGGCTTCGAAGTTGGTTATGAGAACCGAGCTACAAATACATCACGCACACATGAGGAAGAGCATGAAGGAGATGATGAGGAGGAGGAGGAGGAAGAGATTCCTGAGGACTGTGAAGAGGAAGATGGTGAACACCATGACGATGGCCGCGCCCTCACAAGTCAAAGCAGAGCCCAGTCACCCCCCGCAGCTGATGTCAAAGTACCATCAGAAGGCAATCCAGAGCCAAGTCAAGCGGACATCATCAAACATCTCCTCGAGACAGTGAAGCAGCAAGGAATAATCCTGCAGCGCCTCATGGAGCAACAGGAAGGCTCCAGACCAGAGGGCAGCTCCCGCCGTTTAACCAGGTTACCTCCACCCCCTCCCCCCCTTCTTCCTTCAGCCCATAACCAACTAGTCCCCTCACACGATCCAGCGCCTTACCAGCCTGTGTCCCCTCATCCTTCAGCCCTTCCTTCCGCCATGCCTCCACATCGTCCAGTTCTTCACCGTCAGTCAGTGTCGCCCAATCCTTCGTCTTACCATCCTCTAACGCAATCCCATTCTCCAGTCCATCAGCCTGCGTCTACAGCACCCCCCACTGGTCGATCCAGGCACTTCAGGTCAGTTGAGGCACCCAAATTCCCCGACTTGACTAAAGAGGATGAGGTGCAATACCGGATGTTGCGAATGGCACTGAACAACTTGCTTGACCCGGAAGAAACAGAGGAATTCAAGTTTCATGTCCTTCTTGACCACCTTAAGGTGGACCAGGCCAGACGCCTGGCTTTGGCACACTCTTATGCCCGCCAGCCATTCACTGAAGCCTTGAGAGCCCTCGATGATCGTTATGGCCGGCCCCGTCAGTTGGCACTCAAAGAGCTAAAAACCATAATGGCTCTCCCCCCTGTACGTTCTGGAGATGGTCATGCCCTTGATGACTTTGCCCTACGCGTCCAAGCTCTGGTTGGGCTGTTGAAAACTATGGATGACGAAGGCGATGCCGAACTCCTCTGTGGCTCCCATGTGGATCGGCTACTGGAGAAACTCCCCAACGAACAGATTAGCCGCTTCAAGCGTAACATGCACAGACTCAAGGTAGATGCCTCATACAACCTTACCCACCTTTCTGAGTGGCTGCAGATGGAGTCCCGTTGCCAACCGAGAAGTGACTGCCCAGGCCCAAACCCCCCTCGATCCCACAGACCACAAGCAACTACCCATTCCACGACCATATTCCATGGAGCTGACGGCATTGGTGAGCATTTCGAACCTCAACACTCCCCTGTGTCCCCCTGTGCTTACTGTGGCTCAACAAATCATCACATAAGCCAGTGTGCTGATTTCCAAGTCCTGAACAAAGAGCAAATCATAGAATGGATCAAGAAAAACAGGAGGTGTTGGCGCTGTGCCCGACCACATCTGGCAGCTATGTGCACACTCAAGAGAGACTGTAATACCTGCCAGAGGAGACACCTACAGGTCCTTTGTGAGATCAACAATACCTCTGATGTAAGTTCTTATCATGTAAATTCCACTGCCCAGACCCTATACCTTGATCGCCCAACTCGCACAGGTCATGTCCTCTTGAAATTAGTCAAAGTCCTCTTACGAAATGGCAGCCACACCCTGGAGACCTTTGCACTGCTGGACGACGGGTCAGAGCGAACAATCCTTCTGCCGTCCGCAGCCCAGAGACTTCAGCTTCATGGAGAACCAGAGGACTTGGCCCTCCAAACAGTAAGGCAAGGAGTGGAGAGGCTGAAGGGTGCTTGTGTCTCCTTTAAGGTGAGCTCGACCTGCAGTTCCAGGGAGTTTCAAATCAATCATGCCTTCACTGCCGATCGACTTGCTCTGTCTGAGCACACGCACCCTGTCAGTTCCCTCCAAAGGAAACATAAATACCTACGTAGACTGCCACTGTCACCAATGCACAAGGTCACCCCACTACTTCTGATTGGTTCAGATAATATCAACCTGATCTCACCTATTGCCCCAGTGCGTTTTGGCCCATCAGGAGCACCAGCAGCAGTTAAGACTCGTCTTGGCTGGACACTGCAAGGTCCAACCAGGTACACTGAACCTCACCCCTCTGCTGCCAAGTGCTTTCATATCAGCAATGCCCCTCCATCAATCCAGGCGGTTCCACATCAAATGGAGACCCAGCAGCCAAGCAAAGACCCTCAATCCCTTTACCATGCTGACACCTGGCCCCAAGCCCTGGATGGCCCTAACCCAGACGTGAGTGGCCATCAGTTCGAGATCAAGCCCTTCTGTGAAGAAGTTGCGACCATCAGGTCTGTTCCATATTCCAGCCATTGCCGACCTAACCTGGCCCTCCGTGATGATTCAGTCCAGCTGAAACATTCTCCTGATGCTGACATAACCCCCACTGCAGCTGATCATCTTCCGGCCGATATGGGAATCCTGAGACGGGCACGGAGGGATGGCATAGGAGAAGACCTCATACATCTCAAGGCTCAGAGACCCCTACCATCGACCAGTCACTCACTCAACCCTAACCAAGTAGTTGTCCCCAGCATCACAGACCCTGACCCTGTGAGACAAAATTTGTTCTTCATGGGGCGGCGGGACCCCTCTCTGCTTTGGTGTCATCTGTGCTCTGAACTCCTCAGCCGCTGGCACTACTTCCATGTGCACCCAGTTTCCCTGCCTGAAATCCCTAACGACCCCCAACTCACTCTTCCTAGTATGACTCTTGGAAGTTTCAAATCCTTACAGTATTTGGGGGCGGCTGTAGAAAAGAGTCAACCTAGTCAGAAACAGCAACCCTCCCCCTGGCCTATTCCCATTGATTGGCTCCACCCACCTCACCTGTCACCTCACCTGTCTTCACTTCCAACTCATTAGAGGCCTGCTATAAATACTGCTTGAGTGCCTGTCCCTCCTTCATTGTTTGTCGCAGCAACAACCCCTCTGTCGTGGGGCCAGCAGGCCTTGGTTATGCGTCAATGAAGTGAGTTCTGTAGACAACCTTTGAATCTTATGCTGCATTATATTACTTTGCGATAAATGCAATTAATGTTAGTTCACCTGCCTGCCTTGAAACCTTAAGAGGGGATTGTGTGTAATATGCAGTGCACATAATGTACCTTGCAGTAATCAAGGAAATGCAGTAAATTAACTAGAGAATATTGTGCAATGTGTTTGGTGTTTAGTGCTCTGGTTTATTAGTGGTAGGCCTACCCACTCCTCAGTTAGAGTGCTATCATTGTCCTAATTGTTGTTTATTGTTTGTGTGGAGTTGTATAATAATTATGTCTTTCTTTCTTTCATTATAGTAAAAACCATAACCGTGAAGCCGCATCACCTCCTTGCTCAATCAATCATGTGTGTGCAACGGAAATAAATGGCTTAAACGGAAATCACTTGTCCAACATTCTTGCCGATGTGCCGTGGCGATGTTACATAACCTTTAAACCAGAACTCTACCTTACACTACTCCTTTAAATATCTTTAAAGGTACCGTTGTGAGCTTGTAGATCGGCTATTTCCTGCGAAAGGTATAGTTTTCCCCAGAATACGGATGTTGGAGTTTAAGTGGTTAAAAAGATTAGAATACGAATATCATCTCTTTACGCGAAAACCCCAAAAGTTAAAATATGGAGATAAGAGGTTTCTGCCCGACAGCAACGTTACACTAAAGCAGTGGTTCTCAAAGTGGGGTCCGGGGACCCTCAGGGGTTCTTGGGGGGGTTCCAGGGGGTCCCCACCAAATGTGTTAATATAGCATCACTATCATTTTAACCACTTTATCCTTTTATACTTTGGCTATTTTTGAAAAATCGTGAA
This sequence comes from Gymnoscopelus braueri, assembly GCF_963280865.1. Lineage (NCBI taxonomy): Eukaryota > Metazoa > Chordata > Actinopteri > Myctophiformes > Myctophidae > Gymnoscopelus > Gymnoscopelus braueri. Next base: position 2,250,978 of record NC_137608.1, read on the forward strand.
CATTTGTGCAAGCCTTTGAATATCTATTTTTTAAAGGGAACATTTGTAACTCAAATCTTTGCTTCTGGGGGGGTCCCTGGAACAACATATTTTGATATGGGGGTCCGCGGCCAAATACATATCATTTTGCGGGTGCTTGACATGAAAAAGTTTGAGAACCACTGTACTGGAGTTCAAAAATGGAGTTCCTTCTTCCACTACCATTGGTGTGAGCGTGAATGATTGATGCGGTGGGGTCATTAGCATATTAGGCACAGGTGGAGGGTTGGGGACTACCTTCCATATGGCAAGAGTCTGATACAAACTAACAAAAGAAAGAAGATGAAAAGGTGAGCCAGATGGCAGTGCTGCCATGTGTTGAGGAGAGGTGTTCCACAAACAAGCTGACTCTCTGGTAAACAAGCTCTTTGTCAACTTGCCAACACAACACGGTGCGTTGTTCTGCCCCCTCATGCTACGGGACTCCCTCTTTCGCAGATGTTTCGCCCGGGTGGGTGTGTGCAGTGGTGTAAAGTAACTAAGTACATTTACTCAAGTACTGTACTTAATTACAATTTTGAGGTACTTTTACTTTACACAAGTATTTCCAATTCTCAGTACTTCTACTTCTACTCAACTACATCTCAGAAGCACATATGGTACTTTTACTCCACTACAATTATTTGAAAACTTTAGTTACTAGTTACTTCGTAGGTTTTGATTATTATTACGAAACATACATTAACCCCTTCTGCTCTATATACATTTCGGCCATTTGAAAATAGCAGATCTACAAGCTCACAATGCGTCGCGATGTGACGCATTGTGAGCTTGTAGATCTGCTATTTTCAAAACATTTTTATACGTGTGAAAACTTGAAATGGAACATTCTGCATAATGAGTACTTTCACTTTTGATACTTTAAGTACATTTTTCAATACTTTTGTACTTTTACTCAAGTACAATTTGAATTCCGGACCTTTACTTGTAACAGAGTATTTCTACATTGCAGTATTAATACTTTTACTTAAGTAAACAAATTGAGTAGCTTTTTCCACCACTGGGCGTGTGTGTTTGTGTGCGTGTGCGTGTGCGTGTGCGTGTGTGTGTGTGTGTGTGTGTGTGTGTGCGTATGTGCGTATGCGTGTGTGTGTGTGTGTGTACCTTGGGGTTGGGGTGTCTGCCTATGATGAGGCTGACCGGCCCGGGTCCACACTCACTGAGGATGGCGTAGGCCTCGCTCAGCGCCGCGTGGCGGAGACTGACCGAGTCCACCTCCAATACCTGATCCCCCCGACTAGAGAGAGAGAGAGAGAGAGAGAGAGAGAGAGAGAGAGAGTTAATATCATGACAATGACATATCAGACAGTCTGTATTTAATTCAGTCTGACCAGAAACATATCCCCACCAGACTGAATGACCAGAGATATCAAAAGCAGAGCTTTTGATATCTACCCTCTCCGCACATTTTTGTTTTTGCTCTACATTAAATATCTTCGCCGCTGGCACCAGGCTCTGTCCCCTAGGGTCTCTGCTTCCTGCCTCACCCTTCCTCAATTGACATCTGATGAGCTACGTAACGTACCACACACACACACACACACACAGTGTGTGCGCGGGGTGTGTGTGTGTGTGTGTGTGTGTGTGTGTGTGTGTGTGTGTGTGTGTGTGTGTGTGTGTTCAAGACTTTTTTGGTGTATATGTTTTCTACAATTCAGCGTGCACAAAGGTAGGGCCAACCTCGAGCACTTTACAAATATATATCACCTTCATCTCACTACATGTATGTTGTTAAAGTTACAGGAGTTTGGTGTTTGTGATATGAAATGTAAGCTTACCATAATCACAGTAAACATTATCATGTCATATTCAAGGGCTTTTTTTTTAACTAACTCCAGTCACTTTCAGTTCAGCACAGCTGAGGTGTGTGTCACTGTCCAGCTGACACTCGTTGACACTCGTTAATGTTAATGGTGCATCCCTGATTGGAACACATGGTTCTTTTTTTCTCCATTTCCTGAAAAGTAACGGTTTTGGACGTACAAGGTTTCCATCCCGACAGTGAGGAATGAGATTTTCCCCCCGCCATCCTATACCTGAGTCTGCTGTCCATCTTGGCCACTGAGCCCGGGGCCAGGCTGTGGATGTAGATGCCAGGGGACGAGTTCTCCAAGGTCAGACAGCATGCTCCGATGCCTAGGCCTACACCAGGCTCTAGAAGCAACAACGACAACACGATGCATAATTATGATACTAAGATTTCTTTGGCTATTCAAAAAAATAGCAGATCTGCAATTGTTTTTTTAAGAAATCGGGAAAATGTCTGCAAATCTTTGAATACATTTTTTAAAGCGTAAATTTTTTTAACTCAAATCTTTGCTTCTGGGGGGTGTACAAATGTCTTCTAAATCCTTTTTTTTTTTTTTTTTAAACATATGTTGCTGTAATATCAGTGGTTTTCAAGTCAAGGACCACCTAAAATAACACATTTTCACGATTTATTTTCAAAAATAGCAGATCTACAAACTCGCAGCGCGGCTATGAGCTTGTAGATCTTCTATTTTTGAAAGAAAATCGAAAACTTTCAACAAGTTTCAAAAAAATTCTAAAATAGCAGATCTACAAGCTCACAGCGTGGCACTCGATGCCGCACTGCAAACTTGAAGATCTGCTATTTTTGAGAACCACTGAGTTTTCTGAAAAACATATGTTGCTATATAAATAATAAAGCTAAAATCTAAAATGATAAAGATGCTTCCCCGGTTTTAATGTGTTAAACACATTTCTTTTTCTCTCTCTCTTTTTTTCATAATGTGTGCATTAAGCACTTGTTTCTGCTCTGCAAAGTAAGTTGCCAGACCTGCTATTTTCCAGTATGTGACACTGGTGACGCGACAGAGTATATACTGTAAACCAGCCGTATATGCTGGAACAGACCTTTGTTAAGGGTGACCTCCATGATGATGCGGTCCTTGGGTCCGGGCCCCGGGGGGCCGGTGGGGGGGGCCTTACGGACCCCGTCGGCCTCGTCCGCTCCTCCCGAGGAGGAGGGGGGGACGGGCGTGGCCCCCCCGCTAGCGTTGGAGTTGGGCGAGCTGGAGCGGCTCAGCAGGGTGGGGGTGGGGCAGGGCGTGAGGCTAGGGCTGCGCAGGCGCGTGCGGACGGTCAGCGTGACCACGCCCTTCTTCAGTTGCTGTGGGGGGACAGAGCAGAGAGACGCTTTTATCCCACGTCTGAGAGGCAACGCATACATACCGTTGTTTGGTTTGGTTTCTCTACTTCCTAAACTGTTTCTCTACTACCTAAACTATTTCTCTACTTCCTAAACTATTTATCTACTTCCTAAACTGTTTCTCTACTACCTAAACTGTTTCTCTTCTTCCGAAACTATGTTTCTACTTCCTTAACTATTTGTCTACTTCCTAATCTATTTCTCTACTTCCTAATCTATTTCTCTACTACCTAAACGGTTTGTCTACTTCCTAATCTATTTGTCTACTTCCTAATCTATTTCTCTACTACCTAAACGTTTTGTCTACTTCCTAAACGGTTTGTCTACTTCCTAATCTATTTCTCTACTTCCTAATCTATTTCTCTACTTCCTAAACTATTTATCTTCTTCCTAAACTGTTTCTATACCTTCTAAATGGTTTATCTTCTAGCTGATTTTTTTTCTTCTTTCAACAGTGTTTTTCTTCTTCTTCCTAAACTGTTTTGTCATCTTCCTAAACAGTGTGTGTGTGTGTGCGTGTGCGTGTGCGTGTGCGTGTGCGTGTGTGTGCGTGTGCGTGTGTGTGATATCACTGAGATGTTTCTCTTGGCCAAAAGCCTCCTGACACGTAGTTGAGAAATATAGTGAGCTACGTTCCTGGCTGATGCTGATACAGGGTCACAGCGTGTCTGCTGGCTCATGGCTTTGTTTGGCCTCGCCAGCTGTGTGTGTGTGTGTGTGTGTGTGTGTGTGTTACCTTGAAGGTGTGTATGGCCTGCTGGTGTGTGAGGCCTTGGAGGGACTCGCCGTTTACTTCCAGAATTTCATCTCCTACAAGGAGAGAAATAGACAGAAAGAATAGTGAACTCGGTGCTAATGACGTGTTTGACGTGTTTTGTTTTTTTCACACAGAACCAGGAGATAACGTGATCCCAAGATGTACTGCTCCATTCACTTCCTGGTTAAAGTATTTGGGAAATTGCCTGTATCTCGGCTCCTGTGTTATTTTTGGCGAAACATGCTATTTTCAACAGCGAATAACAAGCAAACGGGAGGTCGCAATGATTTTTTTTTTTCTTCACGGAAGCAAAGTGAAACCCCCCGTGAATAACAGCCATCAGGGGATCGATCACAGTGGATATAAATATTCTGTGACTACTTGAAAAGGTAAGAAAATAAAAAAAATCGCTGGCACTATGGGCAATTCTTTTTTTATTTACTTGGCACTGAATGAGTAAAGGAATACATCACCCAAAAAAAATCATGTAGGTGTTTAAGTTTTCTTACTGAGCCAATAATTCAATATTTGTGCTGGGACTACGGTATACAAAATAATAATATTAACTCTAAAACAACTCTCACAGTGTAATCACTGAGTGGCCAACTGATGATGTTAAGATTGGTCTCCTGATAACTTCAACTAGTCAAATATTGGATTATAAACTCACCATGAATTCAAGGCTCCATGGAGTGAGTAATTGAAAGGAAAAAAAGCCATTGTTTGGGTGAACTACTCGTTTAACGTTAACATGAACTAGTCCTTACCCTCCTTCAGTCTTCCGTCGGCTGCAGCCGCTCCGTTAGGGAAGATCGTTTTGACAAAGATTCCCATCCGTCCGCGCGCTGAGTCCTGTCCTCCAACAATACTGAAGCCCAGGCCCTGAGGATAATGTATGTTAGATCACATTTAACCCATTAAGACCAGGAAGGCATCTGTGTCATTTTACATTTGAACCACTTTAACCATTATTTTATACTTTGGCTATTCAAAAAATAGCAGATCTACAAGCTCATAGCGCGGCACGAGTGCCGCGCTATGAGCTTGTAGATCTGCTAATTTTTTTTTATCGTGAAAATGTGTGCAAATCTTTGAATTTATATAGTTTTTGAAACTGTATTTTTCAAATCGTTGCTTCTGGGGGTCCCTAGAACAAAACCTTTTCATGTCAAGGACCCCCCAAAATTATATGTATTTGGCCACGGACCCCCAATTCTAAATATGGTGTTCCAGGGACTCCCCAGAAGCAAAGATTTTAGTTAAACATATTTGCTTAAAAAAATAAAATAATAATATATATATATATATATATATATATACAGTATATATATTCAAAGATTTGCACAAATATTCACGATTTTTCAAAAATAGCAGATCTACAAGCTTGTATATCTGCTATTTTTGAATAGCAGCCAAAGCCAAAGAATTTATTTTCTGCTATTTTCAAAAGATTTGTATAGAATTAGAATGTATACAATTCATTCGAAAACTTGTGAAATGGGGACATTCTGCATAATGAGCACTTTCTACTTTTGGTACTTGAAGTACATTTTGATACCAATACTTTTGTACTTTTACTCAAGTACATTTTTAATTCCGGACTTTTACTTGTAATGGAGTATTTCTACATTGCAGTATTGATACTTTTACTTAGGTAAAACATGTGAATACTTGTCCCACCACTGGTGAACGGACACATGGATGACCCCTTGGTAAAAGTACTGGGTATCCCTTGCAGATCAAAGCGTGGCTCACCTTGCCCTGGCCTTTCATCAGCACGATGTTGGAGATAATGGACGGCTGGGCCAGTCTCCATGGAGATTCCACTTGAACCGTGCTCAGGGAGCGGGCCGACTTCTTAACGATCTGATATTCCTAACGGCCAGAGAGGAGGAAGGATTATTAGGCACTGTCACATTTATTATTAGGATCAGTGGTGGAAAGTAACTAAGTACATGTACTCAAGTACTGTACTTAAGTTCAATTTTGAGGTATTTGTATTTTACTCGAGTATTTCCAATTTCCAATACTTTTACTTTTACTCCAATCCATCTCAGAGGCAACTATTGTACTTTTACTCCACTACAATTATTTGAAAACTTTAGTTACTAGTTACTTTGTAGATTTTGATTATTATAACAAAACATACATTAAACACTTCAGCCCTACATACATTTCGGATGCGACGCATTGTGAGCTTGTAGATCGGCTATTTTCAAAAGATTTGTATACATCCGCAGCCTGTGAATGATCCAAGCACCACCGAAGAAGAGTACACCCAGAAATCACGTGATCACAACAAACAAAAAAACGATCGTCTGCTTCCATGTTAAAGAATTCACAAAAAGTATTTTTTTCTCTGATTTCTGTTGTTTTCTAAGGGTTTTAAAAAAAAACAAGCCACATTCAAACAGCCATAGCTCTGGAATGGAGGATCGCGGCCGGACCCCCGTGCGTGTAACGAGAATATTCCATGATTTTTCAAAGCTACAGTAAAATCGCCGTTTTCGCTGGCAAGGGAGCGGTAGAAGGATGAAGGAATTAATACATTCCTGGCAGTGAATGAGTTAATTGAAAAAGTTGCAGGATATGACTTGAAGTGAAAATAAACTGTAACATAAAATAATAAAGTAATACAAGCTAAATGAAATTCTGAAAGAAAGTACCAACAAATATTTATGGACTAATAACAGCACTGAACATGAGCCAAGGGAGCTCCTGCTTTGTTTTCCACTCAATGTCGGCCCGGAACATTCTTGTCAAATGCTGTTTGTCATTAACCCTTTAAGACCGGGAAAGCATCTGTCATTTCAGATTTTAACCACTTTCACCATTATCTTATACTTTGGCTATTCAAAAATAGCAAATCTACAAGCTCATAGCGCGGCACTTTATGAGCTTGTATATCTGCTATATATTTTTTTTAATCGTGAAAGTTCGTGCAAATCTTTGAATATACATATTTTTAAAGCGAACATTTTTAACTCAAATCTTTGCTTATGGGGGGGGGGTCCCTGGAACAACATATTTTTGTGATGGAGCTCCGTGGCCAAATACATATAATTGTGGGGGTCCTTGACATGAAAGTTCGGGTGACCACTGATTATAGCAATATACGTTTTTTCTAAAAACTGTTAGGAGGATTTAGAAGAGATTTGTATATCTGCTATTTTTGAATAGCCAAAGAAATCTGAAAATGACACACAGATGCGTTCCCGGTCTTAATGGGTTCAGTGTCTCTTTGGAATAAACAGTCAGAGTTGATGGCTGACCTGTCGTGCTCCAGATGTGTCCAGCTGTTGGGGCAGGGAGTGTTTGCGTCGGCCGTGTGGGGGCTTGTCCGCCATGTCGGCGCCCGCGTCTCCGTTCTCCACCATCAGCTCGTCATCCTCCCCCACCGACTCCAACCGACTGCCTCCACCTGGAAGACACACAGTAGCTGACCTTTATCTGCTGTGACACAGTCTGCTAGTCCAGTGGTCCCCAAACTGTGGGTCAGGAGGACCCCGAGGGGGGTCCCCACATGTTTTTTTTTGGTTTGGGGGGGGACCGTTACCGCATCAAAAGTAATAAACAAACTATACTATAACAACTGTCAAATTGTTATAGAAAGAAATTGTCCAAAAATATAAGAAAGAGGCAAACATTTTGAAAATAGCAGATCTACAAGCTTAGCGAGGCTATTTTCACAATATTTATCTGTGGAACCGAGTCAAACTAAATGTAATGCCAGGGTGGGGGGGGGCCAGTCCAGTTCAAATATGATTATTTTTGGGGTGGGGGGCCCAGTTCAAATATGATTATTTTGGGGTGTCCCCCAGTTCAAATATGATTATTTGGGTGTGGGGGTAAGTGCATGGGGGTACATACGTACCTTGTGAGCGGGAGCGGTGCTTCATAGGGGTACATGGGGAGCGGCAGCAGCTTTTGGAGACATCAGTCTTGCCTCCTCGGTCCTCCAGCTTGTCAAACTCTGTCATCTGTCAGGACACAATAAACGCACAGCGGTCACATTGCAGGACTAATGCAATGCCTTTCAAAGTGGGGGCCAATTAGAAAGGAGGGAAACATCTAATGAAGAAAAATAGAAAATACCTAAATAAACACACACACACACACACACACACACACACACACACACACACACACACACACACACACACACACACACACACACACACACACACACACACACACACACACACACACACACACACACACACACACACACACACACAGACTAGAAACTAAGTGATTTATGGGGGGAAAAATGCAAACGCGGAAAAATGGAGTTAGCTGGTTTCTGCCGGACAGCAACGAATACACATACACTGTATCGTTTGAGATTGCTTGCCTATTATGACATGTCCGGAATAGGGCCACTGAGGTTAACGTGGATAATTGTGATGCAGTTTCCTCTAGGCCATGCGAGGGACAGAGCTATGCTGTGTAAACACTCCCAAATGACAGACCCAGTACTCATAGCTAGCATGAGGAATGTCACACACTGATGGACGAGAGAGAGAGGGTCATGACCCACATATTATCACCTATGGTCATGAAGTGTGGGGTCATGACCGAAAGAATAGGATTACAGATACAAGCGGCCAAAATTAGTTTTCTCAGACGGGTGTCTGGCCTCTCCTTTAGAGATAGGGTGAGAAGTTCAGTAATCCGCGAGAGTCTCAGAGTAGAGCCGTTGCTCCTTCACTTGGAAAGGAGCTAGCTAAGGTGGTTTGGGGCATCAAATACCAATACGGATGCCTCCTGAGGGTCTCCCTCGGGAGGTCCTCGGTGCACGTCCCACTGGGAGGAGACCCCCTGACAGATCAAGGACCAGATAGGGGGGATTATATCTCCACCTCAGGAGCGGCTAATGTTGCCCGGGGAAAGGGACGTCTGGAGCTCTCTGCTGGAACCGCTGCCCCCACGACCCGAATCCGGATAAGCAGAATATATGTTGTATTTTGTATTCTTATTTGTGGCTCTGTGTGTGCGTCTGTCTGTCTGTGCCCCCAAAACTCTTCTGCCAGGTTCTCCTCAGTGGCTGGAGCAATTGATCTGCATTTGGACACAGCCATTGAACATTACCATGTGCACGGAACACCGAAGCCCAGTTTTTCGCTTTCCCCAAATGTTAGCTGTTTATTAGCGTTTTTGAGTTCGCTGGACCCCGGGTTGCCAGATCATGTGCGTGAAACAAGTGCCGGTGTTGCCACATCCGTGAAACAAGCGGACCATCCGTGAAACAAGCGGAAACAAGCCATGACGCAGGCTTTTTTAATTTGTTTTTGTAATTTGTGTAATTTATGTAATTTGTTTTAAGTATTTTTGTCATGTTTGTAATTGTTTTAATTGTTTTTCACACCACTTTGACAGAAAGTGTTGCTGTCATCCCAGAGACTGAAAGCAGGCCTGATGCTTTGATCTGTCGCTTTATTTACATGCTGTGTACAAAGACACAGACTGCCTCACACTCTCACTTTCATCTGAGTGTCCTCACACACGCAGGCACACGCACGCACGCACGCACGCACGCACGCACGCACGCACGCACGCACGCACGCACGCACGCACGCACGCACGCACACACACACACACACACACACACACACACACACACACACACACACACACACACACACACACACACACACACACACACACACACACACACACACACACACACACACACACACACACACACACACACACACACACACACAATAATCGTGATGCTGATTTGAAGTCATGACGCTGATGTGTTGTGGACTGTGAGCGCACGTTTTGCGGTGGGATATGAGCAAAAGCCACTAGAATATCAACACTAATATTTATGATCCATCTGTGAAGTATTTAATAAGTGGTTATGTAACTGTACGGAGCACTGACAGCTAACTGTCACAGCAGAGGAAACTTCTTGCATCAACTGGAAGCAAGTCTATGTGTCAAACTGAAAGAAAATGTGCTTTCTTTTACTGTCAGGCACTGCATTTAACCCTGTAAGACCGGGAACGCATCTGTGTAACCACTTTAACCCTCATCTTATACTTTTACAATTCAAAAATAGCAGATCTACAAGCTCATAGTGCGGCACCGAGTGGCACTATGAGCTTGTAGATCTGCTATTTTTTGAAAATTCGTGAACATTTGTGCAAATCTTTGAACATTTTTTAAAGCGAACATCTTTAACTCAAATCTTTGCTTCTGGGGGTTCCTGGAACAACATATTTTGAGGGTCCATGGCCAAATACATATCATTTTGGGGGTCCTTGACATGAAAAAGTTTGAGAACCACTGATTATAGCAACATACATACGTTTTATTAAAAAAACTGTTAGGATTTAGAAGACATTTGTAGAATCCCCAAAAGCAAAGATTTGAGTTACAAATGTTCGCTTTCAAAAATATATATATTCAAAGATTTGCACCCATTTTCACAATAAAAAAAAAATGCAGATCTACAAGCTCATAGCACGGCACTCTATGCTGAGCTGGTAGATCTGCTATTTTTTAATAGCCAAAGCATAATATAATGGTTAAAGGGGTTAAAATCTAAAATGACAGATGCTTTCTCGGTCTTAAAGGGTTAATGAACAATAAAGAAGGTAAATTCAATAATTAAGCACTTTTAACCTGGTGTCCCTATTTTGGGCTCCTCATTATAAGCAAAAATGTCTAAAAAAAACATGAACTTTTCTTTCCCAACTTTTCAAAGATAGCAAAACCTATCTATGAGCTCACAACGCGACGAACGGCTATTTCCGCTACTTTTGTGCTATGCTGTCGTGCGACAAAGTATAAAATAGGTCATTAATTTATGGGACAAAATGTATAAAAAGTCCAAATATGGAGATACAAGGTTGTATTGGAACCAACCGGCCAAACCAAGAAGCCATGATGGATTTGAATTAGAACCTTTGGGAGACAGGTACAGCAGCGCCTCTACACTCGTCTGACAACATTAACTTAACAGTCCTCTCTCTCTGCTTTCTCTCACTCCATCGCTTCAGTTACCATTGGTGGAAAGTAAGTAACTAAGTGCATTTACTCAAATACCTCTATCTGTCTCGTCTATCTCGTCCATGTTTGTTCTCAGGCTATAGGATCTGTGGCTGCGGTCGTGGTCCCATTATAGCGTTATGGGACCTATAGCTTCAGGGCTACAGTATACCAGTGGTGGAAAAAGTACTCAATTTTTTTACTTAAGTGAAAGTATCAATACTGCAATGTAGAAATACTTAAGTAGTAAGTACAAGTCTGGAATTCAAAATTTACTTGAGTAAAAGTATAAAAATATTGGCATCAAAATATACTAAAAAGTAAAAGTACTAATGTTTGAAAATAGCCCATGTATAAAATAGGGCTAAAGTGCTTAATGTACAGTATGTTTTATAATCATTTAATCATTGTAATCATTTATATCTGCAAAGTAACTAGTAACAAAAGTTTTAAAATAATGTATATGTATAGAAACTAGTAACACTACAAAACAACTACAATATTAGCCTCTGAGATGTAGTGGAGTAGAAGTAAAAACACTTTGAGCTGCATTTCATATCAGGAACGGTGCTATACAAGTAAACTGTACTATTACTATCAAAAGTACTGCAAACTGGAAATACACAAGTAAAGTATAAAATGAGTTACTTTCCACCACTGCAGTATACACACAGACAGCTGTCTCAACGCTACAACGTCAGAAAGGACTTTGATTTAGTGTCCACAAAAAGTGTTTTATGTAGGATCACTATTCTCGTACAGACCGTTTATTGACACCCGCCACGTCCACACCGATCAAACCATTGCTGTGCTTGAACGCCATGTCATCTGCGTTATGAGCACTCTTATGTCAAGAGTTCTGTTGTGGTATTTTCGTACGATTTTGAAAATGTTTGAAAACTCAAAAGTATTATTATTATACTTTCGTACTTTTACTTGAGTAAAATTCTGAATACAGGACAGTGCCATTATTGTAACAGTATTTCTACATTGTGGAAATGCTACCAGTAAAAAAAAAGTATTTTAATTAGGACCTGGAGGATTTGGGAGGCATTGCCTAGCAGTTGTCACTCATCTGACAAGATTAACTGAAAAGAAAAGAGAATCTGTCTCTCTCTCTCTCTCTCTCTCTCTCTCTCTCTCTCTCTCTCTCTCTCTCTCTCTCTCTCTCTCTCTCTCTCTCTCTCTCTCTCTCTCTCTCTCTCTCTCTCTCTCTCTCTCTCTCTCTCTCTCTCTCTCTCTCTCTCTCTCTCTGTCAGTCCCAGCTGTTGTGTGTCGACCTGCCTGTGCCATCATCGTCACCATCATCATCATCATCATCTCTCTAACTCACAAAAGAAAAATGTGTCCACTGCTTATAAAAGAAGTATAACGTTCTGAAGCCAACAATAGGTCAGGTTTATCAACATTTCAACCATAAAGGCTCCTCAGAATGGCCCAGTTTAGCATTATGCAAACCTCTTGTGGCCAAATAACAACCTTAAACATATATACACTATGTAGGTTACAATGACAAGCCCCGTTGGGCCTATACAACTGTACATATCGTTGTCGCCAGGCGGAAACATGTTTTTTCGTGAATCAATGCCCTAGTTCATCACACAAAAGTAGTGAAAATAGCTGATCTATTCTACATGTCGCAAATCTTGCAATGCGACACATTGTAGACCAGCTATTATGTACTTTAACATGTTTTTAAATTATAATGTATCTGTCAGTCCTTGTCCCTAAATGTTATAGGTTATATATATATATATATATAATATATGTATATACTGTATGCATGAACACAGGCTATGTGGACAATAGGATTAGAATGATATATAAGTTTGCTGATGCACCAGCTCTATATTCTGTTACAGTTTTGTGTTAACTATGATGAACACTATCGTCCTTATTCTGGGCATGTCAATAGGAGAACATTTTGCAAAGACATGTGGTGGAGAGGGAGAAAAAAGGAGGGGGCCAAGTACAGACCCCAGGAGGACCCCAGTCAAATAAGTACTATTAGGGTTTAAGATATCGGTACTATACGTTTACTAACCATGTAAAGTCTATAAATGTATATGCACACAATCTCCCATTTTGATACCTGACTAAGGATAGTAAAGCAATTACAATCAGAGACAGACAGACAGACAGACAGACAGACAGACAGACAGACAGACAGACAGACAGACAGAGAGAGAGAGAGAGAGAGAGAGAGAGAGAGGGAGGGGGGGGTGACCCAGTTTCCAAGGAAACCCTCCCACACATACACACTTAGGTCAAATACATAATACATGCACAGCTGACTGCCGGTTAACACACACACACACACACACACACACACACACCACACACCACACACACACACACACACACACACACACACACACACACACACACACACACACACACACACACACACACCAAACAAACATGACCATCAGTATCAGTAAACGTCAGAGGAACAATGATGCTTTTGGACACTTTTGGACAAGAGGAAGGGTACAAATGACACCTTGCAGCGGACCATGAATAATTTCTGGCACACACACACACACACACACACACACACACACACACACACACACACACACACACACACACACACACACACACACACACACACACACACACACACACACACACACACACACACACACGGACGGGAGAAGTTAAGACTCGCTAACGGACAACAGTCCACCAGACGGAGAAGTTCCAGTCGTTGAGAGCGATGAACAAGTAGAATAATTCATAAATTTACATCTCTGATCACATACAAATGTATGTAATTTAGCCCATTACGACCTGAGGCCGATTCTACAAATGCCTTCTAAATTAGTAGTAAAAATTTTCAAAAATATCAGATTTACATGCTCACAACGCGTTGTGAGCTTTTAGATCGGCCATTTTTGGTGCACGACACTGGCGTGTAACAAGTATAAATCAGGCATAGTTCTAATCCAAAACCCCTAAAACTTTCTTCTAAAAATGCCTAATGCCTTTTCCGTTTTCTTTTCTTTGAAAGAAATATCTTTATTTGTTTTGTTTTTTTTGCACAGAACCAGGAGATAACATGATCTAAAGATGCAGAACCAGGAGATAACATGATCTAAAGATGTACTGCTCCATTCATTTCCTGGTTAAAGTATTTGGGAAATATTCTGTATCTTGGCTGTGTTTTTTGTTTGTTTTACTATGTATTTTTGGCGAGACATGCTATTTTCAACGGAGTATAACAAACGAACGGGAGGTCGCGATGATTTTTTTTTCTTTTTTTTTTTTTGGAAACACAGTGAAACCCTCAGTGATTAGCAACCATCAGGGGATCGATCATACTGGAGATAAATATTCTGTGACTACTTGAAAAGGTAAGAAAATCGCTGGCAGTGGGCAAACAGACACACACACACGCACGCACGCACGCACGCACACACACACACACACGCACACACACACACTCACATTCCTTACCGAGTGGTGCGTGGGCAGGGGCTCCATCACATCGTGCCTCCTGTGGTCCGATGTGGGCGGGGCCACGGCGGCGCCCGTGGCGGGAGGCGCGGAGGAGGGGGACAAGGAGCAGGAGGAGGCACAGGTGCTGACCAGGTCAGGCAGACTGGTGGACGGGTAGCGCTGGAAGTCCACCTCTGACTCCTCCTGGTGGATGGGAGGGGAAGGAGAGCCAGAGTTATTAGAGTTAAAGCGGCACTACTGTATGTAACTTCTTTGCCCCAGTGGTGAAACAAATACTGATATTTTATACTTAAAAATCTTTTGAAAATAGCAGATCTACAAGCTCACAATGCGTCGCATCGCGACGCATTGTGAGCTTGTATATCTGCTATTTTTAAATGGACGAAAAAAATATAGAGTGCTGAAGTGGTTAATGTATGTTTTGTGATAATAATCTAAATCTGCAAAGTAACTAGTAACTAAAGTTTTCAAATAATTGTGGTGGAGTAAAAGTATAATATTTGCCTCTGAGATGTAGTGGAGTTGAAGTAAAAGTATTGAAAATGGGAAATACTCCAGTAAAGTAAAAAATCCTCAAAAGTACAGTACTTGAGTAAATGTACTTTACACCACTGGAAATAACACATCACTCAGTCAATTTTACTCATATGGATATGAAGCATCAAACTGACGGTGAAATTCATCCAAAGAGTAAGATTAGTTTTTTCTCAATAAACAGATATTATCAAATGTAACTCAATATCATAAAGGACACAGAGTCACATAAGTGACAAAATTGCCGGTTATAAAAGAACACAGTTCTTATATGACGCAGTCTAAGATTTGCCAATGTGAATTCCAATACAAACAATAACGCTGTGACCCAGGGGTAGTGGGAGTGAGGTCAGGACTTCAATACTCTATAGCAGCAGTCATCAGCCAGCCACTAGAGTGTAGTGGTGGTGTTTACCTGCAGAAACACATTGTCCTCTCACTGTATTTTGGTGTTTTCACTGTTTGTTTTGGTAGACGCCTAAAAACATCCCCGTCTACCAAAACAAACAGTGAAAACTACCAAATACAGAGAGAGGACAATGTGTTTCTGCAGGTAAACACCACCACACTACTCCTGTGTCTGATGACTGCTGCTATGGAGGGAAATGATGGTTACAAAATGTAAACACAGGGCAAAGTTACATACCATGCCTTTAACTAACACAATAACCAAAACCAAAACTGAGGAAAATAAGAAATAAAAAAATACAAAACAGAAAGAAAGTTAAAACGAGGCTTTACACAAAAACAATAACTATCTGAAACTGTATTGTGTGTTTACAACACTGAGTAGAATCATACAGAAATGTGTCCTTTGTTTTAGTCTTTTAGTCGAAAATCGTAGACATACTTTTCCCATTCAAAAATAGCAGATCTACTAGTTCACAACATGTCACGATGCGATGGGTTGTAAGCTCGTAGATCTCTTCTGACCTTGTTGAATCTTGCCCCTGACTAATCCACACTAAAACTAATAAAAACTAAAAATAAAATAAAATAAAATAAAATAAAATAAAATAAAATAAAATAAAATAAAATAAAATAAAATAAAATAAAATAAAATAAAATAAAATAAAATAAAATAAAATAAAATAAAATAAAATAAAATAAAATAAAATAAAATAAAATAAAATAGTAAACCAAGTAAACTACCAAACACACAAACTTATTCAAACTAAACTGAAATTGAAAACAAAAAGAAGTACAGATACTCCAAAAGTACAGTAGGCTACTCAAGTAAATGTACTTTGTGACTTTGCATGTATGCAATCGTACGAAAGTCCTTACATTCAAATGACTGTTGAGGTTAAGAGTGCAAGGCTTGAAAAGGAGGATTTTACATCCATATGCATGGATTTCACGTGTGTGTGCGCGCGCATGCTTGCGTGCGTGTGTGTTTGTGCGTGTGTGTGTATGTGTGTGTGTGATGTGTGTGTGTGCATGCATGCGTCCTACCTGCCAATAATCTCCCTACATCTTCGACTACCGAGGATTTGCACATACTGTACAGCCCACGAGATGTGTACTACGCATGTGATAGGCAAGCCAGGAGACCCAGTGTGTGTGTGTGTGTGTGTGTGTGTGTGTGTGTGTGTGTGTGTGTGTGTGCGTGCGTGCGTGCGTGTGTGTGTGTGTGTGTGTGTATTTTTAACTATCTCCGAAAGCCAGGCCACAACTCTCTACAAGCGCATTAAGATCGTGCCTCTTCAATTTTTCAGAGCCAGCGAGGGAAAACCATGCGAGGCACAGCCAGCCAGTTGGCCCGCGCTCGCTGTGTATGTGTGTGTGTGTGCGTGTGTGTGTGTGTGTGTGTGTGTCTGTGTGTGTGTGTGTGTGTGTGTGTGTGTGTGTGTGTGTGTGTGTGTGTGTGTGTGTGTGTGTGTGTGTGTGTGTGTGTGTGTGTGTGTGTGTGTGTGTGTGTGTGTGTGTGTGCCTGCGCTCGCTGCAGCCACCTCTCCCTGCGCTGTAGAGCCCTGGTTCCCAAGCAATGGCTTAGGACCCATCTTTGAGTCAGAGACAGAATTTTATGGGTCATAAATATCCTTTTTTATTATCATTATTTCAAGAAATTAAAACAAGTAAAATATAAAGATTTTTACAATCAAATAAGCAAAAAACATTCAATGGAATTTCAGAAACATAAATCAAATGAAAAACACACAAAATACAATAAAATAAATCTACACGCTCACAGCTGTTTTCACTATGTTTGAAATGGGGCTTAAGTGGTTAATTCATAACGTATTTTTGTACGTTTGTGTCCCGGGTACACACCAAATTAACCGTTTGTGTCCCGAGCTGAAAACGTTTTGGAATGCTGGAGAGAACCAGCTATTGCAACCAGCGCTGCATGGCCCCAATCCCTGTTGTCTAGCCAAGGAATTAACACATTGCAAGGAATGTGGAATAAGGCAAAGTGGAGCGTAATCTGTTGTGTTTTAATGTTTCTCCTAATCTTCCAGGCAATAATAATCCTGTGGGGAGCCCCAAACAATGGCCTGACACTGGCCTTCAAGGAGCACTTCACCCATATTCAACCTTATCTTCATATAATTGGTCCTCACCTATAATGCTCAGTATAAGATGGCACCATTTCTGTCTACTCACTCTGTGTCTCAGAGGAGGGCTGTGGACAGTTCAGAATCCTGCCTAGTCTCTACCACTGACAGCAGCGGTACACTGTAAGTCACTCTATACCAGGGGTCTTCAACGTTTTCAGGCCAAGGACCCCCTAGCTGAGAGAGAGATGAAGCAGGGACCCCCTCTATATTGTATAAAATTGTGTTTCAGATTTAAAAAAAATGTTTACTTGGTCTGCTCTTTTTTCCCTCTACACCAAACACCTCTTTGCCAAAAATAGCCGATCTACAAGCTCACAACGCCTCGCAGCGCGAGGCGTTGTGAGCTTGTAGATCTGCTATTTTTTGGCTAAAGTTCTCCTCAGATGGTTACGGTAAAAAAAAAAATCATATCACACAAAGATTTGGCGGACCCCCTGTAGTAACTCTGAGGACCCCCTAGGAGAACCCTGCTCTATACTGCTCAATAAGTTGAAGGCAATCGGTTTTGATTGTGTAGAATGTCCCATTTCAAAAGTTCAAAATGTATAACAAATCTTTTGAAAATAGCCGATCTACAAGCTCTGCACATTGTGAGCTTGTAGATCTGCTATTTTTTAATAGCCAAAGTATAAAATATGGATTAAGTGGTTAAACGCCAGGGGGTCTCCAGCTGTATTAACTCTAAATTTAGCTGGGGACGCCCTGGTACCCCCCCCCCCCCCCCCCCCCAAGGACCCCTGGGGGTCCCCGGACTCCACTTTGAGAACCCATGAGCTAGTAGATATTATGCAAGGGTCAAAGTGGTTAGACATAGTGTTTAGCTGCTGTCCATTTCTAGACGGCTGCGAGAATAAGCTATTTTCTCATCAATAGTGCTGCTGTTCATTGTTCTGTTGTCTTTCTGTCTGGCACTGAACGTATTAATAGAAGCTTTGTAACAGATACAGAGGAAGTGACTGTCACTTCAAACACCGCCAGTGGTGGACAGGAAAAAAAGTACATTTACTTGAGTACTGTTCTTAAGTACATATTTCGAGTATCTGTACTTTATTTATGTATCTGAGTATTCTGTATTTTTGGATATTTATGACTTTATGACTCCACTACATTTCAAAGACAAAACATTGTACTTTTGACTCCACTACATTTCCAGGAAGGGGAAAACTACATTATGAACTGATCATTTAAGCCCTATTTCAAATACAAGAGCTATCGCCCTTAAAGTCTCGCCCCCCAATCCCCAATAGTATGGTGATTTCATGTTATGTGGGACACTAAGTGGCCTGGGACATCTATACTTTGTATAATCTGCTAAATCAGTCAATAAAGTGGTCTTGAATTATTGCAACAACAACACTAAATTGCCACTAAACAGTGGTTACTCTAAAACATAAAAAACAGAACACTACACAAAAAAAATAATCAAAGAATGACTCTGAGGAAACAACAAGGAGATCAGCTTTGATTACAAACTGTGACAAATTTTAAAACAAAAGCTGCTGTTTTTGCCACCTTGACAAAAACTGCATCGCGGCATGTTGCAGATCTGCCATTTTCACTATTCTAGATATGAAATATCTACAAACTCACTTCAAAGTCTGATTCTGATTCTGACGAAGAGTTCAGAGGACATGAAAGTAGGGCTTCAAATACTGTATGTCATCGCTGTCAGGATGGAAACCTCCAAAACTACTAGGCGTTTTTAGAGTTTATATTTTTAAGACCTTTTTATCTTAATAGCTTGTCTAAAATGTATAATTCATCAAACTTTTAAGACTTGTCACGGAACAAGGGAAGACTCGTACAGAGTTTAAATATCGTGGCTGTCGGGTGGAAAACGATTACTTTTCAGGAAATGAAAAAAAAGGAACATGTGTTCCAATGGATATTATTTAGTCACAAGCTCTTGTTAATACTTTTCACTCTCACTTGTTTATTTTCCTCACTAGAAATAGCAGATCTACAAGCAGCTCTACAAGGAGCTACACATAACAATAGCAGATCTACAAACTCAAAACGAATCGTGATGCGATGCGTAACTGTGTGTGTGTGTGTGTGTGTGTGTGTGTGTGTGTGTGTGTGTGTGTGTGTGTGTGTGTGTGTGTGTGTGTGTGTGTGTGTGTGTGGGTGTGTGTGTGTGTGTGTGTGTGTGTGTGTGTGTGTGTGTGTGTGTGTGTGTGAGAGTATGTGTGTGTGTGTGTGTGTGTGTGTGTGTGTGTGTGTGTGTGTGTGTGTGTGTGTGTGTGTGTGTGTGTGTGTGTGCGTGTGCGTGTGTGTGTAGGCCTGTCACAATCTTTACATAATTGCCTAATCACAATTATTTTTGTATAATCATCATAATCGTTTCCATGTGAAAAAAGTTCATATATTTTCAAACATTTTCCAAAATAGTGGAAATAGCAGATCTGCAAGCACATTACGCGTCACGACGTGATGCGTTTTGAGCTTGTAGAGCTATTTCCACTCTTCATATATAGTATAAAGGTATGACAGGCCTACTGTATGCGTGTGTGTGTGTGTATGTGTGCGTGCGTGTGTGTACACTCACCCGACTAGCCACCACCAGCTGCACCAGGCCATCAGTGGAGCGCAGCACGGCCACAGCCTCCTGGTGGGACAGTCCTACCAGAGACTGTCCGTTTATCATCAACAACTCATCTCCTGCATGCAGCCGGCCATCCCTGGAACACACACACACACACACACACACACACACACACACACACACACACACACACACACACACACACACACACACACACACACACACACACACACACACACACACACACACAGGTTATTATACTTTTGCAATTTTCATTGTTTTCTGTTTTTATTTCATTTTGACTTTTTTAATAGTATAATGTTTTTAGTTTTTAGGGGGTAACATTTATTTTCTTTTTGTCTTCTTTTATAACTTTCCCCCCCTTTTTTTGTTTCTTTTTACCCCTTTTTCTCCCCCATTTAGTCGTTATGCCAATTGATTCCACCCCACACACATGTGTGTGTGGGGTTGTCGCTCTATGGTTGTCACCATAGAGTTCATATATCTAGAGGGCGGACTGCCCCGCCCCCACCTATTCATTTCAATGAAAGTTGCTCACAAGCGCATGAAGCACCCGGAAGCATAGATATAGAAACCTAGATACCTCATTGGCCTCTGCAGTTCATTGGAGCGACTGATCTCAATACAAGGCTCTTCCACAGGGCTGTTTGACTACTGACCAATCACATCGCGTTGACTACTGGCCAATCACAGCGCGTCTAACTGACTAGTTGCTGCGCGGCTGCCTTTTAAGAAAAGACCCGCCCCACCTGCCTCTGATTGGCCTACTGAACGTCCCCTTCTGTGACGCACAAGTTTCCAGCTTGCCCTGCTGAAGCGGAATGAAGTGATAGGCTAGCCCTGCGGAACAAGGAAGCGCGCCCGAGATACAAACGCTTCAGAGCCGAAGGAGGCGTCTACCTTTATATGTCTATGCCCGGAAGTACCTCTACTTCCTGGAAGTACCTCTACTTCCTTGATTGGCTCCAGCGTTGGAGCCAATAGAGCAGAGCGCACTAGCGTTTCAGACGATAGAAGCATGCGCAGTAGGGTTTTAAACGGTAGACGCACGCGCAGTAGCGTTTTAAATGCGGAAGTCCAGATTTTACCACCTGGCGACCAGTGGTGTAAAGTAACTAAGTACGTTTACTCAAGTACTGTACTTAAGTACAATTTGAGGTACTTTTACTTTGTCTATACTTTTACTTCTACTCCACTACATCTCGGAGGCAAATATTGTACTTTTACTCCACTACAATTATTTGAAAACTTTAGTTACTAGTTACTTTGCAGATATAAATTATTACATTATAAAACATACATTAACCAATTTTTTTTACCCTATTTTATACCTAGGCTATTTGAAAATAGCAGATCTACAAGCTCACAACGCGTCGCATCGCAACGTGTTGTGAGCTTGTAGATCTGCTATTTTCAAACATTTTAGTACTTGGTACTTTAAGTACATTTTTATACCAATACTTTTCCTACTTTTACTCAAGTACATTTTGAATTCCAGACTTTTACTTGTAACAGCTTACCTCTACATTGCAGTATTGATACTTTTACTCAAGTAAAACATTTGAGTCCTTTTTTCACCACTGCCCACACACCCAAAATTGCAGATAAGCTCCCAACGCGTCACATAGTGACGCGTTGGGAGCTTGTAGATCGGCTATTTTTTTGCTACTTTTGTGCGGTCATTCATTAACGGGAAAAAAACATAAAAAAGTGAAACATGGAGATACAAGGTTTCTGCCCGACATTGACGATATCGCCACTATCTTCACTAATTACTGCTTACAGCTCTATTTCACCAGCGGTTGTTTTTGCTGAGGCTTGGGAATGTGTTATGTTACTGAGTCCCTCTTCCCTTCGTTGTTTCCTCTCCTTGCTCCTTGTCTCCTCGCTCTATCTTTACATACTGCATTCTGCTATAATAAGCTCTAGTTTCATCTCAATACCAGTGGTGGAAAGTAACTCAAGTACTCAAGTACTGCACTTTAGACCTGTTTAACCTATACGTCTTTATACCTTTCAATCCAGGACAGCATCTGTGCCATTTTATATGTGGCTATATACGGTATATAGCAACATTATTATCATTATTTTTTAATTTCTGTATTTTTTTAATTATTTTTTTATTCATTCATTCATTTATTGAATTATAATGTTACGTTTTACAGAAAACTGTAGAATCGTCCTCAGGTCTAAATGGCTACACTTTTGAGGTATTATCTTGAGTATTTGCATTTTTGTAATACTTTATATTTCTACTCCACTATATCTCAGAGGCAAATATTGTACTTTTTACTTTGTACTACCGAGTGCCGCGCTATGAGCTTGTAGATCTGCTATTTTTGAAAAATCTTGAAAATGTGTGCATATCTTTGAATATATATATATTTTTTTAAAGCAAACATTTTGAACACAAATCTTTGCTTTTGGGGGTCCCTGGCACACAACATTTTCAGATGGGGGTCTGCGGCCAAATGTATATATATATATGTATATCATTTAGGGGTCCTTGACAGGAAAAAGGTTGAACTTTTTGACATAATATGGGTCAAAACATTGGTAATCATTTCCTAGAATTAAATAAACAGTAGAAATGTTTAGAATCGTCCTCAGGTCTAAATGGCTAAACTTTTGAGGTATTATCTGGAGTATTTGCATTTCTTTAATACTTTATATTTCTACTCCACTACATCTCAGAGGCAAATATTGTACTTTTTACTCCAATAATTTGTCAGCTTTAGTTACAAGTTACGAGTTGCATCAAAATAAATATATATATAAAAGGTTTGAAAAATTGCTACTTCGCTACACTTTGCTACTGTAAGTAGCAAAGTACTTTTACTTAAGTAAAAGTTTTGAATACGGGCCTTTTTACTTGTAACGTTGTGGTATTGCTACTTTTACTCAAGCACAACATCAGAGTACTTCTTTCCGCTTAACGCACAGTTTGATTTTGCCCGGCGGTGGCAAGTTGTCAACCTGGTGTGTGTGAATGTGCGCCTGTGTGTGCGCCTGTGTGTGTGTGTGTGTGTGTGTGTGTGTGTGTGTGTGTGTGTGTGTGTGTGTGTGTGTGTGTGTGTGTGTGTGTGTGTGTGTGTGTGTGTGTGTGTGTGTGTGTGTGTGTGTGTGTGTGTGCCGTGAAGACGCTTCCAGTCTGCCCACAACGATGAAGCCTGTTCTTTTGTTTGTTATTTTCTGTGCTGTCATTTGAAGAAGGCACATCAAAGCACGGCTGTGGTTTTCTCCAAATTACCGTCCCCAGGCTCGGAATGATATGTCAGACATTTCCTGTTATCACAACTATCCTCACTGTCGGACAGAACAACCTCATATCTCCCCGTCTTTCACCCTTTTTTATGTTTATCCTTAACCCATTAAGACCCAGAAAGCATCTGTCATTTTAGATTTTAACCACTTTAACCATTATACTTGGGCTATTCAAAAATAGCAGATCTACAAGCTCTTAGCGTGGCACCGAGTGCCGCGCTATGAGCTTGTAGATCTGCTATTTATTTATTTTTTAAACGTGAAAATGTTTGCAAATCTTTTAATGTTTTTTTAAAGAGAACATTTTTAACTAAATCTTTGGGGATTCTTTTTTTTTTTTAAACGAATAAATATGTTGCTACAATATCAGTGGTTTTCAAACTTATTCCATGTCAAGGACCACCCAAAATGAATTTGTCCGCGGACCGCGGATCTCAACATATTTTGTTCCAGGGACCCCCAGGAGCAAAGATTTGAGTTAAAAGATTATGTATATATTGAAAGATTTGCACTCATTTTCGCATTAATAAATAAATAGCAGATCTACAAGCTCATATCTACAGTATGAGCTTGTATATCTGCTATTTTTGAATAGCCAAGTGACACAAGATGCGTTCCCGGTCTTAATGGGTTAAATGAATGTCCTATTTCGGTGGACAAGCGCCACGTGCTAAAGTAGTGAAAATAGCAGATCTACAAGCTTATTTGAACCGGTCTATCGCGACGCGTTGTGACCTTAGATCCGCTTTTTTTCATCTGTACTGTGATTGGCTGACTCTATTCAGCACTGTGATTGGCTAGCGAGACACATGATGAAATGAATAACCTATACTGTAAATAGGACTATGCACTTTAAAAAAAAAACACTTTTTTTTTAAGTGAGCTTCCATCACAGTGATGACCACTGTGATGACCACACCGCCCACTTCACACTGGGTGTGATTTTTCATTTTCTTTTTGAAAATATTGCAGGGGAAAACATATTTGACAGGGGAAAAGACAGTGGTCTAATGCAGAGTGTTCAGATGTAGGAATATACTGTACCTCTGTGCGGCCCCTCCCTCCTCTACGTGGGCCACTATGATGCCGTGGGGGGAGCGCTTGGACCCCCGGCCCCCCGTGATCTGGATGCCAAGGCCGTCCTGAGCCTTCACCATGTGCATCTTCCAGATGTGACTACCGTCCCGGGGCTGTGAAAACACACACACACACACACACACACACACACACACACACACACACACACACACACACACACACACACACACACACACACACAAAGGTCAAAGGTCAAATGAGGACACCAAACCATGGATGAGAACCAGTGTTGTAGTTATCATGTCATATTTTCAAAGTGGGGTCCGGGGATTTGAGATAGCAAAATCAGTTGATACAGCATCAAAATCAGTTCAACCACTTTAACCGAAAATAGCCGTTCTTCAAGCACACACGCACGCACGCACGCACGCACGCACACACACAGACACACATGCACGCACGCACACAGACAGACACGCGCACGCACACAGGCACGATTCGCACGCACACACGCACGCACAGAGTCTGGGCAATGGACATTCTACCATCATTTGACTCTAGACCACCCAACAATATAATAACATTTGATTAACCCATTAAGACCTGGAACGCATCTGTGTCACTTTATATTTATTTGGCTATTCAAAAATAGCAGATATACAAGCTCATAGCGCGGCACCGAGTGCCGCGCTATGAGCTTGTAGATCTGCTATTTTTTGGGGGAAAAAAAAAAAAAAACTGTTAGGATTTAGAAAACATTTGTAAGAATTGCCTCAGGTCTTAATGGGTTAAGTCAGCTACAATCTACAGTCCTGCAGACCGAGGAACAATAACACAAACACATTAGTGGAAGATGTGTGTTTGTGATGGCGAGGCGACAGAGACATTATAATGACCTCACATGTGTTACTGGAGCTGCCAAAACAACTAGCTCGACATGATCAAGGCTGTACGCATGTTCCAGCTGTGAGGGGGGGGGGGGGGGGGGAAACAATAGCAGTCTACATGAGCTGTTTCAGCCAGTGTTGCCATGTCTGCTTATTATAGGCGACTTTGGGCTTGTTTTTCCTGTAAAGTTGCTTGTAAATATTGGTGGTTGCGGGTTGTGTTTTCAGGTTGTGTTTTTTGGGGGGTTTGTCTAAAGTGTAGTTGCTTATTTAGGCGTGTTTCTTAATGTTGTTTAAACCAGTGGTTCTCAAACATTTTCATGTCAAGGACCCCCAAAGTAATATGTATTTGTCCGCAGACCCCACATCAACATTTTTTAATTGTTTTTCAAGATTTTCCTTAGAAATAGCAGATCTACAAGCTACGTGTTGTGAGCTTGTAGATCTGCTATTTTCAAATAGCATAGGTTTCAAGTGGTTGAACTATTGAAGCTATATTAACTAATGCTGTGTGCGTGCGTGCGTGCGTGCGTGCGTGCGTGCGTGCGTGCGTGCGTGCGTGCGTGCGTGCGTGCGTGCGTGCGTGCGTGCGTGCGTGCGTGCGTGTGGCGCAGTCACTTCTCCTGGGCTTGTTTTCATATAGACCTGGCTGCTTGTTTCTCTTGCAAAATCTGGCAAGGCACGTTTCAGCAAAGCTAAAACAACTGCCAGACTCCTGATAAGGGATTGAAGCAATTCAAACTTTCAAAGCGCTACCTTATGTTTGCTAAACAAGCCAGCCGCGGTGTGGTGGCGTTTTAGAAGCTATGTGCTCGTAAAAAAACTCAACTACATCCATCAAGTGTGTTTACTAAGGATTTAATCGTGAGCAGACAGGCCGATTGGTGAAATGCTTCACATACCGGTGCTGTCGGGTGGAAACCTTTTATGTCCAAAACTGCTACTTCTCAGGAAAAAAATAAAATAATTACCTGTGTTTCCAGGTTAGTTGTATGCAAGAACCTCTTTTTCAGGTGATTTGCCCAAGTGGGCGTGCTTTTGAGGTTAGGTTTAGGCATAGTTTCTGGGATAGTTACATCTTAGGAATGCGACATAAACAAAAACATATCCATGAATTCAAGTCTCCATGGAGTGACTAATCGATAGAAAACATTGTCATTTTGGGGGTGAACTATCCCTTTAAGGTTAGGGTTAGGGATAGGCATAACCACGCCCACCTGGGCGAAACACCAAAGGAAGAGGCTCTTCCGTAGTTATAGTCTCATCACAATAGGGACTATATTGATAATTAATACATCAAATAATGCATAATAATACTGATATATTGCCCAGGCCTATTTGAACTTAAAATGCTTACAGCGTTACAGTAATAGACAGGTCACGTGTAGGCTGATGTGTAGCAAATAGAGAGTACATGCGTCACTTTTCCACCGGGACACGCCCCCCCCTCAGTTAGACTGAGTGGCAAGAGCAGCATGGAGCATTGGAGTTTGGAAGCGCTCGTTGGAAATCACGCAACGGTCCTGCGTACCACCTGTTTCGAAATTACACATAATGCATGAGGCAGCAGGACATTGCGTTACTGAAAAAGAGCGCTTCCAAACTCCAAGACTTAGAAAAATAATCACCTGCACGGAATTTATTGACAGAAAGTAGCTCATAACATGTCTACAGTGCATTTTTATGAAACAAAGACTTTACAGATAGAAAGAGGATAATTCAAGCTTTCCGAACAGCTGCAATGTTGGAGAGTTTAACGTTGTTTAATACAATCAGATCCATTTTTCCATTTGGATGTATGGGCTGTCAAGGCCAGAAAGTTGTTTTTTTGCCACTCAGTAGGCGTTCCCGCATAACTTCCAGGTACGATGATGTCACACGCATAGCCTCTATAAACATTACACATCGTCACTGTCGCTGTGGAAACCTTGAATGTCCAAAAGCGTTACTTTCCAGGAAATGTAAAGAAGGACCTGTGTTCCAATGGATCAGATGTAGTTATTATTTAGTCATAAGCTCTTGTTAATACTGCTTGTTAATACTTCTCATTGAGTCAATATTTATAACCCCCCCCCCCCCCCCACCCACACACACAACAACTTTCACCACTTTCAAGATTGTAGATCGGCTATATTTTCCTACTTTTGGGTAACACTGTAGTACGATGCCACCTGTAACTCAGGCTCTCATGCAGCCTGAGTTACAGGTTTGATTCCAGAGCCCGACAACCTTTGCCGCGGGTCACTCCCTGTCTCTCTCTCCCTGTTTCCTGTCTATCTCTAATGTACTACCCAAATAAAGGCAGAAAAGCCCCACAAATATACAAAGAAATAAGAAATATGGAGATACAAGGTTTCTGCCCGACAGCGACAAAAATCAGGCCTACTTTCCTCCCATGTAAAAGGTGCAGCTATCATGTAGCGCGTGTGCTGCCTCATCTCCATAATGCAGTGCAGGGCATTAGCATTAGCTGCTCTCTCCTCCTCACACACCATAATAGATGCTCCTGAATAGACACGACCCCACTCTGCACTGTCATGCTAATGCACCCACATCAAAAGTATTCTATGACACCACAGAGGCGTGTGTGTGTGTATTGTATGTGTGTGTGTGTGTGTGTGTGTGTGTGTGTGTGTGTGTGTGTGTGTGTGTGTGTGTGTGTGTGTGTGTGTGTGTGTGTGTGTGTGTGTGTGTGTGTGTGTGTGCGTGCGTGCGTGCGTGCGTGCGTGCGTGCGTGCGTGCGTGCGTGTGTGTGTAAGCTGCTCCTGTACAGGGCAGTATCATCTAATGGTCATGTTCAAAACAAACAGGGGGGGATATTCTAATGAATATGGGTTAAATATAAATATTAGAGCCAAAAATAGAGCTGGAAATGGAAACCACCTAGCGTCAACAAACATTCAGAGAAAAGAGACAATCTACAAGCTCCCAATGCAACACTATGGGTGGGACGATATGAAAATGTCATGTCACGATCATTGTGGCGATTATTATCGCGATAATCATATTATGCTTAAAACTCTTAAAATGTCACTTTTGTTGATCGCTTGCACCCCAACCTCCATTATTCTGGGGTGATCATTAGCCAAACAGTAGATTTACAAGTAGATCTACAATTTTTGGCTAATAGATTTGGTATAGATGGGGAAACAAGCAGTCCAACAACAGAGCCAACTCGGGTCCAGTGTATGACTCTGTGATATGATTATTGTGAGCGGTAAACGATATGAACGATTATCGACCTATCCCTATGTAACACGTTGTGAGCTCGTGGATCGGCTATTTTTCGTCGAAAGAGATTTTATTGTGGAGGGGAAAAACTGAGGGGGCCTAGTATAGATCCCTGGGGGGGTCCATTCAACTATAAGGTTTAAGGAGGTTAAATAGAGGGTAAGGCAATCAAGCTAGGTAAAAAGATGATGCTAGAATCCAGCATGACATACTGGCAGCTGATATCGGATAGATTATGGACAAGAGCTTTATTGATTAATATTTTGGATTAATATATCACTGTCCTACCTTGGAATGGGGAATGGATCTAGTCTGGACACAGCTTTCATCCCCTGTTTCCTCATCAGATGGTAAGACTTATTAGGCTATTGTGTGTGGCGTTCATGTGATCAATATACAGTATATTATAAATTAATACCGCAGACATTGGAGGCGTGTCTGTGCCTCCAGTGACATTAAGGCATGATAGTCTATTATCTCATCATTAAGTGAAACTTTGGCTGAGTTGGCCAACACTGGCAAACACACTGAGGGACCTAATAATTCAGCTCTAAATGCAAATGATAGCCTACCAAAAAAATCATGTCTATTATGCATAGGCTACAATCAACACATCGTTTGACATATTTTTTCTATTTTTTTAAATATGCATTGACAAATGTTGGGCGCATACATATTTTATTTGAGGTCGTCATTAATTTTGCATGAAGAATAAAGCATTCTAATGACATACGCAAAGCTTTTATCCCATGTAAGTCAGCCTCGGAGCAGACGTGAGAACGAACGGACCTCCCGCAAAATTAACCGACAGAAAAAGATGAATGAATCAGACTATACCAACGTGGGAAGTTGCAGTTCAAGAGTTATAGGGCCGAGACAGACAGACAGACAGACAGACAGACAGACAGACAGACAGACAGACAGACAGAAAAGGCCAGAAAAGGCCAGAAATATAATCTCTGCCTCCCAGCCTTTCGGTCTGCCGATAATAATGATGTAATCCCAGTCACGTTAGTAATTGGTAATTAATAATATAAGGACGGTTGAGAGTGCTCAGTATTGAAGACACTTGCCGTGAAGGGGTTGAATAATGTCGAGACTGCAGTTAGTTATGCTGAGCTAATTAAATGGTTCTTGTTTGATTTGTTTATTGTACTTTCACAGCTGACAGTTTGTGAATTTCACCAATAAACCTGATTTGCAGTGGGAGCTGAATAAGGGTTTTGAGAAAAACTGTAATTAACCCTTTAAGACCGGGAACGCATCTGTTTCATTTTTAGATTTGAGCAAAACAAAAAGAAATGCATTATATTACACGTTGGCTATTTTTTTTTTAAATCGAAAATGTGTGAATATAATCAATATATATATTATTTTAAAGCGAACATTTGTAACCCAAATCTTTGCTTCTGGAGGTCCCTGGAACCAAATATTTTGAGATGGGGGCTCCGCAGCCAAATACAATTTTGGGGGTCCTTGACAATTATGAAACATTTTGAGAACCAATGTTTGCTTTGAAAATATATATATTCAAAGATTTTCAAAAAAAATCGTAGCTATGAGCTTGTAGATCTGCTATTTTTGAATAGCCAAAGTAATCTAAAATTACACAGATGCGTTCCCGGTCTTAATGGGTTAAAGTATTTAGGTATTGAGGAGTACTTTTGACACCACTGACAAGTTGAATGATGATCTGAGCTCGGATGCTTGTCCGGGCGTGTGTCTCTGCTGCTTCTGACAATGACAGGCGAGGGCAGAGAGAAAGACGATATGTCTGCCCCGGGAACGGCTTCACAAACGACACGGGGAACCGTGCCCCTCGAACTAGAGGTACTTTCACAACGCTTGATTCAGTCCAGGGCGCTGCGAGCTTGTAGAGCTTCTTTCACTACTTTCACTACTTTCACTACTTTCACTACTTTCACTACTTTCAGTGGTGGAAAGAGTACTACATTTTTTTACTTAAGTAAAAGTATCAATACTGCAATGTAGAAATACTCTGTTACAAGTAAAAGGCCTGTGTTCAAAATGTTACTTGAGTAAAAGTACAAAAGTATTGGCATCAAGATATACTTAAAGTACCAAAAGTAAAAGTACTAAAATGTTTGAAAATAGCTGATCTACAAGCTCACAACGCGTCGCGATGCGACGCGTTGTGAGCTTGTACATCGGCTATTTTCAAATAGCCTATATATAAAACAGGGCTAAAGTGGTTAATGTATGTTTTATAACATAATTATTTATATCTGCAAAGTAACTATAGTAACTAAAGTTTTCAAATAATTGTAGTGGAGTAAAAGTACAATATTTGCCTCTGAGATGTAGTGGAGTAGAAGTAAAAGTATTGAAAATTGGAAATATCCAGTGAAGTAAAAGCACCTCAAAATGTTACTTAGTACTTGAGTAAATGTACTTAGTTACTTTACACCACTGCTTTTGTGTATGATGAAGTAGGGCATTAATTTACAAAACAGAAAAAAAGGGGAAAAAAACATTACAAGTTGAAATATGGAGGCGAGATACAAGGTTTCTGCTTAAGTGGTTAAAAGAATCAGTCACATTGAGCTTTCCTGAGGCTCGACTCAGATAATAATCTAGAACAAACTCTGCATTAATTAACCATAGCAGCATCTGGACCTGATATTAAATAAAACATTATTCATCTAGCAAAGCTCCAATCCAGAAGTTTCATGTCCTTCTCCCCGGATTCAAACACGGATCTCCTGCACGGGAGACCCGATTCCTGCCGCTCTCGCAAAGAGGGAATCCCCCGCTTGGCCAGAGGAGATATTGGGCTTATGAGCTTCATGCAGTACTACCTGTCAACCAGTAGGTGTTCCTACCTGGAGCTCTATTAGTAAACAGAAAATACATAATTCAGGTCGGACTCAGGATACAGATTTTATCCAATCAGAAGAGAGAACTCATACTCATACAAGGATACACAGGATAAACAAATGAAAAGAAGTGATGAAACAAGTGATGAAAAAACAACAAAAAAGGAAGAAACGTGTTGACAAAATTGATTCTCTCTTGATTGGATGAAATTGGTGACCTGACTTTTTATTTTCTGTCTACTAAAGAGCTGGAGAGACCCCTGTTACTTAACAAACACTCAATAGCAATGATTACTGTCAGCATACAGAGCTGAAACTTTTTAACACATAAAAAGAAGAAGAGGTGTGGAGTTTGCATGTTCTCCCCGTGTCCCTTAGGCCTAGGGTAGGTGCCCTCACAAAAAACATGCAGTAATCCTGGTCACTATACTGCCTCCCCCTGGTCAGCCGGGGCGCCTGATGGAGGGGAAAGGAACTGGTTGGAATATCGCGTTCCTTCCACGCGCTACGTCCTACCGGGGAAACTCCCCCCTGTCAGGTGATAAGAAGCGGCTTGCTCACTCCTCGTGCATTGAAGGAAGCATGAGCTCAGTTCGGGGCTCTCCCCAGGCTGGCAGAGAGAGAGTAGCGCCCAGGATTACATGCTTAGGCAATTGGCACTGGGTGAAAAAACGGGTTGCCAGATCGTGGGATAAAGATTAAGAAGAAAAAAAGGGGAAGAAGTCGAGCTTTTTGTTTTAACCAAAAGAAATATCACTTACACAACTTTTAAAACCGGATTATGGCTTTAACCCATTAAGACCGGGAACGCAGCTGTGTGTGTCATTTTAAGATGTATTTGGCTATTCAAAAACAGCAGATATACAAGCTCATAGCGCGGTACCGAGTGCCGCACTATGAGCTTGTAGATCTGCTATTTGTTTTAAACAATCGTGAAAATGTGTGCAAATCATTGAATATATATATTTTTTAAACATTTGTAACTCAAATATTTGCTTCTGGGGGATTCTACAAATGTCTTCTATATCCTAGCAGTTTTCTGAAAAACGTGTGACTAATCAGTGGTTCTCAAACTTTTTCATGTCAAGGACCCCCAAAATTAGGCCTATATGCATTTGGCCGCAGACCCCCATCTCCAAATATTTAGTTCCAGGGACCCCCAGAAGCAAAGATTTGAGTTAAAAAATAAAGTGCTTAAAAATATATATATATTCAAAGATTGGCACAAATCTTCATGATTTAAAAAAAATAGCAGATCTACGAGCTCATGGCGCGGCACCTTGTATATCTGCTATTTTTTAATAGCCCAAAGTATAAAATAATGGTTAAAGTGGTTAGAATCTAAAATGACAGATGCGTTCCCGGTCTTAAAGGGTTAAACGTGTTCCTTCACTGAGACCCTGTCAGAACACGTTACTGTAACAGCATGCTTCAGGGACGTGACCACCTCACAGTGTGTGAGTGATTACTGCAGTGCCGAGCTGTGGGAACTATACCTGTTCTACCGACTACACCGTTGTGTCATCATGTTCACCGGACAAAAAAAAACAACAACATTATTTCACACATTTCCCCGTTTCTGTTTAACCCATTAAATCCGGGAACTCATCTCTGTCATTTTTAGATTTCTTTATATATATATATATTAAAGGGAACGTTTGTAACTCAAATCTTTGCTTCTGGGGGGGTCCCTGGAACAACATATTTTACATAATGTTTGCTTTAAAAAATATATATTCAAAGATTTGCTCAAATTTACACGATTTTTCAAAAATAGCAGAAATACGAGCTCATTGTGCGGCACTCGGTGCCACGCTATGAGCTTGTAGATCTGCTATTTTTGAATAGCCAAAAAAAATTACACATTCCCGGTCTAAAGTTGTTTTCCTGGGATTAACCCTTCCTCAACCACACCTGCTGCTAACGCCAGCCGCTAATTACTTATTATTAGAAGACACATGATAATGTGAATTCACGAGACCGGGTTGTAAAAAAAATGTATTAAATAATTTCTAATCAATTTTATACAAAAATAATAGTGAGATTGTAGATCGGCTATTTTCGCTACAGTATGTGCGCTACGAAGAATAATATACTGGTTAAGTGGTTAACAAAATATTCCCCCCCTCTGTTTTTCCCCCTTTTATTTTCTTCTTCCAAATATGTTTTAAAAGGGCATGGTCACACCAAACTATGGCTGCCGGCTGCGCGGCAGCGCGGCCAACTGTTTTTTGCAGCCAGCGCAGAGTAGCTTGCATCGCATTCTGTCCCAATAACCAGTGACTGTCACTCACTTTCAGGACCCTCCCCGTAGCCCGCAGTTGAGTCTTGGGGCGGTCCGCCTTCGACTCACCCGATTGGACAGAGGGGGAAAAGCAGCATCTGTTTCTGGCGTTTATCTGCTTCAAATAGACAAGGCGTATAGAACGCATAAACGCAAGGTGTGCGCGACACACAGAAAGATCCACTGAACCATCAAACCACGCCATTCCCATTGAAAAGCATTGGCAGAATCCACGCTCTTAGGTAGAATTAAAGTGTGGTGTGACCATGCCCTAACCCTGTTTGTAAATTGTAGCTAACAGGGAAACCCATAGTGAGCGGACATTTCGTTGCTGTCAGGTGTAAACCTTGTATGTCCAAAACCGTTCCTGTTTTTATTATTATTTTACGATTCAAAATAGTGAAAATCTACAAGCTCACAACGCATCACGATGTGAGCTTGCAGATTGGCTATTTTCACTACTTTTTTTGCAACACTCTTGTATGATGAAGTAAGGCATTCATTTATGAAACAAACATAGGCCTACAGTAAAAAACGAAATATGGAGATACAGTACAAGGTTTCTGCCTGACAGCAACGACTTGCAGGTTGAGTGTGTTGGGAAAAGTACTCCAATGTTTTACTTAAGTAAAAGTATCAATACTCCAATGTAGAAGTACTCTGTTACTAGTAAAAGTTCGGAATAAAACATGTACTTGAGTAAAAGTATTGGTATCAAAAGAAAATATACTTAAAGTACCAAAAATAAAAGTACGAAAATGTTTGAAAATAGCCGATCTACAATGTCACAACGCGTCACGATGCGACGCGTTGTGAGCTTGTAGATCGGCTATTTTCAAATAGCCTAGGTATAAAATAAGGCTAAAGTGGTTAATGTATGTTTTATAATGTAATCATTTATATCTGCAAATGAACTAGTAGCTAAAGTTTTCAAATAATTGTAGTGAAGTAAAAGCACAATATTTGCCTCTGAGATGTAGTGGAGTAGAAGTAAAAGTGTAGACAATTGGAAATGTTCCAGTAAAGTAAAAGTACCTCAAAATTGTACTTAAGTACGGTACTTGAGTAAATGTACTTAGTTACTTTACACCACTGCGGGTAGAGTAGCAGCAGGAGGCTCTTGGGTTACCGGTGGACGTGAAGGAGCATGAAGAGTGTGTGTCACTCAGTGCTGAATGGAGAGCCGTGCAGGGTAAAGAGGATTACACACAGATTATAGGTTTGTGTGTGTGTCTGTGTGGACTGTGTCAGGTTGTTAAATGCTGGACCTGCTGATAGACAACGCACAAAGATGACGATGATTCATTCTGTTCACATCAACCGTTAAGCGGCCTGTGTTCGTTTTGTTTTCCCATGGAAGGTTTGACGGAGGACAGGGAGGACAGGGGGGGGGGTCAAATTGTTAACAACCGGCTGACAGCTCAGTAAAGCAGTGTCTCTCAAGCTTTTTCATGTCAAATTAATGTGCGGCTTTCTTTTGTGTGTCGCCCAGGTGGCGCCTAAACCCTAACCGTTAACTTCACCAAAACTATGCCTAAACCTAACCCTAAACCTAACCTAGACCTAACCTCAAAACCATGTCAGCCTGGCTGAAACACCGGGAAAAGAGACAGTCCAGTGCATAATTTACCACTACGGCACTCGGGTGGCGCAGTGGTAAAGTGCCTGCCTATACCAACACCTGTGGTTAATAAAAAGAAATTAAACAAAAATAAAAATAAAACGATTCACAGGAGGCAGGCAGTGATCACCCCACCTGTGTTCGGGGGGAGGGAAGCCGGGCGGGGAGGGTGATATTTGTCACTGTAAAGCGGGGTGCATGCTACCATTTTCGGCGATCACCCTCTCACCACGGTGGTTTGAAAACTACAACATGACGCCACTGAGCCGCGGTGATAAGCGAGTCACCGCTCACCCCAACCAGTGAGGAAAGTAACTAAGTACATGTACTTAAGTACTGTACAATTTTGAGTGACTTTTTTTTTTGCATTTCCAATTTGCAATTCTTTTACTTTCTACAGTACTCCACTACATCTCAAGAGGCAACATTTTACTCCACTACAATTATTTGAAAACTGTAGTTACTAGTTACTTTGCAGATATAAATGACTGTATTATAAAACATACATTAACACATCGACCGCCAGAGGTTAATCTCATAATGTACTCACCAGTGCCAAGGTGTTATTGTTGTTTTTTTGTTTTTTTCATGTCGCCATAGATCTTGTTAAAATCCTTAAGATTGAGCCGTACACGGTCTGTTTACTTCGGCGACATCTCACTGTATCTCCCAGTGAAAACCACGTGTCAAACGGGGCATCCATGTTGTAGTTAGAGCGGATTACGTTAAACAGTGATATGCGAGGAGAAAAAACTACAGGAAGAGAATTGAGTTTCAGTTTCGTCTGTAGAACGAGGGCGGACGTGATCGTCAAAACCGGATCCCAAATAATTCTGTTTCCGGTCATCAAACCGGAAACGGAAGTGGATAAAAAAAAATCCGAAAGTGCACCCGGAAATTTTTAGCGCGAAAAGACCGTGGACCGTAGGGCTACGGTCTCGGCGCTTAACAGTTGGATTTAACGGACCGTAGGACTACGTTCTTGGCGGTTAATGTGTTAACCACTTTAGCCCTATTTATACATTGGCTATTTGAAAATAGCCGATCTACAAGCTTTTAGGTCTGCTATTTTCAAACATTAGTACTTTTACTTTTGGTACTTTAAGTACATTTTGATGCCAATACTTTTGTACTTTTACTTAAGTAAAATGTCTGTGTACTTCTTCCACCACTCACCCCAACACATCTCTTTTACCAACCAAAAGCACCCTACCACTGTGATTGGTCTAGAAGGGTGAAAGCAAACTGACATCTCCCGACTATGAGCGCCTAGTATCAAAATCACCATATAGGTGAAAACCTTATCACCTAAAAGGTGAAAGGGTTATCACCTACAATGGTAGCATGCAGCCACCTTAAGTACTCCTACGGACTGGGGGCGGAGCCGGCAGGGAGTGTTGGGCGGGAGGAGTAGGGTGAAGAATCTACTTCCTCCCGCTGGGGGCTCCTCGCTGGCAGGTGAGTCAGCAGCATACAACAGCAGGCACGTGCACACATAGACATGAAAGGGGGTTCGAGCCTCTGCCCTTTTACCCGTCGGTAAAAAAGTGCCCTCTCCAGACTAGAAAAAAATTATAAAAATAAATCTATTACCCCAAAAAAAAAAAAATCAACTGCCCCTAGCGGCCTTAAAGTGAACTTTACTCAGGTCGCTGTGCGACCTTCCTAGCCCGTGTTATTAAAGAAAAACGGGCGACAATGACCAAAACTCAATTGAAAATCGTCGAAAGAAAACTGCCGAAAGTGGCCGTTTTCAAGATGTTTTGACCATTATCTCTGGAACGGAAGGTCCAATCTGCTCATTTCAAAGCTTGTTGGATGCATGACTTTCAGAACATTAAGTACGCAATGACACATTTTTGGTTTATTTGGGTTTTCGGGCCCAAATGAATGGTAATGCCCCTGCCTCTCCAAATCCCTCTGCACGGCCCTGTACAACAGCAGTGACAACACAGAAATGTGTGTGGGGAGGAATCAATTGGCACAATGACTAAATTGTGGAGAAAAGGGGGGTAAGCAAAAACAAAACATAAAAAATATAATAATTTTGGTCTCACCTGGCTTGACGGTTCACTGCTGATGGATTCCGTTTTGCATTCGACCAGGCGACTGTGAGACCTGTTGGGCAGGGTGGCCGTGCCTCCGTTATGAAGGTAGTGTTGATGATGATGATGAGGATGATAAGGCGGAGGAGTAGCGGATTTCACACGAGGTGCCGGCGTCTCCGACGACAGGCGGCCCTCCGCGGCGTGTGGGAGGAGCCTGCAGTTAGGCTCCTCCCCCGGGGGTGGGGTGTTCTCGACGTCCATGGACAGAGAAGGAGAACCGCCATCTAGAATAGTCACCATCAGGATATTTTACTTGACAATTAGATTGTTTTGATAAATAATGTGCTTTGGGCATTGAGCAAATTGGAACATACAGTATGAATATAAATGATATGTGTTAGACTTTTTAGGATGTATAAACAAAAATTGCATGTGGGCAGATATGACCAGTAACACTGAGAAATTACTGATAATGACCAATAATAATATATCAAATAATTATATAATCAAAATAAATTATGTACCATGGCCAACATAGGCCATATAAAATTTGTTTTTAGAATTTAAAAAAAAAAAATTAAAGCTCACAAGCTCACAACGCGTCACATGGCAATGCATTGTGAGCTTGTAAATTGTCTATTTTTCCCACAAATTTTGAAGACGATTTCAACGGATACATCATACAGATGAAATGCAAACGATTATGTAAAAACAATTTGCGATTATTATATTGTCTCTGTCGGGCGGAAACCTCATAAGTTCAAAACTGTTACTTTTCTGGATTCAAACATCAAAAGTAGCAGATCTACAAGCTCAAAACGCCTCGCTTCGCATCGCGTTTCGAGCTTGTAGATCTGCTACTTTTGATGCTTGTGTGTGACACTGTAGTATGATCAAGTAGGGTGTTAATTCACAAAAAAACACAAAAAAGTTAGAATATGGAGATAAGAGGTTTCTGCGACGATATGTAATCATTTGCGATGAGGCCTACATACCGTCGGCATGGCAGCCATTCTCCAGGTCCGAGTCTCGGCTGCCGTCTTTGCTGCCCTTGCTGTCGCGGTTCAGCGACGATCTGGAGATCACACCGAACTTGCGCGTCCGCTTGCCGTTCTGCAGCGGACTGCCGGGCGGCTCCGCGGAGGAGGAAGGCGTGCCCGTGATCCCGCCTCCGCCTCCGACGACGCCGGCGGGGGCGGGGGCGGAGTTTCCGTTGCACGGAGGAGGTAGCGGGGCTTTTCGCTTGATCCGCCGCAGCATGATCAGATAGATGCATCCGCCATTCCAGCACTGGTCAGCCAGGTAACTGCAGATAAGACACAAAACAAGGATAAAGAGTTAACCCATGAAGGCCTGAGGTTATGATTCTACAAAATGTCTAAAACAGATTTCTGAAAAACTTATGTTGCTATATCGGTGGTGCTCCAATTTTTTCATGTCAAGGACCCCCAAAATGTTATTTATTTGGCCGCCGACCCCCCCATCTGAAAATATTTTGTTCCAGGGACCCCCCAGAAGCAAAAAATTGAGTTAAAAATGTTTGCTTTAAAAATATGTATATTCAAAGATTTGCACACATTTTCACGTACACAGATGCATTCCCGGTTTTAATGGGTTAAACATAATAACTTACAAAACCGTACCATTTTCAGGAAGTCAATGAATCACCCAAAAATGTGGCATATATCCTCTGGACTAGCATTTGACTAAACCGATTGCTAACGTGTTTATGTTGAAGGTGCAAACAAAGGTGCTTCTTGTGTAGATTTAGCTACACACACCTCCTAATGCAAGTGTGTGTGTGTCTCAAAGAATTGGACAATCTCATCTCGCAAAGGCATTTACTGATGATACAACACATTATCTTGCAATTCCCTATGCAGGCATAGAAATCAGGCCCTTTGTATTGTATAATGTACCTCCGATTAAACATAATCTGACAAATTGCTCCCGTACACTGTGCAATATCTCAACTGTGTTGCATTATTTACACTGGAACAAAACACATCCTATTTCTTGTTGTTTTCATTGTCCCATTTCTTTTGTTGTTGCTTTTTTTCCAAGCCGTGTGCCTGTTCCCCGTTAAGCCGACAATTTACTAGCGAGTTTCACCTGGCTGAATATAAGCGCGGCATGCTGAGCTCCTGGGCAGCATTTCATAACATCCTGGCAGAAAAAAGCTGTAAAATGCTTTTGGCTGTGACTCTGCGAGGAATGTGCCTACACATGTACATTTGAAGCTACAAATTAACCTTAAGAGGTTTTTTTTTGTTATGTTATGAGCCAAACTCATTTGGGTTAATCATCATCATTGTGAAATGCAAAGTTCAAACTCATTTCGAGCCACTGTTGCATGCTGGCTAACAGCTGCTGTCAGACACAATAAAACAACAGAAGATGGGGTTGTTGCAACTAAATGGACAAAGGCTTTAGGGATAGCACCGTTGTTATGGTTTGTGTAATGTTGTTGCCGGGTGGAAATGGTTACTTTTCAGGAAAAGGAGAAAAAAAAGAAGAAGCTGTGTTCCAATGGATCCAATGTGATTATTATTTTAGTCACAAGCAAATATTTATAAAAATCCACAGAGACACTTAAAGCAGCACTACGTTATATAACTTTCCTCTTCTACCCCGGATTTTACATGGTTTCCTGCGCACGTGCTGAAATGTTTACCATTGTAAATAGAGCTAATAGAGCCTGTCATGTAATTTTTTACTGTATTAGCATTACTCACAGGTACGATCATTGATCATGATCAGCTGTGCATATACGCAGTAATAACAGAGGAAAGGTGAGGTGGAGTCTGAAGAGGTGAGTGCTAGGGGGTGAGATGGAGTGAAAATGTTGACTTTCTTTATTTTTATATTTTGGACAAAAAAATTACAACGCCCAAAATAGTGATGCCAGGTTGAAAGTCGTAACATTTTAACAATGTCATTACTGTGCTTTACAATGTGGGCGCTATCTATGTTAAAGTTAAAGG
Organism: Gymnoscopelus braueri; assembly: GCF_963280865.1. Lineage (NCBI taxonomy): Eukaryota > Metazoa > Chordata > Actinopteri > Myctophiformes > Myctophidae > Gymnoscopelus > Gymnoscopelus braueri. The sequence continues at coordinate 2,291,265 of NC_137608.1, forward strand.
ATAATAGATTGTGTATGACAAGTTGGCCTGATATCACATTGAGAACATACAGGCGGACAGGGGATGCAAGCTATGTGGTTATGGTTTTATGCAACGTGTTTAAGCCATTAAGACCTGAGGCAGATTCTGCAAATGCCTTCTAAATCAGTAGTTCTCAAACGTTTTTGTGCAGCTTTCAAGACTTTCCCATTTTCTTAAAAAAATAGCAGATATAGAAGCTCGCAGCGCTGCACAAAGTGACGCACTGTGAGCTTGTAGATCTGCTATTTTTGAGAACCGCTGTTCTAAACCAATGTTATACATCTTACGAGTTTTCTGACAAACGTATGTTGCTATATAAATTATATAGAGCTAACTAAAATGACACAGGTGCTTTCCCGGTTTTAATGGGTTCAAGTTAAAGGATAATAGATTGTGTATGAAAAGTTGGCCAGATGTCACATTGAGAACATGCAGGCAGACTGTGGATGAAAGCTATGTAGTTATGTTTTAATGCAACGTGTTTAAAACGCTGGACTACCTCCAAACAGACAAGCAGGCCTTCCCAGGTCGGGAAACAATGCTCCACACTCAGATGAAAGCAAATGTCACTGAAAGCCATCGACATTATGACCCCACATGTGCAGTCATACCTCGTCATAAAGCCAGAGAGTCATAAAATGCAGGAGACAGCCAGTAAATGACTTCTCTCTACTAGTAGGTATACATGAGGGGAAGATGCACACCTTGAACTCTGCTTGAGGACAAGAGAGCCTTCCTGGGAGTCACATGGTTTAAAAAGAAACACAAGCACAGTCTCTTGCAGAGGTGAAACAGTTGATCCAATGAATCAATTTAGCCGCTTGTAAAAAAAAAATCAATACATTTTAACTCACTCACTGCCAAGGACGTAATGGACGTAATTTACGTCCAAATACAAATTCTGCCAAGGATGTAAAAAAGCAGGCGCTGCCTGTGAATGATCCAAGCACAACCGAGGACCCAGAAATCAAGTGATCACAACAAAAAAAGATCGCCTGCTTCCATCTTAAAGGATTTACAAAAGTCAAATTTTCTCAGATTTCTGTTGTTTTAAAGTGTTTTTAAAAAATAAAACACACATTCATATGGCCATAGCTCTGGAATGGAGGATCGCGACCGGCTAATTGTTTTTCCCCGACAGTACCGGATCCCCGTGCGTGCAACGAGCCCCTGTCCGTGAGGACGGCGGTCACGGAGAATATTCCATGATTTTTCAAAGGTACAGCTGTTTTCGCTGGCAAGGGGACGGTACACGGAAATAAATATTAATGAATTCCTGGCAGTGAAAGAGTAACTATTAATAATCAACCCCTATTTTGGGCATGTCATTATAGACGAAAAGTTTCGAAACATTTTAAAAAGTGGTGAATATAGTCAATCTACAAGGTCACAACACGTTGCGATGCAACACGTTGTTGGCTATTTTCATTTTTTTTTAATGTGGATAAAGTGGTTAATTCATAATATTGGAAGCTACATTAACTTATTTTGCTGGGGACCCCCTGGAATCCCCCTGAAGGACCCCTGGGGGGTCCCCGGACCCCACTTTGAGAACTACTGCACTGCAGAGCATTGATTACTATTCCCTGTACCAGTGTGGTCCTCCAGACCTGCTCTCCACAGCGGTAATGCATTGTTATTGTCTACAGTTTGTGAGGCCTTTAGCCCCTGGAACAAAGAGCCCTGGGACAGCTTATTGTTGTGTCCCGCCATGTCTATGTCACCATGCTGATGCAACCCAACCTACAAAACATTTTGCTTACCTTCCCAAAACGGGATGAAAAGACAATAGGTGCCACTAGTCTGAAACCTGACAGACACACACACACACACACACACACACACACACACACACACACACACACACACACACACACACACACACACACACACACACACACACACACACACACACACACACACACACACACACACACACACACACACACACACACACACACACACACCCCGTGAGAGGAGATACAGGTCGAAAGGGCACCTAAACATTGTGGCCGTTTCAATGTTAAACTAGCAATTTGTTTCCTAAATGTTAAAATGAATGAATAAATACATACTGTATATACATACATACATACATACATACATACATACATACATACATACATACATACATACATACATACATACATACATACATACATACATACATACATACATACATACATACATACATATAGTATCAGGCCTACATTTAACCTTCAACTTTGTCTAAGACCTTGAATGACTGTCTAGAAACAATAAATATTAGCTAGAAATGTATGTGAAATGTATGTTTAAAAAAATAATGTGCTGAAAGAGCCCAGAGTTGTCAGGTGTTCACTCTTCTGGTTACCATTAGAAGCACCAAGGGGACAGCTGTCAAAACATCACTGGATCCTTTAGGAGGAATCGAACTACATATTACACATTTTAGCAAAGTGTATTATTGCCACAGGGCCATGGCATACTAGAGCTTCTAGATTAGCACATTATTTTGCCCAATGTTGGTGTGGTATTCCGTGACAAGAGATACTTCTTTAGGTGGGTGTCATTTACCAGTGGTGGAAGAAGTACTCAGGTATTTTACTTAAGTAAAAGTAGCAATACCACAAAATAAAAATACTCTGTTACAAGTAAAAGGCCTGAGTTCAAAATGTTACTTGAGTAAAAATACAAAAGTATTGGCTTGAAAATATACTTAAAGTACCAAAAGTAAAAGTACTAAAATGTTTGAAAAAAGCAGATCTACAAACTCACAACGCGACGCGACACGTTGTGAGCTTGTAGATCGGCTGTTTTCAAATAGCCTATGTATAAAATAGGGCTAAAGTGGATAGTGTATGTTTTATAATATAATCATTTATATCTGCAAAGTAATTAGTAACTAAAGTTTTCAAATAATTGTAGTGGAGTAAAAGTATAAAATTTCCCTCTGAGATGTAGTGGAGTAAAAGTATTTGAAATTGGAAATACTCCAGTAAAGTAAAAATACCTAAAAACTTTACTTAAGTACAGTACTTGAGTAAATGTACTTAGTTACTTTACACCACTGCTACACACTATAGTGTTTATTAGAAGGTTTGGCTCAAGCTGACGCTGCCATTGAAGACCATGTCTCTGCCTGTTCCTTCATGTCTATTAAAGACACCCAAAACATAATCATCATCAGGACCATTTGAGGCCACAGTCCTATCATTCACATTCCAAACCTTTCAAATGCCAGACTATCAGTATCTGCACTGACGTCATGGCTAAATTACTGGGCAAACCGTTCAACTTAAAGACTAAAGACAAGTTATGAACAGCGTTGCCAGATTTTGGGAGAGAAATAAAGGGACGATAGGCCACATGCAACGCGTTGTGAGCTTGTTGATCTGCTATTTTCAAAAATTATTGAAATAAAATGTGGAATATTTGGAAGATTTTTGAAACATTCGAACAACACCAATCTGGTACGGGGCTCCCTGGCACAACACATTTTCAGATGGGGGGGCTAGGGACAAATACACATTAATTTGGGGATCCATGCCATTAAAATATTTGAGAACCACTGGTTTAAATAATAATTAAAACATTTGTAAACAAGCCCAAATAAGCAGCTACACTTTAGAAACAAGCCAAAACAACTATCAATACTTAGAAGCAACTTTACAGAAAAAGAAGCATAAAGTCGCTTATAACAAACAGACATGGCAACACTGGTTCTCTGAAGCCTTATTCATACTTTGTTGCGCGACTGTATCCTGCGCCTAAAACAGCCTATCACACGTTGTGAGCTTGGAGATCGGCTGTTTTAGGCGCGGGACACCATTGTACGACCAAATATAAATCAGGCTAACATGTCGCTGACAAACATGTTTTTTTCTTCCCCCCAAAGGGAATATCCACAGTTATACGCTACTATAATTACCTATCGCATTGAAGATGATTTTAAACAATAAAAACGTGTTTTTAGACGACGTTTTGAACAGTGATAGAGGGTAAACAGCCTAGGCTAATGCATGAGACATGCTGCACAAAAATGTGCTCTTGGGCATAGCAACAAAACAGTGATTTATTCTTGGAATATTGTTTGTGAAACACAGCAGACACGGTGACAGCTTAATATGATGATGATAATGATTGATAGACCACAGCAGCATGCATATATCGGTTCAGAGTCAGACCCTGCAAAAATGTGTGTACCGGCATGTCTGGCCGATACTGTAGATTCTCTGATGGTTCTCACAAGTGTGTTTGTTTTTGTATTTTGTTTATGTTTTTTCTCTTTATTTATTTACTTTTTTTGGGGGGGGAGCCATGATTTGCTTAACGTGCACGGTGCAACATTGTTTTCTCACTCAACAGTAAACAAAGCAACATACGTGTAGGGTATCTGCACATTTCTAAAGTTACAATTTAAGGACTGTTAAGAACTTTTTAATATCTCTGAAATAAAAATAACATAAAATTAATAAGACCATTACTGCGTCAAAAGTAATCAACAAACTATACAATAAAGAAATTGTCACGCCTCGCAACGTGAGGCGTTGTGAGCTTGTAGATCGCATAATTTCACAATATTTGTCTGTGGAACCGAAATTGTATGGCTCAACAACAGGGTGGGTGTCCCCAGCTCAAATATGATTATTTTTGGGGGGTCACGGCCTGAAAAGTTCTATACGACTGGCATAGAATACATACAATTTCACGTACACAATGCACACACTAAAAATATCTATAGTTGACTTTGTGGGAGCCCCTGTTCCATATTGCAGTAGTGTGGGAATAGGTAGGGTTGCAATTGTGAAAAAAAAACATATATACAATAATAAGTCCTTTATACTATCACACAACAAATACCGATAGGCCAATCTATAAGCTATAAAATGTGCCTTAAATGTGTTTATTTTCATTTATTTGTTTGTGTGCTTGACAACTTAAACCTCAGCTGCCTTATTCTGGGGAGAACATGTGCCAACAAATTGTCGATCTACAAGCTCACAATGCATCGCGTTGTGACGCATTGTGAGCTTGCAGATCTGCTATTTTTTCTCTTTTACTTGGAATCTAAGATGGGGGTCCAGTGGTCCACGACCAAATACATTTAGGGGTCCTTGGCATGAAAAGGTTTGAGAACCATTGATCTCTAGGACTTCAAATTTTTTTTACTTAAGTAAAAGTATCAATAGTGCAATGTAGAAATACTCTCTTACAAGTAAAAGTCCAGAATAAAAAAAATACTTGAGTAAAAGTACAAAAGTATTGGTATAAAAATGTATTTAAAGTATAAAAAGTAGTAGGTACTCATTATGCAGAATGTCCCATTCCACAAGTTTTAAAATGTATAAAAATCTTTTGAAAATAGCATATCTACAAGCTCACAATGCGTCGCATCACGACGCATTGTGAGCTTGTAGATCGGCTATTTTCAAATGGCCAAAATGTATATATGTTTTGTAGTAACTATTAGTAACTATTAACTAAAGTTTTCAAATAATTGTAGTGGCGTAGAAGTACAAGTACTGAAAATTGGAAATACTGAAGTAAAGTAAAGTAAAAATAACTCAAACTTGTACTCAAGTACAGTGCTTGAGTAAATGTACTTAGTTACTTTACACCACTGCAAAATGGGGATGAGAGCCAAAATGTGCCAGGGGTCAGGCTGTGGTCATGGAGTTCGTTGGGTTGTTAGATAGCATCATGACGGGTCATCAGAGTATTCAAACGTGTCCCTTAATGAGAGAGGAACGTGCTCTTGATGCCAGATAGTGTCTGGAACGTTTACAAACAACTTATCTGTCCCATGGAATGCTCCCTATCCCTGTATCCTGAATGGGGTCTATCTGTGAGCCACTGTGCAATGTTTAACCACTTCTACCCTCAAGACTTAGTGCTTCTCAGACCTCCATGTCAAGGATGCTGGGGTTTAAGTGGGTACTCTCTCCTGATTGGATGAAATTGGCTAGCCGCCTGAAAAAAGAGCTGGAGAGACGGGGAGAACAAACACTCTACTATGACAACATAGTGCTATAACCCTTTAACAAAAAACATTTTGTCACTTACCCTACCTTTAAGCAGTGGTGTAAAGTAACTAAGTACATTAACTCAAGTAGCCTACTGTACTTAAGTGCAATTTTGAGGTATTTTTTTTACTTTACTGGAGTATTTCAAATGTTCAATACTTTTACCTCTACTCTATATTGTGGTATTGCTACTTTTACTTAAGTAAAATATCTGAGTACTTCTTCCACCACTGACTTTAAGTAACAAACTCTGGACACTTATTCCACCACTGGTTTATGTCTCTGTGGTATTTGGGGGGATTAAGCAAGAGTTGGGGGGAAAAAAAGAAAAAGAAAAGGCACACTGCATTATGTCACACCCTAGACAAGTGGTTATGTTTTTATTCTCTCCTATACGCCCTCTGAGGAATATGTGTAGCTTCTGTGAGGAGACCACAGCAATGCAGGAGGATTACATAATTCACATAGATGTTCCCGATTGGAAGCGCACTATTCCCAAAGCAGCAGTGTTGCCAAATATGCTTATTATAAGCAGCTTTTTGGCATTTCTTCCTGTAAAGTTGCTTGTAAATAATGGCGTGGGTTGCGTTTTTTTTGGGGGGGAAGCATTACCGCGGGAAGTAGGAGTGCTGGGGGGGGGGGGGGGGGCTGCAGCACCCCCTGAAAATAATGTGTGAACAAGATAATAATAATAATAAAATATAGCTGCAAGCAGCGATAACACGGGGCCAGGTTTTGCAGAGAGAAAAAAGAAAGAAGAAACTATAAGTAATTTGCAGAATAAGCCATAGAAGCATAGAACACTCAACTTGAGAGAAAAAAAGGCAGGCAGGCAGGCAGGCAGGCAGGCAGACAGACAGACAGACAGACAGACAGACAGACAGACAGACAGACAGACAGACAGAGACACAGACAGACAGAGAGACAGACAGACAGACAGACAGACAGACAGACAGACAGACAGACAGACAGACAGACAGACAGACAGACAGACAGACAGACAGACAGACAGACAGAGAGTGAGAGACAGACAGACAAACAGAGACACAGAGTGAGAGACAGACAGACAGACAGAGACACAGAGTGAGAGACAGACAGACAGACAGAGACACAGAGTGAGAGACAGACAGACAGACAGAGAAACAGAGTGAGAGACAGACAGACAGACAGACAGAGACACAGAGTGAGAGACAGACAGACAGACAGACAGACAGACAGACAGACAGACAGACAGAGACACAGAGTGAGAGACAGACACAGAGACACAGAGACACAGAGTGAGAGACAGACAGAGACACAGAGTGAGAGATAGACAGAGACACAGAGTGAGAGACAGACAGAGACACAGAGTGAGAGACAGACAGAGACACAGAGTGAGAGACAGACAGAGACACAGAGTGAGAGACAGACAGAGACACAGAGTGAGAGACAGACAGAGACGCTGAGACACAGAGTGAGAGACAGACATAGACACAGAGACACAGAGTGAGAGACAGAGTGAGACACAGAGTGAGAGACAGACAGACAGAGACACAGAGTGAGAGACAGACAGAGACACAGAGACACAGAGACAGAGAGACAGAGAGACAGAGAGACAGAGAGACACAGAGACACAGAGACAGAGAGACAGAGAGACACAGAGACACAGAGACACAGAGACACAGAGACACAGAGACACAGAGACAGAGTGAGAGACAGACAGACAGACAGAGACACAGAGTGAGAGACAGACAGACAGACAGAGACACAGAGTGAGAGACAGACAGAGACACAGAGACAGAGACAGAGACAGAGAGACAGACAGACAGACAAACAGAGACACAGAGTGAGAGACAGACAGACAGACAGAGACACAGAGTGAGAGACAGACAGAGACACAGAGACAGAGACAGAGAGACAGACAGAGACACAGAGTGAGAGACAGACAGACAGACAGACAGACAGACAGACAGACAGACAGACAGACAGACAGACAGAGTGAGAGACAGACAGACAGACAGACAGACAGACAGACAGACAGACAGACAGACAGACAGACAGACAGACAGACAGACAGACAGACAGACAGACAGACAGACAGACAGACAGACAGACAGACAGACAGACAGACAGACAGAGTGAGAGACAGACAGAAAGACAGACAGAGTGAGAGACAGACAGACAGACAGACAGACAGACAGACAGACAGACAGACAGACAGACAGACAGACAGACAGACAGACAGACAGACAGACAGACAGACAGACAGACAGACAGACAGAGTGAGAGACAGAGTGAGAGACAGACAGACAGAGACACAGAGTGAGAGACAGACAGAGACACGGAGACACAGAGACAGAGAGACAGAGAGACAGAGAGACACAGAGACAGAGAGACAGAGAGACACAGAGACAGAGAGACAGAGAGACACAGAGACACAGAGACAGAGAGACACAGAGACACAGAGACAGAGAGACACAGAGACACAGAGACAGAGAGACAGAGAGACACAGAGACACAGAGACAGAGAGACAGAGAGACAGAGAGACAGAGAGACAGAGAGACAGAGAGACAGAGAGACACAGAGACAGAGAGACAGAGAGACACAGAGACAGAGAGACACAGAGACAGAGTGAGAGACAGACAGACAGACAGACAGACAGACAGACAGACAGACAGACAGACAGACAGACAGACAGAGACACAGAGTGAGAGACAGACAGACAGACAGACAGACAGACAGACAGACAGACAGACAGACAGACAGACAGACAGACAGAGACACAGAGTGAGAGACAGACACATAGACAGAGACACAGAGTGAGAGACAGACAGAGACACAGAGACACAGAGTGAGAGACAGACAGAGACACAGAGTGAGAGACAGACAGAGACACAGAGTGAGAGACAGACAGAGACACAGAGTGAGAGACAGACAGAGACACAGAGTTAGAGACAGACAGAGACACAGAGACACAGAGTGAGAGACAGAGTGAGACACAGAGTGAGAGACAGACAGACAGACAGAGACACAGAGTGAGAGACAGACAGAGACACAGAGACACAGAGTGAGAGACAGACAGAGACAGAGAGACAGAGAGACAGAGAGACAGAGAGACACAGAGACACAGAGACAGAGAGACACAGAGACACAGAGACACAGAGACAGAGAGACAGAGAGACAGAGAGACAGAGAGACAGAGAGACAAAGAGACACAGAGACAGAGAGACACAGAGACACAGAGACAGAGAGACACAGAGACACAGAGACAGAGAGACACAGAGACAGAGAGACACAGAGACAGAGTGAGAGACAGACAGACAGACAGACAGACAGACAGACAGACAGACAGACAGACAGACAGACAGACAGACAGACAGACAGACAGACAGAGACACAGAGTGAGAGACAGACAGAGACACAGAGACAGAGACAGAGAGACAGACAGACAGAGACACAGAGTGAGAGACAGACAGACAGACAGAGTGAGAAACAGACAGACAGACAGACAGACAGACAGACAGAGTGAGAGACAGACAGACAGACAGAGTGAGAGACAGACAGACAGACAGACAGAGTGAGACACAGAGTGAGAGACAGACAGACAGACAGAGACACAGAGTGAGAGACAGACAGAGACACAGAGACAGAGAGACAGAGAGACAGAGAGACACAGAGACAGAGAGACAGAGAGACAGAGAGACACAGAGACACAGAGACACAGAGACACAGAGACACAGAGACAGAGAGACAGAGAGACACAGAGACACAGAGACACAGAGACACAGAGACAGAGAGACAGAGAGACAGAGAGACACAGAGACAGAGAGACACAGAGACAGAGTGAGAGACAGACAGACAGACAGACAGACTGACAGACAGAGACACAGAGTGAGAGACAGACAGACAGAGACACAGAGTGAGAGACAGACAAAGACACAGAGACAGAGACAGAGACAGAGAGACACAGAGACAGAGAGACAGAGAGACACAGAGACAGAGACAGAGAGACACAGAGACACAGAGTGAGAGACACAGAGACAGAGAGACAGACAGACAAAAAGCAAAGTGCAATAATAGCACAATAAGACATGGAAACGGAATAGATTGAAATTGAGACAAAACAAATGATTCCAACAGGTGAAATTACTTTTAAGCTCGACCCAGCTGAGGTGGACATACATAGGACGCAGGGGGGCAATCCCAGGTTAAGAACCTCACACATGGACACCTCAACCTATTGCTATTGACAGGAATCGAACGCTCGACCTTCGGACTCACAGGCTGAGACACGACCTGTAGTGCTACAGCTTCGTCCAGGCTGAAGTTGTCTGTTGAAGATCATACATTTTTGCCTTCTGTCATGAACCAAGCCCCTGGCTGAAACTGGTGAAAGTAGCTGATCTACAAGCTCAGAAACACGTTGCTATCTGAAAAGTTGTGAGATTGTAGATCGGCTATTTTCACAATGAAGTACGTCATACATTGAAAAAACATACTCTCAAATAAGCATTTCATGTTATCTTTACCGTTTGCACATGTATTCATTGATACAGTCATGTTTTTTGCAATTCAACTTAAATGAGTCTGCATCAAGTGAGGCTTGAACCGGCAACCTTGCGGTCGTGTGGCACTCACTTAAGGGAGAAGCCATTGGACCAACAGATAAAATCTGTGAAAAAAGAGATCAGACAGATGATACAGTTTCACGCAAATAGCTGAAAAATCCTGGGTTTAAGTGTTTTTCAAACTGCTTAAAATTGCGGACAATCTAAGGGCGGAGTGAGAGACATGGAAACGGAATAGATTGAAGAGAGAGAGAGACGGAAGCAGAATGGATTGATTGGACGTCTCAACCTATTGCCATTAACAGGAATCAAAACCTCAACCTTCGGATTGACAGGCTGCAACACTACCTATAGTGCTATAGCTTTGTCCAGGCTGAGGTTGTCTGTTGAAGATAAAAGTGAACCAGTGAAAGCAGCCGATCTACAAGCTCAGAAACACGTTGCTATCTGAAAAGTTTTGAGATTGTAGATCGGCTATTTTCAGAATGAAGTATGTCATACATTGCAAAAACATACCCTCTCAAATAAGCATTTCATGTTATCTTTACCCTTTGCACATGTATTCATTGATACATTCATGTTTTTTGCAATTCAACTTAAATGAGTCTGCATCAAGTGAGGCTTGAACTGGCAACCTTGCAGTCATGAGGCACTCACTTAACACTCGCATGACTGAAGTTTCATTCTCCTCCACCAAGCCTGAAAAAAGATCATTTTGATCCCCAAATCAGGCTATCCTATTGGCCACTGTCTCCCCTCTCTGCTCCAGACTAGTTCACACTTTCTCCCCCAAACAGTGGGGGGTTCCATTGTCTTCTAAAAAGCTGAGAGTTGAAAATGGGTTGCCAAATTTTGAAAGAGAAATAAGCAGGCAGGTCTATGAAAGTGTTACTGCATGCGTTGTGCACACTCACACACACCCCCTTTTAAAGTTGCAGCCGCGCACGCACACACACACAGAGTCACACCACCGTCAAATGAATGGCAGGAGGATTCAGATTTCAGAGCGAAACTTTACAAAATAAAACGGTAAAATGCTTTGCACGGGGCTCGGGAGAAAGAGAAGAGGTGATATGGACACATTTTCGCTACATCGATGTGGAGAACAAAACACAATGCTTGATTTTATCCTAAGGCAAGCAATGTGGGAAAAACACAACAACTTGAAGAGACACAAGCGTTCACCACAAAGAGATCGAGTTATAAGTTAACAAAAGGTTTGGTGGTGGTTGTTTACAACGTAACATTAAACGTGGTGTTGCGTGTCGGCTTAATGTTCCAACAAAAACACTAATCCGACCCCAAAGTGCCCAAACTAATGCTGACGAACTTACATTAGCTTCTTAGCATGTAGCGATAAACTTACACCTGGTGTTTGCACTTTCTCCATTTACAGCCCGTACATCTACACAAACGTTCAGATTTCAAATATAAAGTGCTTACCTCATGGCCAGGGATGTTACAATTATATTCGGGTAACCCATAAGTACCCATATTTTCCGTATTGTCCAATAAAAAACATTTTAATCCGATCGGTGGCCATTTTCTCCGTATTTTCTCCATGCTTTCAACTACGTGACCCTATCGGTTGGGAGGTGTAATTGCACTCTGATACACTATAACTCTATGAGAAAATGACCACCAATCGGATTAAAATGCTTTTTATTGAACAATACAGAAGTTACGGTTACTTATACCCACCCGAAGTCAATTGTAACATCCGTGGCCACGGAATAAAAACTTTATATTTGAAATCTGAACGTTTATGTAGATGTACGGGCTGTAAATGGAGAAAGTGCAAAAAACAGGTTGAAGTTTCGTCATGACTGTCATAATATGACCGTCATGTGATGCTGCTTTAAATTTAGTAGCAGCAAGCGAACTATAGTAACTTGTAAACAACCCAGTGACAAACCTATATTATTATTATTCATAATAATAATATTCACATTATTGTCTGAGCGTAAAGCTCTCATTCTATCAGCTGTCCACGTCGCTGACAAACGCGTCTCCTCTCCTCCTCCCTCAGTGCAACAAGTGAACACAATGCTATGTTCCACAAATGTGCTCAATCCTGCGCAAAATATCTGATCTTCAAGCATAAAACAGTTGCTGCGTGACAAGCTGTATGCTTGTAGATCCTATCTTTTTCCACCGCTTTGCAGTGAAAGGGAAAGTGGAAAATGGGTCGCCAAATTTTGCGAGAGAAATAAGCAGGTCTATGAAAATGTTACTGCATACTGCATGCCGAGGCTAATTTGCAACACCAGTCCCTGGTTAGACCTTTCTATATAAATATATACCTAATAAAAATGCATGAAGCTCTAATCTAAACAAGTATGAAAAGATATTTATATCTGCAAACTGCAAAGTAACTAGTAACTAAAGTTTTCAAATAATTGTAGTGAAGTAAAAGTACAAGATTTGCCTCTGAGCTGTAGTGGAGTAGAAAAGTATTACCATTATAATGTAATTATATATATAATTATAATATTAATAATAATAGAAAGACGTGAAAAACAAGCCCAAAGTCGCTTATAATAAGCAGACATGGCAACATAGGCTCGCATAGACTCGCTGTGCAGCTCGTCTACGGGCCGCTCTGCGGGGAGTCTAGAGGTGTCAACTGCTCTTGCCTGGGGGAGAGAGGGGGAGAGCGGTCAATTTAGCCGAAATATAACGGTTGGGATGGTATATATGGTATATATTTCATATTTATAAAACGTTTCAGAAGAAAAAAAAAACGGAGATGATTTGAAACAAATATTTAGGAAAAGTCATGAAAGGGGAACTTTCTCAGAGCTTCATGAGAGAAGATAATTCACTTTAAATTCTCAAAATCGGTCATATTGATAGCTTAGTCATGCAAGTGTTAAGGGAGAAGCCATTGGACCAACAGACAAGACCTGTGAAAAAAGAGATAACACAGCAGCCGATCTACAAGCTCAGAAACACGTTGCTATCTGAAAAGTTGTGAGATTGTAGATCGGCTATTTTCACAATGTTGTCATATATTGCAAAAAATACTCTCTCCAAGAAGCATTTCATGTTACCTTTAAGAGTTGCGCATGCATTAATTGATACAGTCATGTTTTGTGCGATACAATTGAGAAGTAGCCAGCAAGAGTTGAGGCTTGAACTGGCGACCTTGGATCCAGAGGCTGATGCTGAAGCGAGACGCCATTGGACCAACAGACCAGAACCAGTGAAAAAATAATTCACACTAACACTAACACTAAGATCACTCGTTCACAAACCATTTACCAATAGAGATATTGTATGTCTCCTCGAAACCGAAACCAGTGAAAGCAGCCGATCTACAAGCTCACAAAACGTTGCTATCTGAAAAGTTGTGAGATTGTAGATCGGCTATTTTCACAATGAAGTACGTCATACATTTAAAAAACATACTCTCAAATAAGCATTTCATGTTATCTTTACCGTTTGCACAAGTATTCATTGATACAGTCATGTTTTTTGCAATTCAACTTAAATGAGTCTGCATCAAGTGAGGCTTGAACCGGCAACCTTGCGGTCGTGAGGCACACGTTTAAAGGAGAAGCCATTGGAGCAACAGACAAGAACCTGTGAAAAAGGAGATCACTCAGATGATACAGTTTCACGCAAATAGCTGAAAAATCCTGGGTTTAAGTGTTTTTCAAACTGCTCAAAATTGCGGACAATCTAAGGGCGGAGCTTACTGGTCAACGTGATACATGTGTTCCTCATGAGTCAAGGCACATGTCTAAGCAGGTTTAATGGCTGTCGGCCAAACGAGGCATGACTTTTGCCTGTTTAAAGTTTGCACTTTCAAAAAATCGCTATAGCGCCCCCCTTTGACCAATTGGAGTAAGATTGGTTTCAGTAATATTTGGAATGACCCTCAACATTAACGCAAAGTTTCAAAGAAATGTGAGTCTGCATGTATGTGTTAGGGGCAGATGAATAATTGTCATAAAACTGCAATATTCATTGGCTCATTAAAGCTTCATTTTTTCACTTATGGAAAATCTTTGCTGCTTGTTTGTCGGCATAGGTCCAAAGTTCATGTGTAAAACGTTTCGTGCAGATTGCTCAAAAATCCCAGGAGGAGATAGATTTTAGCTGCTTTTCATATAATTCAAAATGGTGGGAGATCTAAAGGTCAGAGGTCAAAAGTCAGAGGGTTAAAGTTGTTCATCATGAGTAGACGCATGTGTGTATTGACAGTTTTATGGCTGTAGGTCAAACAGGGCATGAGTTGTACCTGTTCAAATTTGGCATTTTCAATTGAGTGCTATAGCGCCACCTTTTGACGAAAGATTGTGAGATTTATTTCTTGATAGTTTTTCATGACCATCTACCATATGGCCGAGTTTCGTAAAAAGCGACAGCACGGTTCACCCAGAACTGCGAAAAGTGGCGGAAACAGAAGAATACAGACAATATTAAAACAGGTCCAGAGCTGAGCTCTGGCCCCGTAATAAATAAAATCATTAAAAACATTTGTGTTTGTTGTTGGTCGTTATTTGGGGGGGGGAGGGGGATTTAGTGCAATATGTGTTCTGGAAACTAATTACGTGCGATATATTATCAGGCTGATTTTATTCTAGTAGCACAATAACTGTACAATTCAGGCATTGAGCAGACACAAGTCCTATACTCACAACGACTTAGAAAAGTCCAAGGTGCGAGAAAATACCAGGAATACCTGTCATGCAACAAACAGGGATTATGAGAACTGCTGGGTACAATTCAGGCATTTAGCAGACGTTCTTAATGCAGAAGGACTTACAAAGTTCAAAGGTCAGAGGTCACGTCAACAGAGCGCAAATGAGACAATTACGTGCTACAAATAGCAAAGCCATTGGTTCTCAAAGTGGGATTCGGGGACCCCCAGGGGTCCTTTGGGGGGGGTTCATTTTAACCACTTTATCCATTTATACTTTGGCTATTCAAAAATAGAAGATCTACAAACTCACAGCGTGCCAGTTTGTACCGGGCTGCAAGCTTGTATTGAAAATGTTTTGTTTTTAGTTTTTTTTAATATAAATCTTCTCTTCTGGGGAACAACATTCCTAGCATCTAGCGCTACACAGACGAACGCAAAGTGCGCCAAGGAGTTTCATCAGCTCATACTGACAAAGCATTAGCTGTTTAAAACCGACCTCTGCCAGAAGCTATGGTCAGAGTATGGTAGAGTATGTTAATACAATAGAACGTATACAATTGGGGTGGTTGTATTTTGTCTCCCTGCTCTTCTATTGAGACATTTAGATCGTGTCAAAGGTCATGTCTCACCTAGACACAGGATCTGACACAAATTTTGCCCTGAAGGTCAACATTAAATGTATCCCCTGAGCAAGCAGGCTGTCTCTATTAGCTCAATGGTAAAAATGTCAGCACTTGCAAAGGAAACCGGGTTCAAATCCAGGGTAGAAGGGGAAAGTTACATATATAGCGCAGCTTTTAAGTTCCTATTTATCACCACTATGAAAACTCCTTTTTCAAAAAAGAGAAAACATACCATGACAGGGTTAGGAACCACTATTGTAGGAGAGGGAGTGGGTGTGGGTGTGGGTGTGGGTGTGGAGGACTGCTGTCTACAGCCATGTTAATGTCTCAACCTGCCCCTATGCGCTGCACAGCGGTTGCCACACAACTCCGAGACCAAACCCAGAGGAAGATCAGGCATGACCTCAGATCAGCACTCACAACAACACACACACTATAGGTACAGGTTGTAAAACGTAACAGAGCAAACAAGCGCTAGAAGCAGGGCTGCATCACTCTCCCTCTCCACACACACACACACACACACACACACACACACACACACACACACACACACACACACACACACACACACACACACACACACACACACACACACACACACACACACACACACACACACACACACACACACACAACACACACACACACACACACACACACACACACACACACACACACACACACACACACACACACACACACACACACACACACACACACACACTGTGTTTGCTTCAGTCCCTTTCTCCTCACAAACACACACCATGTGAGGATTAAAGAAAACCAACCATAAGTGCCAGATTAGCATGGAGTTTGCACCTCAGCAGCACCAAAATGTGCTTTGTCAGCCCTGCACATACTTTAGCACTTTGGATGCCTGCAACACAATTTAAAAGGGGGCGGGGTGGGTACAGCAACTTGGGAAGCAAGCTTTCGTCTCAGATTCAAAGTGTAGTGATTTATAGTCCTGTCACAGTGATTACATAATCGCCTGGTTGCCATTACTTGAGCTAATCGCAATTGTTTTTGCATAAGTGTTAGAATTGTTTTCATTCATAAAAAACAGCTGGATGAAAATAAATAAATGTATTATTTAGATCATTATTTTTTCCATGTTGATGTCAACGCTCTTTTAACCTCTATGCTGGACTCTATTTTGGGCATTTTGGGCAAAACACTTCTTTCTTTCATTTTGTAGCCAAAAAAAGCAGCAAGCTCACTGTCAGCTATTTCCGCTGTTTTCAAAAACATTTTGACAGAACTTATTTAAAATATGTTGGCCATAGTACATTATTATTATTATTACCCTTATTATTATTATTATTATTATTATTATTATTATTATTATTATTGGTAGCGGCCATTGTCAGTCATTTATTTGTATATTCCAGTTATTTGTCATAATCTGTCCTGTGTATTTGTTTGTTTTACAAAGCCTAAAAGGTATCGAAATGGAATTTGTATTTAGGTTCCATGCCAGAAAACGCAATTAAATCGTTAATAACAATTGTTTGTGTCATCAATTAATGAATCATAAACTCAAATGCCATGATGGTGACAGTCCTAGTCATACATATTGTCGCTGTCGCACAGAAACCTTGTATCTCCATACTTTAACTTTTTGTTTTTTTTATCTTCTATTTTTGAACAACCAAAATGAATGCTGTAATAACTACTTTTGCTGAGGACCCCGTGGAACCCCCTCATGGACCCCTGAGAACCAATGCTCTACTTCAGGGGTGGGCAACTTTGTAGATGGTGAGGGCCACTAAATTTCCACACTCACTCTGGGGGGCCGCATTGTTTATCGACACTCTCGCCAGTAGTACCCCATTACTCAAAAAGCCCATAATAGTCACATATGTGATAAATAAGGGATATTAACAATTATTATTCGTTGTAACTTTGTTTTTATTTAGCATTTAGTAATGCTTCTATCAACTTACTACAGCTGTACTGCTAAACAAAACTTCACATTCCTGAGTATGCCTTTCAGAGTATTGCTGTAACCTTGGCTTAAAAATATACAAAAATGAACACTAGAATTATAGTTAATAAGGCTTCTATTAAAATAAACGAGAGCGCGCTCTACTGGTGGACTGTTGTAATTAAAATGGTTCATTTAAAGTTGCATGTTTGGAACAGCTGAAGGCAATAGTTCACCATTTCGGATATGTTTAGATTACTTTGTTTTTCTTTGTGATTTCAAACGTTTTTTTGCCTGGGGCCGCATTGAGTGAGGGTGCGGGCCGCATGTGGCCCACGGGCCGCCAGTTGCCCATCCCTGCTCTACTTCATCATACAAGAGCGTCGCACAAAATGGATGAAAATAGCAGATCTACAATACATGGTTGTGAGCTTGTAGATCTGCTATTTTCACAATATGTATCTGTGGAACCGAGTCAAACTAAATATATAGTGCTTGCCTCTTTCTTATGTAATATTTGACAATTTGGCCAATTTGGTATTAAAAAGGTCTTAAAAGTAATTAAATTGTAACTGTAGAAATGTGCAGATACCCTGTATACACGTATATTGTATGTTGGTTTGTTTACTGTTGAGTGAGAAAACAATGCATATATTAAGGCAGCTAATCAGCTGGGGGACCCCGCCAAAATAATGTGGGGACCCCCCTGGGGGTCCCGCCGCCCAGTTTGTGAACCACTGCCATAGTGGAGAGTTTATGCTCCTCAATTAAACATCATAATAGCTCGTTAACATTTCAGCCTCGGCAGCAGGAAGCCACAAGTCCAACCCACAGAATGAGAGAAAACTCTGCATTTGATATGGTGTAAAGTAACTAAGTACATGTACTCAAGTACTGTACTTAAGTACAATTTTGAGGTATGTTTACTTTACTGGAGTATTTCCAATTGTCAGTACTTTTACTTACTTACTTCTTTACTTACTTACTTCTACTCCACTATACATCTCAGAGGAAAATATTGTACTTTTACCCACTACAATGATATGAAAACTTTAGTTACTAGTTGCTTTGCAGATTCAGATTTTTATTATAAAACATACATTAACCACTTCAGCCCTACATATATATAGGCCATTTGAAAATAGCAGATCTACAAGCTCACAATGTGTCGCATCGTGACGCATTGTGATTGTAGATCGGCCATTTTCAAAAGATTGTTTATACATTTTGAACTTGTGAAATGGGACATTCTGCACAATGAGTACTGTTACTTTCGGTACTTTAAGTACATTTTGATACCAATACTTTTGTACTTTTACTCAAGTACATTCTGAATTCCGGACTTTTTCTTGTAAGGGCGCAGTCAGACCAAAACATAGTTGGCCGCTGTTAAACGCAGGTTGTGCGCGGCCACAGTTTTTTGCAGCCAGCGCATTCTAAATAAACGGAGTGACCCACCGCTGTCACTCACTTTCAGGACCCTCCCATGCAACAGCTACAACCAGTTGCTCTATCGCAAGCACCATGTCGCTTCCTGAGTCTTGGGACGGTCCGCCTTCGACTCACCCGATTGGACAGAGGGGGAAAAGCAGCATAGAGCGCATAAACGCAAGATGTGTGCGACACGCGGAAAGATGCGCAAGACAATGAATCCACGCATTTGCATTGACAAAGCATTGGCAGATTCCGCCCCATAGGTCAAATAAAAGTGCGGTGGGACCGTGCCCTTACAGAGTATTTATATATTGCAGTATTGATACTTTTACTTAAGTAAAGAATGTGAGTATTTTACCACCACTGCCCCTCTCTGGTCATTCATGTCTGGTTTTGAATTGCCAGACAGAGATTCCGTGAATCAGACAGATAGACAGATAGATAGACAGATAGACAGATGGGAGTCCTTGAAATTAAAAAGGTTGAGAATGATGTCGTTTTATAGTAGACCACTGATATCAAGGAACTGGTAAAGTCACTAAAGTGATGTATGTTTCCTGAATAGCAGTGCAGCGCTGATACGAAGCCAAGGCGCGCGCACACACACACACACACACACACACACACACACACACACACACACACACACACACACACACACACACACACACACACACACACACACACACACACACACACACACACACACACACACACACACACACACACACACACACACACACACACACACACACACACACACACACACACACACACAAACACACACACACATTCTTGGGTCAGGAAGCAGACATTCCAGAGGTGTCTCCCCCCAGAAGAGGAAAAGCAAGCTAAACATCTGTTGGAGCGTCTGGGTCCACATGCCTCACCGTTACCAAGAAGCTCTCTAGAACTCCACCCACCACACCTTTTTGGGTCATGCTGATGTTTTGACCCATTTTGCCAAAGTGCAAAAATGTCCATCAATTCGAAAAACTTTGATTCAACTGGTTACTATTTGAGAACATTTCATTTACTATATTTCCAATCCAGTCCTATACTGCGCTGCAGTGGTGGAAAAGGTGGTCCCCCCAGCAAAATTAGTTAACATAGCATCACAATCATTTTAACCCCTTTATCCATTTGTATGTTGGCTATTCATGTTTGGAACATTTTTTATGATTTAGACCCTTAAAGACCGGGGACGCATCTGTGTGTCATTTAAATAATTTAATTGGCTATTCAAAAATAGCAGATCTACAAGCTCATAGCTATGAGCTTGTAGATCTGCTATTTTTGAAAAATCGTGAAGATTTGTGAAAATCTTTGAAGCAAAGATTTGAGTTACAAATGTTCGCTTTAAAAAATATATTTATCCAAAGACCAACGATTTTCCATGATTTAAAAAAAATCGCTCATAGCGCGGCACTCGGTGCCTCGCTATGAGCTTGTAGATCTGCTAAGAAAATCTAAAGAAATCTAAAATGACAGAGATGCGTCCCCGGATTGAATGGGTTAAACGTCGGGACACATGGGCTGAATAACTGCTGATACTGATACCATCCTTCAGAAAAGTCAAGTCATGGCTGATATATTGGCCAGACAGATATATGGGTCAGGATGTAATCTGCACACACACACTGCGAGCAGGCCGTTAGCCAGCCAGCTGGTACATACTCTCACACAGCACACAGTTTACTGGTTTATAATCCAGCGTTTCTACAACCGGCTCCACTGGAGTGCCATGAGGACATGGCAAGAGCCCCCCAAATAACTGGCAAAACACCATGACACAGCAGTCTTTAGGCTGTTGTGTTAAGTCGGCTATTTTCACTTTTTCACTCACACGCCTTGGCCTCAGGCCGCTTCAGAAAAACGCTTAAAGGAGCACTTCACCCATTTTCAACATAATTGGTCCTCAATAATATTCATGACGGCACCATTTCTGTCTACTCACTCACTCAGAGGAGGATGGAAAACCTGTCCACCAATGACATCATCGGCAGGCAGGTTTGTTCATTTCAAAGGAGATTCCCTCTACACCAAAATGGCTTTGCCCAAAATAGCCGATCTACAGGCTCACGGTTCAAGTGGTTGATGATAGAATACTCATAACAATGGCTTCATATAATTACTAACAGAACACAAAGCCACACACACACACACACACACACACACACACACACACACACACACACACACATAAGAGAGACAGATTCGTATTTGTGTCGATTTTGTAATAGAGGTTACAACCTCCGCCTCCACACGCACGCACGCACACGCGCACACACACTCACACTCACACACACACACACACACACACACACACACACACACACACACACACACACACACACACACACACACACACACACACACACACACACACACACACACACACACACACACACACATGCCCTCTGGCCTAACTGGACTGGAATCAGAAGCTAACACTGTCTTCCTCTCACTGCATTCATTCCAGCAGAATACAAAAAGCATTCATTCAGACATATCGTCTCTGTCAGGTGGAAACCACATATCGTTGCTGTCCGGCAGAAACCAACTCCATTTTGACACTTTTGCATTCTTTTTTCCATAAATCAGTGCTATTGAACACCGTTTACATCTGTGAGTTGGTAAAAAAATCAAATTAACCAATGAAAAGTATTAAAAAGCGCTTCTGACAAAACCAGCTAACTCCATTGGCTCCTCAAATTTTCTGCTTAACCAGCTAAGTCCACCAAAGGGGGGTGGAGTTAGCTGGTTTTGCTGACTCCAGGCTCCACCCCCTTTTGACCCCCAACCTCATTGTGAGCTTGGAGGTCCATTCAGCTGTTATCAATGATGAACAAAACCTCCTAACTCCACCTTTTGTTTTGTTTTTGTCATTTCCTGAAAAATGAACATTTTGGAGTTAGCTGGTTTCTGCCGGACAGCAGAGATATGCCAAAAACAGTTACTTTTCACCAAATGTAAAAAAAAAGAACCATGTGTTCCAATGGAACTAATGTAGTTATTATTTAGTTACAAGCTCTTGTTAATACTTTTCATTGGTTCAATATTAATAAAAAACAGTGGTGTAAAGTAACTAAGTACATTTACTCAAGTACTGTAATTAATTACAATTTTGAGGTACTTTTACTATACTGGAATATTTCCAATTTCCAACACTTTTACATCTACTCCACTACATCTCAGAGGCAGATATTGTACTTTTACTCCACTACAATTACTTGAAAACTTTAGTTACTAGTTACTTTGCAGATATAAATTATGATATTATGAAACATACATCACGCGTCACAACGCGTCGCATTGCAACGCGTTGTGAGCTTGCAGATCTGCTATTTTCAAATATTTTAATACTTTTACTTTTGGTACTTTAAGTACATGTTGATGCCAATACTTGTGTACTTTTACTCAAGTAAATTTTGAATTCTGGACTTTTACTTAAAAGTACCATTGCAGTATTGGTACTTTTACATAAGTAAAGACTTTGAGTACTTTTTCCACCACTGAATAAAACCCACAGACACACTTAACCACTTTCAAAAAAGTATAAAAATAGTCAATCTACTGTTAATTAAATCTCACAACATGGTGCGATGTGACACATCGTTGTTGCGTGCGTGCGTGCGTGCGTGCGTGCGTGCGTGCGTGCGTGCGTGCGTGCGTGCGTGCGTGCGTGCGTGCGTGCGTGCGTGCGTGCGTGCGTACTTGCGTGCGTGCGTGCGTGCGTGCGTGCGTGCGTGCGTGCGTGCGTGCGTGTGTTAATTTGTGTGTGCGTATGTGTGTGCTTGTGTGTGTGTGTGTGCGTATGTGAGTGTGTGTGTGTGCGTACACGCGAGCCCATTAACCCATTAACACCTGAGACCGATTCTACAAATGTGTTCCAAATCCTAACAGTTTTCTGAAAATACTTATGTTTCTATATCAGTGGTTCTCAAACTTTTTCATGTCAAGGACCCCCAAAATCATATGTATTTGGCCCGCGGACCCCCATCTCAAAATATGTTGTTCCAGAGACCCCCCCAGAAGCAAAGATTTGAGTTACAAATCTTCGCTTAAAAAAAATAAATATATATATTCAAAGACTTGCACACATTTTCACGATTTGTCAAAAATAGCAGATCTACAACGCGTCCCCGGTCTTAATGGGATAATTAATGAGAGACTTAACACCGTGATCAAAGTGACATGTACCTGCCGACTAAAAGTAGAGAAGTACTGGTATCCAAAAAATACACCTAATACAAGTACAAATCCAGATCCAAGTACAGAGCCAACTCAGGTATAGTTTACCAAGTCTAGAGAAATTAAGTGGTTAAAGGACCCCTTCACCCATTTTCAACCTTATTGTCATATAACTGGTCATCAGTGGTGGAAAAAGTACTCAAATGTTTTACTTAAGTAAAAGTATCAATATTGCAATGTAGAAGTACTCTGTTACAAGTGAAAGTCCGGAATTCAACATTTACTTGAGTAATAGTACAAAAGTATTCATATCAAAATGTACTTAAAAGTATCAAAAGTAAAAGACCTAAGTGTTTGAAAATAGCAGATCTACAAGCTCACAACGTGTTGTGAGCTTGTAGATCGGCTATTTTCAAATAGGTATCAGAATCAGAATCAGAATCAGAATCAGAATCAGTTTTATTGTCACATCACAGGTTTACAAGGTAAAGAAGTGGGTGAAATTCGTTTGTGTACATCGTTCCCATCGCAACGTTAATTTCCATAGAAAGGAGAGGGGGGGGGGGGGGAGAAGAAGAGGGGTGGGGGGCAAGTGGGAAGGAGATCAAAACAAGAGTATAAGGGTATAAAATAGGGCTAAAGTGGATCTAGGCTGTATTTTGTTTATTATTATTAGTTTGGTTTCCCCATCGCTGATGTCACTGGTAGCCAGGTTTCTGAACTGTCCACAGCACACCAATGAGACACAGAGTGAGGAGACAGAAGATTTAGCGAGGACCAATTACATAAAGATATGGTTGAAAGTGGGTGAACTGCTCCTTTAAGTAAAAGTATCAATACCGCAATGCAGAAATACTATTGTCGAAATCTTATCAAAAATAGCCGATCTGACATGAAGCTCACAGTTCAGGTGGTTACTTAAAAAGTACCGTAGTTGTCTTTGAAACGCAGTAGTCATAGGTATCCAAAAATACTAACACTCATACAATATATATATATATATATATATTATTATTTTTATTGAAAAATAGAAAAATTCAACAACAAAAAATAAATAGAATAAAAACTAATAAAAGTCTAAAAAAATAGCATATCACTTTGTACTTTGTTCATTACTGTCAGTGTCAGTACTGCAATATTTTGATACTAAAATAGGGTGGGCTACACTTGCAATAGGCCTATATGCCCTGCATTAACATGTTGTGTAAAAATGTAATTGCCTAACAGGCCTTTTAACTTCTCACAGACTCTTTCCTACAGACTAGTAGCCTAGTAATACCGCAGTATTACTAGGCTACGTTTTACTTAAGTAAAACACATTAAAAAATATATTCTTCCACCACTGTGACTGTTAGCAGCCATTCCTTCTCTCAAAAATAGCTGATCTGCAAGCTCACAACGTGTCACAGAGCGACATGTTGTGAGCTTGTAGATCAGCTATTTTTGGTCTATCTAAGCATAAACCTCCCTGTTTAATCCGGTATCAGGATACAAGATCCCGCGTGAGTCCCAGATAATTTACTTTAATCACCTCCCAGGATATGAAATGAATAGTCCAACTATCACCATCATGATGATGGCATATTATTCTATAGCCTAGTCCCCAAAACCAGCTCCACAGCACATGATACTATGATCAAATACATTAATATTATTATTATCATTTCGTTGGATCTGTTCCTCCCTGCATGCATGATCGATCAATAATTTTTTACATAATTTATTATAACATATGATTTACATGTGAATGAAAGCATGTTCTTAAAATGTTTTCTTGTTGTGGTGGTGTGGTGGTGGGGACTTATAACTGTCAGATCATCAAAACTCCCTCCTTGGTGAAATTATAACACATAAAAACAAGTTACAGGCTACGATCTCGCGATTAAATCTTCAGTTGCGGTTATAAAAAATAATATAAAAATAATTGACATGATTTGCAGCCTAATAGACTATTATGCACAATGTAACTATAGGCTACAGTAACACTGCCTTACTTATAGATAGTGGATTTTAGATTTGTGCTCTAGGTTATTAGATTTTTAGATATATTGCATTTTTTTTATTAGAAGTTTTATATTGTAATCAGCAAAATAATTCATTGTTTTTTAATGGCACCTGTCTTTTTAAACATCTGTGATCATGCTTAAAGCTGAATAAACATAAACATACTTATGGCCATACATAAAGTTAAATTATTATATACGTGTTTTAGCCATTAAAACAATAATCCACTGTTAAGGTTTCCTTTAATGACACCTGGCCTGTCACGATTATTACATAATCGTCTGATCGCAATTATTTTAGAAAATCGCAATTATTTTTGCATAATCGTCATAATCGTTTCCACGTTGAAAAATGTTCACACAGTTTCAAATATTAAAAAAAGCAGAAATAGCAGATCTACAAGCTTACAACGCTTCACTTCGTGACACATTGTAAGCTTGTAGATCTGCTATTTCTGCTATGTTTACATGTATCAAAGTATTAAATATGTCAATAATTTCTGCCCCCCATGTGTTCCAATGTTCAATGGCAAAAACACGATCAAATCGTCAATCGCAATTATTTAAGTGACAAATAATTGTCAACTTAAAAATGTGTAATCGTGACAGACACCGTGAGGTGCTGGTGCTCTCACCCCGGCAGAGGGTCGCTCCTGGTCGGTCACACAGCGGCGGTAGCAGCGGTAGCAGTGGTGGTGGTGCGGGATACGGGGGTCCTAGTGTCCTCCGATCAGGTACCGATGCGGGCGATCAACGCATGTTTGGCGTGACGCACCGGACGCATGACACACACACGTTTCCACACACAGCATGACGTTATGTTTTTTATGTCTGCTGTTTGTTTAGTTTTTAATTCACGGACTGACATGTTATTCTCTGTCTCGCTCTCTCTCTCCCACCCTAAACCCTCCTCTCTCTCTCTACTTCAAACTGTCACGCCCCCTCCGCAGCTCTCAGAGCAGCGAGCGAGTTCTCTCTCTGCCAGGAACTTAAGCCCTGATTTACGTGACCTGACAGTCATGGATGAACTTCAATATAATGTTAGCACGTTGTCCCTTTTTGGTTCGTACATCTACGTAAACGTTAAGATTTCAAATATAAAGTGCTTACCCCATGGCCACAAATGTTACAATTATGTACGGCTCCTCAAAAGTACCCGTATCTTCCGTATTCTTCAATAAAAAGTATTTTAATCCAATTGGTGGCCATTTCCTACGTATTTTCTCTACGCTTTCAACTACGCGACCCTATTGGTTGGGAGGTGTATTGCACTCTGTAGCACAATAACTCCATGAGAAAATGGCCACCGATCGGATTAAAATGCTTTTTATTGTACAATACGGAAGACACGAGTACTTTTAAGGGCTTGTATATAATAGTAACATCCGTGGCCAGGTAAGCACTTTATATTTGACATTTGAACGTTTATGTAGATGTACGGGCCAAAAAGGGAGACATTTTAAACACTACGTTGAAGTTCATCCATGACGCCATGGCTACAAGCAACTGTGTATTCTCCCAAAGACTGTAAAGTGCGACGTAAAAAGTAAAGAATATAGTTTCGCTACTCGCCAAAACAAAGTAATTTTTATGATGTTGGAAGCCTATTCTCTGCGGTGGGGAGCCGCTCAAAACCCCACCTTTTGTAAAAAATACACTTTCTTTTGCCCAGAAAATTAACTATTTCCACCAGACGGAGATGATTTGATTGACTCAACTGCGCCCCCTACAGATGTGGTCCATGACCAGCTCAAGCACATAAAAAAAGCCTAATGTATTTGTAGGTTACAGCAGTGGTGTAAAGTAACTAAGCACATTTACTCAAGTATTGTACTTAAGTACAATAAAAGTACAAAACATTTGTATAAAAATGTACTTAAAGTACCACAAGTTAAAGTACTCATTGTGCAGAATATGTCCCATTTCACAATATTTTCAAATGTATAAAATGTATACAAATCTTTTGAAAATAGCAGATCTACAAGCCGATGCGACGCATTGTAGATCGGCTGTTTTCAAATGGTCGAAATGTATACAGAGCTGAAGTGGTTAATGTATGTTTTGCAATAATATTAATAATAATAATAAAGTAACTAGTAACTAAAGTTGTCAAATAATTGTAGTGGAGTAAAAGTATAATACTTGACTCTGCGATGTAGTGGAGTAGAAGTAAACGTACTGACATATTTAAAATGCTCCAGTAAAGTAACAATTCCTCAGATGTGTACTTAAGTACATCACTTGAGTATGTGTAATTAGTTACTTTACACCACTGTCTGGACAGACAGACAGACAGACAGACAGACAGACAGACAGACAGACTCTGATCAAGCTATGCCATTTTGCCAAAACATTTCACAAAGACTTGTATTAGAATATATACATAAATAACTGCACGTATGCTGTTATGTGGATGTGTCTATTCATAATTGTATCAGGAGGAGCAGTAGAACGCTTCAAATAATAAGGCAGTGCTGCCCTCTACTGGTGGATTAAAGTGGAGACGCTTCAGTCAAAGAAAATCATGTTCATGAAAACTATTCAGTTCAATGAACTCATTGAATTATAATTGAGTTAATGTTGCAGTTCAACATCCCTGAAAGAATAAATAATTGTATGATTAATAAGAAATAAAGAGGCTAATAGGCCTACCTACTGCTAATATTGTAGCTGTGTCACTACGGCTGGGCGATATGTATAATACATGGGTAATCAGACTAATCGGTTATTGGTTCTAAATAACATTTTTTGATATATTTGCAGTTAAGTAACAAACCCCAGTTCATAGCAGTGGTGGAAAGTAACTAAGTACATTTACTCAAGTACTGTACTTAAGTACAATTTTGAGGTATTTTACTTTTTTCCAATTTTCAGTACTTTAACTTCTACTCCTACATCTCAGAGGCAAATATTGTACTTTTACTCCACTACAATTATTTGCAAACCTTAGTTACTAGTTACTTTGTAGATTTGGATTATTATTACAAAACATACATTAACCACTTCAAAATTTCGGCCTTTTGAAAACAGCAGATCTACAAGCTCACAATGCGTCGCGATGCAACGCATTGTGAGCTTGTAGATCAGCTATTTTCAAAAGATTGTTTATACATTTTGAACTTGTGAAATGGGATATTCTGCACAATGATGAGTAATTTTACTTGTGGTACTTTAAGTACATTTTTATACCAATACTTTTGTACTTTTATTCAAGTACATTTTGAATTTCTGACTTTTACTTGTAACAGAGTATTTATATATTGCAGTATTGATACTTTTACTTAAGTAAAGCATGTGAATACTTTTACTGTACTGTACTGTACTGTACTGTACTGTACTGTACTGTACTGTACTGGACTGTACTGGACTGGACTGGACTGGACTGGACTGGACTGGACTGGACTGGACTGTGTTGTTTATGTGAAGCTTCGTGCATGGGTCAGATTTATGTAATAATTATTTGTTTTGGGTATTCAGTGAAGCTCAGCGTGCTCCCTCTCTCTCTGTGTGTGTGTGTGTGTGTGTGTGTGTGTGTGTGTGTGTGTGTGTGTGTGTGTGTGTGTGTGTGTGTGTGTGTGTGTGTGTGTGTGTGTGTGTGTGTGTGTGTGTGTGTGTGTGTGTGTGTGTGTGTGTGTGTAAAACAACACTATTGTAAATAGAGGTATGTTAGCACCTAATAATGCCAGCACTTTCTTAAACAACTTGAGGTCATGCTTTGTAACCTTTTCAATTAAACACAAGTTATTTGTCATATAATCTTTCCCTGGTATAGTTTTTATAATAAGGACAGAGAACTCATACAAGTGAAATTGGAAATGATGAGACCAAAACATTTAGCTGGTCAGCTCCCAGTACAACAGTATCAGACTGTGGTTGTACTGGACAGCTCCCAGTGCAACAGTATCAAACTGTGGTTGAACTGGTCAGCTCCCAGTACAACAGTATCAGACTGTGGTTGTACTGATCAGCTCCCAGTACAAACAGAATTAGACTGTGGTTGAACCGGTCAGCTCCCAGTACAACAGTATCAGACTGTGGTTGTACTGGTCATCTCCCAGTACAACAGTATCAGACTGGTTGTACTGGTCAGCTCCCAGTACAACAGTGATAGACTATGGTTGTACTGGTCAGCTCCCAGTACAAC
Source organism: Gymnoscopelus braueri (assembly GCF_963280865.1). Taxonomy (NCBI): domain Eukaryota; kingdom Metazoa; phylum Chordata; class Actinopteri; order Myctophiformes; family Myctophidae; genus Gymnoscopelus; species Gymnoscopelus braueri. The sequence goes on from NC_137608.1 coordinate 2,320,818, forward strand.
AGTATCAGGCATTGCTTAGCCACATGTAGCCAGAGATCTCGGCGTACTGAAACTTCTAGTGTCATCTAAATTCAATGTATGGGCTAAATAAAACTCTGCTGTTTTAATACACAACCCCAGAATATGGAATTAAGGATGCTAGGGTTCAAGTAGTTCAACAACATTAGGTTTGAAAGAGAATACCAACAGAAGTTGTGAAAGAAAACACCCTATTACATGTCTAGTAGCTCTATGGCTAAATGATGCAGAAATCAACTTACCACCGCGCTCTGACTCTGTTCAATCGTTCAACAACGAGACATCAAGTGAAGTGTCGCACTCAGACATAAAAAAGTATATATTGTTTAGGAAAAACGAGGAATGAGAATTTGCATGTTATCAATGAATGGCACGCACATTTGCAAAGTGTTCCTAATTTTTTGTCATTTAGTGAGAGCCTTTGCTTGGTGTTTTGTTAAGTGATACAGAAACCATGAGCATGGTTCCTTATGGGGGAGTCATATTCCTACATACTGTGTGAAATACCTCAGCCAGGAACACACACATTCCACACATTCCCTCTGACAAAAAAAACCTGTATACTGTAGTGCAAATTCATAGTTCTACCTTCTATACCATCCCCAGCTCTACTTTCAGCAAATAATATATGAGCCAGACCATTATTAATATAATTAATCTACTCATTTATGCCATGCAAGATTTCCCCCCTGAAGTTCTCAGCTCGCGCTGCGAAAATAGCAGACCTACAAGCTCACAACGTGTCGCATCTGCAACGCATTGTGAGCTTGTAGATCTGCTATTTTCATTGTGCTACACTGTCAAAGGACAAGGTGTAAATCAGGCTGAACATGTCCTGCCTCTATGCTACACAGCTACTGTAAACCACTCTGCTAATGATGTCAATAAGGGACATGTTACACTACATTACACTTATACCACACAACTCATCAAAGCACAACGTTCTCTCTCACATGTAAGCACGCGAGAGAGAGAGAGAGAGAGAGAGAGAGAGAGAGAGAGAGAGAGAGAGAGAGAGAGAGAGAGAGAGAGAGAGAGAGAGAGAGATTTGTCCTGGATGTCTTATATTCCTTGTATTGCTGGATGTCATAACAACTAAATCTATGCTTATTGCTAGATATCTCCAAGCCCCCATTGAGTTGCCAGTCCCATTACCTTATGCATAGTTTATACCAGTGGGTCAAAATCTCACATCACACACCTGTATTCATATCCTATCATAATAGCCTCTTTAACACCTGTTATCAATCTGCAATCTGTGTTTATTTGTATTTACTAATGCCAAATAAAATGTTTAACAACTTAAGCTATATTTCATTTGATTGTGATATGATATACTGTATTCACTATTCATGTATTAAATAAATACATACATAAATGCATACAAGCAGAGTAAAAATAGTTACAGTGTCAGGCTGACAACATCTTTGAGCTTAACGTGCAGTTCATTGTTTGTCCAGCAGAGGTCTCTCAATTGCACTGGTAATATCTGCAACCCTCTGCTATGCTGGAGGCAGTGGTGGAAGAAGTTCTCAGATTGTTTCCTGAAGTAAAAGTATCAATACCACAACAAAATATCTATACCTGGAACAAAATATTTTGAGATGGGGTGGGTCGGCGGCCAAATACGTATCATTTTGGAGGTCCTTCACATGAAAAAAGTTTGAGAACCACTTATAGCAATATCAATAAAACATACAAATAAAAATAAAAAAACCTGTTCTGATTTAGAAGACATTTGCAGAATCCCCAGAAGCAAAGATTTGAGTCACAAATGTTCAATTTAAAAACAATTTGCACAAACGTTCAAGATTTTTCAAAACAAATAGCAGATCTGCAAGCGTGTAGTGCGACACTCTGTGCCGCGCTATGAGCTTGTATATCTGCTCATAAAAATTACACAGATTCTTTCCCCGGTCTATCGGGTTAAGTAAAGTGCAGAAGAACAGTGGATGGCTCAGCATTTGCAGACAGTCAAAATCTGACAATCCTCTTTAATTCAGCATGCAGGCCATCTGTGTCCAGGGCAGAGGGCAGTGGATTTGGGGAGGTGGGGGGGATGGGGTTGGGGTCATTATATCCTCACCCATCTACCACTTATAAGTCTGAGTTGAGAATGACTGCTTTAGACAGATAACGGTCGTCATACTGTAGCTTAGTGCAGCCAGGGGTCTTCAATTTAACTGAGAGAGAGATGAAGCAGGGACCCCCCCTATTCCCCCCACTACATATTGTACACAATATTATTGTATTGCAGACATTGGTGGAAAGTAACTAAGTGCCTTTACTTAAGTACTGTACGTAAGTAAAAAAAAATAGGTATTTGTACTTTACTTGAGTATTTCCAATTTCCAATACTTTTACTTCTACTCCACTGCATCTCAGAGGCAAATATTGTACTTAAAAAAAAAAATTGAATTCTGGACTTTTACTTGTAACAGAGTATTTCTATATTGCAGTATTGGTATTTGAGTTTGAATTTGAGTACCTTTTTCCACCACTGATTGCAGATTAAACTTTTGTGATGGCTTCATAGACTTGTTTGACAGCACTGTCATCACTGTTGTGTAAATTCATGTTTTTTTGGTTTGTTGACTTATCTTTTCTATTAATATGGTGGATTGGTGTTAATGTGTGTTTTCAGACATTTAACTACTTAAACCCTCAATACTCGAGCTTGAACTAAACTTGAGCTTTGGCTCTGTACTTGCATTTTCCCCTCTACACCAAACCAGTTTGCAGAAAATAGCCGATCTATAAGCTCACAACGCCTCGCAGCGTGCGGGCGTTGTGTGCTTGTAGATGAATGTTTTGGCATTTTAAAAATATAGATGTTTTTTTCTAAATACAAAAAAATGCCAAAAAGGTTTAGGTAAAATTTCCCTTTTAGGTAAAGCGCTCTAATGTCTCCACATGTTAAGTCCAACCATTCGGTAGAATGTCTTTTTCACAACGACACATCCCCAAGTCCTTTAAATGTGAAAAGGGACAAAAGGACCTATGCAAGAAATGGTGTCATTGGAGACCATTTGCACCATTCAAAGAGTCCATTTTTCATTGGTTTCACAGAAAGGAAAGATGCCAGAACATTCCGCGGCCCATGCAATCCTACATGTTTATTGTGCATCAAACCACCCCCCCCCCCCCCCCCCCTTGTAAAAGCCAATCCAACCAGTGGTGAAAAGTAAATTTACTCAAGTAAACTGTACTAAGTACTTTTACTTTATACTCCACATCTCATGGGCAAATATTGTACTTTTTACACACTACAATTATTTGAAAACTTTAGTTACTATATTATCATTATTACAAAGCACACATTAGCCAATTGAGCCCTATTTTAAACCATGTCTATTCAAAAATAGCCAATCTACGTATCTACAAGCTCACAAAGTTAACTGTGATGTTTTATACGTGGGACTTAGGATGGAAATGAGGTTCTAGCTAAATACTGGTGTCACACGTTCTGAGCTTGCTATTTTTTAATGATTTTGACACTATTTGAAAACTTTGTGAAACGGGACAATTTTGCATAATGAGTACTTTTACTTTTGGTAGTTTAAGTACATTTTGATGCCAATACATTTGTACCTTTACTAAGTAAAAAAAAACTGCTACCAACCCTCTCTGCTCTAAACCACACGTCTACAACGCTGCATCCACTGAGCTGGTTTCCAGTGGTGGAAAAAGTATTCAAATGTTTTACTTAAGTAAAAGTATCAATACTGCAATGAAGAAGTACTCTGTTACAAGTAAAAGTCCGGAACTCAAAATTTACTTGAGCAAAAGTAGGCTACAAAAGTATTGGTATCAAAATGCACTTAAAGTACAGTACCAAAAGTAAAGTACTAAAATATTTTCAAATAGCCTAGGTATAAAATAGGGCGAAAGTGGTTAATGTATGTTTTATAATGTAATCAATTTATATCTGCAAAGTAACTAGTAACTAAAGTTTTCAAATAATTGTAGTGGAGCAAAAGTGCAATATTTTCCTCAGATATGTAGTGGAGTAGAAGTAAAAGTATATACAATTGGAAATACTCCGGTAAAGTAAAAGTACCTCAAAATTGTACTTAAGTAACAGTACTTGAGTAAATGTACTTAGTTACTTTACACCACTGAGCTGGTCTCCATGCAGACTCTGACAGACGCAGAGAAGCCAGAGAAAAGGGAGAAAATAAGACATTACAAGTGGAGCCATTAAAGTGAAGGCCGTTTTGCGGGCAGCACACTGGACCAGCGTGGCTTTGCCAAAACCATGAACATGAAACATTTCACCATCGTACGTCTTCATTTATTTAACAATGAAGCCCTTCTCCCTTTCTCCATTGCATAAAGTCAGGAAACCTCTTATCTCCATATTCTAACTTGTTGTGTTTTTTTCGTAAATCAACGCCCTACTTGATCATACAACAGCATCACACAAAAGCATCAAAGGTAGCAGATCTATAAGCTCGAAACGCGGCTCGAAACGCGGCGCGAAGTGACGCGTTTTGAGCTTGTAGATCTGCTACTTTTGATGCTTTTGAATTTGAATCCTGAGAAGTAACAGTTTTGGAGATATGAGGTTTCCACCAGACAGAGACGATATGAGAACACATAATGCAATTGAAGGTTTTCCAATTTAAAGCTACAATTCGCAACTCATTCTAACAAATACAATTTTAACCAAGCCGTATGGTAGAGTACGTGAACATAACTACATCTGATATCATTCTATCACATCACTAGATGATGTTAAACTTGCGTACTTCACTTCATTCAGACCACTTGTTTTGTTAAAGGGCAAGACCACTTTGGTAGAGGTTTGGGTTGTGTAGTTACCTTGCCATGATGTAACTCCAAAGGTGGGCAAGAAATAAAAAATAATTGCTCCATTGATTAAAAATTGATAATTCAAAATATGCTCCTCATTGACTTACATTATACGGTAAAACAGCTCTTAAAGTCACTCTTTTAGCACATAAACAAACGCAAAAAAAGTTGATTCAGACAATATAGAACATCACCAAACCCAGTACTGTTTTTTTTTAAAATAAAAATGTCAACTTCCTGTTGATTTTGCCATTTTTAATAAGTAGAAAACCTGGACTGGATCCGCGGATCCGGATCCAGATCTTCAGATAGTAAAATCAACAGGAAGTTGACATTTTTATTAAAAAAACAAACAGTACTGGGTTTGGTGGTGCTCTATATTGCCTGAATCAGATATGTTTGGGTTCATTTATGTGCTAAAAGAGTGACTTTGAGAGCTGTTTTACCGTACCGTAAGTCAATGAGGAGCATATTTTGAATTATCAATTTCTAATCAATGGAGCAATTTATTTCTTGCCCACCTTTGGGGTTACATCATGGCAAGGTAAATACACAACCCAAACCTCTACCAAAGTGGTCTTACCCTTTAAGAGGAAAGAACTCTGTGCTCTTTCGATGGCGCCACGATAGCACTGTGTGCCTCACGCAGGGCGCAACCTGTGCTTTAAAGGTGATGCGTCATGAGAACAGGGCCCGTGGTCTCTCTCATGTGGGACAGACGGGTTCAGGAGAGCGCATACAGTAGGTGAGAGAGGATCAATCTGTGACACACACTGTCAGGGCACAAAGACACACACATGCACATTCTCTAATTTTTTGCTGAGTAATGAGGGATAGGGTTTCTTATCCAGTCTTTGGGACAGGGTCAAAGACAGTGGCAGAAACAAAACTATACGTGCATTCACTCACTACTACTGTACTTGAGTACAATTTTGATTGTACGTTGTCTACTTGATTTATTTCTTATGTAAAAAGAATATTATCAAGATTTAAACATTTAAAAAATATATCAGACGTACAACCCTGCAGCGCGGCACAAAGTGACGCACTGTGAGCTTGTAGATCGGCAGTTTTAGCCAACATATAAATCGTTAAAGTGGTTAAAATGATTGTGATGCTATGTTATCTACTTTTGCTGGGGACCCCCTGGACCCCTCCGCTATACACGTCAGGGTGTAATTTAATAAAAATGTAATAAGGGTTTATTTCTCAATAATGACCCACACCCCCATTGATTATCCCTTGCATAATGACCAGTGCCTTTTTGATTATCCCTTGTTAAATAATCAACAACGTGACCTGGACAGGAAATCTATGATGAGAAAAAACATAAGATGAATAAAAAATATATACATTTTGAGATGGGGCTCCACGGCCAAATGCATATAATTTTGGGGGTCCATGACATGAAAAAGTTTGAGAATCATTATTTTTTTTCAAAAGAGGACCTTTTGTAGAATCGGCCTCAGGTCTTAATCGGTTAAATCCTACAAACTTAGTTGACCCGAATCCCCCAGGGCTCTATCCTAGGCCCCCTAATTATATATTTTTCCCCTTCTACACAATATCTTCGCCAAAAATAGCCAATCTACAAGCTCACAATGAGCTTGTAGATAGAGAGGTGTAAATAGGAAAGGTCACACTCTCCCCTCAAGTGACCCGGCGCACGCACGCACACACTGTTTCAATGTTCCACAACTTTACTTTTGCAAGGGAACTGCAAGGGTAGAGCACACACACACGCACGCACGCACGCACGCACGCACGCACGCACGCACGCACGCACGCACGCACGCACGCACGCACGCACGCACGCACGCACGCACGCACGCACGCACGCACGCACGCACTCACACACTCACACACACACACACACACACACACACACACACACACACACACACACACACACACACACAAGGCTACAGTGTTGCAGCAGACCAGCTGTGTCTCCTAGAGCAGGTGTTTTTACAGTACAGTTAAACACACAGGATGCCGTCAGGCAGCAATAGTGCCATTGACTTCAATGGCGCATTTCGAGCTTGCAGATCTGCTACTTTTGATGCTTTTGTGTGACACTGTAGTGTGATCAAGTAGGGTGTAGATTTACACAAAACACAAAAAGTTTACATTTGGAGATAAGAGGTTTCTGCCCCGACAGTGACAAAATGCATGTAATGTCTCTCTGATGAACGCAGCATGCAACTCTCTGATACATCTGATACTGATGCAAACACAGGCATCAACTCACATTCGCTACTAAAAGGTAAAAAAATTATAATCACATATAGGCTACCCAGTTCCTGTCCATTACAGAGACTCAGAAAATTACATTATGTGAATCAGCAGCAAATAGCATACAGTAAATACCACCACCTACAATGCTTACAGATAGCGACTGTCCATTAAAGAAGAAGCATAAGAAATAATCATGCTATAAAGAATAAAGCCAAATTCGTGATCCAGCAGCAAGTAAGTGATAACAGTTTATAGTCTGCCATAGCTTTCCTTGGTGTGAACTGTTGAACATACCCCCCCCCCCCAAAAAAAAATTATCCATTGAACTGTGTAGGCATAGGATATACTTGTATTAATGAGCCTTATATGAGTTCTCATTAACTGTGTATTTAGCTGTGATCGCTGTGCGTCGCATCGGCCAAAATACAATTACAAACATGCAAACATGACCCGCTTTAATACTTCAGTCTATATTAGTAGCTTAATGATTAAAATTACATTTCTATTGTCTTTTTTATGACCCATGTATTTGTATTTAAGTTCATAAAGTTAACATAAGTATAACTAAATGCATTTGAAATTATATAAAAATGTGGGGTGCCCTAACACAGCTTTGGAATGATCCCTCGTCACTCAGAGAAGTAGAAGACGGATGTGACGTCATTCCAAAAAAACAGACATCCGTCCGGCCCAACTATGGGATTTTTAGAAAAAAATACCAAACAGTTTTTCTTTTTTGTGGCTGCTCGTGGTTGGAATGTTATCGTTCCAGTGGATACACGGATCCCTCCGCCTACCCACGGGGCCACAACGTGGCTTCCACAGCGTTTCAAAGATCATCGATTTAAGGTAATTACGCTGGCAAGGGGATAAAAAACAATGTTTAATATCTTGGCGGGTAATGCATTAAGGAACTCTTCCTACCTGGCTCCGGTCACGTCCACGCCCACCATCAGCTGCCCGTTGAGCGACAGCAGCTCGTCGCGGAGCTTGATGCGCCCGCAACCCGCCGCGGGGCTCCTCTTCCTCACCTCCGTCACCCAGATGCAGCCCACGTCCAGCACGGGGCCCTGGTCGCCCTTCCTCCTCCGCCGGCGCCCTCCCTTCTTCCCCCCGTCCGGGTCGCCGAAGATGGGGATGTTCCCGAAGCTCAGGCCGAACTCCTCTGCTGCGGCGTGGCGGCCGCCCGGCGCCTTGCCGAGGCAAACGGCGTGGACCTCGGCGTCCACACTCTCCCTAAGGAGGAGGGTTAGGTTTTTTTGGTTTTTAGTTTTTTTGTTACATACTGCAGCTCAGTGGTTCTCAAACTTTTTTGTGCCAAGGACCCCCAAATTGATATGTATTTGTTTCGGACCCCCACCTGAAAATATGTTTTGCCAGGGACCCCCAGAAGCAAAGATTTGTGTTAAAAATGTTTAAAAAAAAACATTGAAAGATTTTTCAAGATTAAAAAAATAGCAGATCTACAAGCTCATATCACTCGGTGCCACGCTATGAGCTTGCTATTAGTGCGACGCGTTTTGAGCTTGTACATCGGCTATTTTTGCTACCTTTCGTGTGACATAGAATGCAGCATTAATTTACGAAAAAAGTTAAAATAGGAGATAAGAGGTGTCTGCCTGACAGTATATGCAATGTGGCCCTCTGGAGTGAGTGTGGAAATATAGCGGCCCTCTCCATCATCAAAGTTACCCACCCCTGCTGTAGCTCTATATGGTGATAGTAATCATTGCTATAGAGCAGGGGTCTTCAACAGGGGGTCCGGGACCCCAAGGGGGGTCCGCCAAATCTTTGTGTGGTGGGGAACTAAAATAGTTATAATTTGGCCTAAAATAGCCGATCTTAACTATTTCGGAAAGTCGGTGTAGAGGGACTATAACAAAAACGAACTGACAAACGTGAAGTCATGAACAAAAATGAAAATGAAAAAACTCTTAACAACCTTGTCCTGGAGGGCGGGCGGATGACTCCGCCGTGGTGTGGGGATGCGTTGTCACCGTCGATGAAGTTGAGTTGGATGTATTCCACCAGCTTGTGGATGGCAGCCAGACACAGGGACATGTCCCCCTGCATGGTGACACTGCTGCTGTCACTGTCCCCCTCCTGGTAGGACGTCCTGTCATCGTCCTGGAAACCAAGAGGACAAGGACAGTGATCATTAGGCCTCTCACAATTATAATTATTATTATTATTATTATTATGACAATTGCAATTATTTTAGATAATCGTAATTATTTTTGCAAAATTGTCAGTATCGTTTCCATGTTGAAAACTAGCGGAGATAACCGATCGTAGTCAATCGGAATCTGAAAAAATTGACAGTTAAGTCTTGATTACGAGACCACAGACGATTTGTGTGCGTAATATCTCGTCGGTCGGAAATGGGCGTGGCCTATATGGAGATGTGACTGTACGACCTACGGTTCAAGAGTTATAGGCCAAACCGTTAAGGGCCCTGTTGAAGGCCAATTAAAACCATTGGGCACAGGTTCTTCCTTGGCCTACTGGGAGTGGGCCGCAAAGTTTTAACACCGATCAGTCCAACGGTGCTGGAGATTAGCCACTCACCAATCTGGGAACCCAGCGCCAAATGAAAAGGAAAAACAGCGCCCTCTGCTGTTTTTGACTATCTCAGTTGGCTCTGGGAGGAAGAAAACGTAGCACCCGTGCGCAAGGAAACCGGGGTTTTGGTCTGCCTTCAGCGCATCACTTCCGGTGGTGCGACTATGTTTTCATTCCCACTAACAATATTTCTACACGGAACACTAACACCACTTCTCCCAGAGAACATGGATCGTTTTGGTTATAAGCCCACTTGTTTCTATGATGAAAGAGCAAGTTAAAATGTGAATATCTTTCCGTGGTTTTGTCTGCTCCGCGGACGCTATTGTTAAATTCGTTTCGGTTTGTTTCGAGTGGGGAAGGATCGACGGACACTTGAATCCCGCCCACTACATTTGATTGGGAAAAGCGCGGCCTGCTTCCTGATCTGAAGGCACGCCCACTTGTAGGCTACTGCGTACATGTTATGACGAACCTCCCCGACAGATTCAAACGCAGAGCAGAATCTGTTCTTGAGAGATTAGCCACTCACAGACACAAACACACACGGACGGACTGACGGACACACGGACGGACTGACGGACACACGGACGGACTGACGGACACACGGACGGACTGACGGACACACGGACAAACTGTGGCGAAAACATATTCTCCGGTCTTCAGCCGTCCGGCCTGGCTGAGACAATAAAGTAGTAGTAGTAATAGTAATAGTAGCAATGGCGACTGACAAAAAAAAAAAAAAAAAAAACATCACATCACATGGACGTATCATCAGTGTTGTAGCCTGGGGTCAACGTGTGTTTCAGGTCTCGCAACAACAACAACAACCCTCGCCCAGGTGACCCAGCCGGGGTTGATCAAGCCCTGACTTACGTCCCAGTAGCTACCCACGGTCAGTCCTCTTAGGGAAAGACAGGGCCACTCAGTCCACTTCTCCGGAGCTACTCTGCCGGGACCGGGGGAGGCTCTGGCACGTGGAGGGACTTAAATGGGTAATAATAATCAAAATCTAAAGTAACAAAAAGTACAATATTTGGGTCCAAGATGTAGTGGAGTAGAAGTAAAATAAAAATAAATCGGAAATTGGAAATACTCAAGTAAAGTACAAACAACTCAAAATTGTACTCAAGTACAGCACTTGAGTAAATGTTACTTTACATCACTGGTAGTTACGGTAGTAAAAACATAATAAATAGTAGTAAAAGTAGTTAGTAAACCTTGTAGTTGCAGTTTTCACGGTCGTTGTGGTAGGTTGGGTGTTGAGCTCGATGCAGCCAGTCCTCCAGCAGTGTTAGGTAGCTCAGGGCATTCTCCTGGGTGATGGGCATCCTGGCTGGGCATCCTGGGCTGGCCTGTCCCCCCCCCTCCCTTCACTAGTGGCACCCAGGCTGGGACGCTGGGCGCTGCCAAACGATTATCCGAGCACAGGAGAGCAGTGGTGGAAAAAGTACTCAAATGTTTTACTCGAGTAAAAGTATCAATACTGCATATGTAGAAGTAATCTGTTACAAGTAAAAGTCCGGAATGCTAAATTTACTTGAGTAAAAGTACAAAAGTATTGGTATCAAAATGTACTTAAAGTACCAAAAGTAAAAGTACAAAAATGCAGATCTACAAACGAGCTTGTAGGACGGCTATTCTCAAATAGCCTAGGAATAAAATAGGGCTAAAGTGGTAAATATAAGTTTTATAATGAAATAATTTATATCTGCAAACTGTGCGGTAACTAGTAACTAAAGTTTTCAAATAATTGTAGTGGAGTAAAAGTACAACATTTGCCTCTGAGATGTAGCGGAGTAGAAGTAAAAGCATAGACAATTGGAAATACTCCAGTAAAGTCAAAAAGTACCTAAAAGGTTTACTTAGGTACAGTACTTGAGTAAATGTACTTAGTTACTTTACACCACTGCATGAGACACACCTCAGCTGGTACGGACGGGCCTGCTGTCTCCATCTCTCTCTGGGGGTCTTCGGACGTCAGACGCAGAGGCTTACTATCTCCGTGGCCAATGAGCTCCACACCGCCGCACACCACCCCCCCCCACAGTATGATGTCATCATTCAGGGGGAACAAAACCGCTAGACCTTCAGTGTGTGTGTGTGTGTGTGTGTGTGTGTGTGTGTGTGTGTGTGTGTGTGTGTGTGTGTGTGTGTGTGTGTGTGTGTGTGTGGGGGGGGTATCTGTGTCAGAGAGAGGGTGGTCTGCTCCGGGCTGGCACTGACTGTGGCGTAATCAGAGACCTCTGGCTGCTCTCCACACCCGTCTTCCTGGGCCAGTTAGAGTGGAAAGTGTCCAGTGAGTGCACGCACGCACACACACACACACACACACACACACACACACATGCATGCATACAGACGAGCACACACACACACACTACTCCAACCAACCGGTGTGTGGAGCATCAGGCCGTCACCTATAGGGAAGAACGAGAAACGAGAGGAGCCGCGTTAAGCCTGATTCACACTGTGTTGTTTGTGTGCCAGTGTAGGCTATAGTGCTTTAACCTTTTTAACCAGTGGTGGAAAAAGTACTCAAATTTCTTACCTAAGGAAAAGTATCAATACTGCAATGTAAAAATACTCTGTTACAAGTAAAAGTCACAAATTCAAAATTTACTTGAGTAAAAGTATTGGTATCAAAATGTACTTAAAGTACCAAAAGTTAAAGTACTCATTATGCAGAATGTCCCATTTCACAAATTTTCAAATGTATAAAAATCTTTTGAAAATAGCCGATCTACAAGCTCACAATGCGTCACATCGCGACGCATTGTGAGCTTGTAGATCGGCTATTTTCAAATGGCCGAAATGTATATAGGGCTGAAGTGGTTAATGTATGTTTTGTAATAATAATCAAAATCTACAAAGTAACTAGTTACTAAAGTTCTCTAATAATTGTAGTGGAGTAAAAGTATAATATTTGCCTTTGAGATGTAGTGGAGTAAAAGTAAAAGTACTGAAAATTGAAAATACTCCAGTAAAGTAAAAGAATACCTCAAAACTGTACTTAAGTACAGTACTTGAGTAAATGTACTTAGTTACTTTACACCACTGCACTTACCCTACCTTTAAATGTACTTAGTTACTTTCACGACTAGAAATCTAGGTCAATCTTTCAAGAGAAATGGAGCTGCAGCTTTTGGTCTCCAGCAGATATAGACACAAAACAAGCCACCACAGTTTAAATTACTACCCAGAGCCCGGGCTTAAAAAAAACTCTGGGTTTTGTGGAACCATTTATCTCGACTCTACTGGTTCTGCTTTGACTTGGGGGCGGCCTCTGCGACGGTCGTTTTTAGCTCGCGCTAATTCGGGACAATGTGTAAAATTGTGTGTAAAATTGCTACTTAGTATAGATAATTTATGGCAAAATCTTTGATTTGGAGCCTGTTGGGCATGTTGAGGTTTTGTCTGATGTCAAAAAAAGACATCATATCATATCCAATGTCAAGATTGGATTGATATATGTTTTTGAAGCTTGTGAAAATGAGCCAAGTGGAGAGAGGTTTAGACAGGAACAAGCAAACTAATTTGCATTCTTGCAGTGACACATTTGTTTGATACATAAGGTTTTGTTTCTGCATAATACTGTTGTGGTTAGGGTTATTTTTATTTTCATTTTTTTAAAGGGGAAAACAAAGAAAGACATTTTTAGATGGCTTGTGGAAACATGTTTGTCAATTTTATAATGATGCAGTAACACCTTGAAAGTGGTGGAAAGTAACTAAGTACATTTACTTAAGTACTGTACTTAAGTACAATTTTGAGGTGTTTGTACTTTACTTGAGTATTTCCAATTTCCAATACTTTTACTACCCCACTACATCTCGGATCCAAATATTGTACTTTTGCTCCACTACATTTATTTGACAACTTTAGTTACCAGTTACTTTGTAGATTTTGATTATGATTACAAAACATACATTTCGGCCATTTGAAAATAGCCGATCTACAAGCTTGTAGATCTGCTATTTTCAAAAGATTTGTATACATTTGAAAACTTGAAATGGGACATTCTGCATAATGAGTACTTTTACTTTTGGTACTTTAAGTACATTTTGATACCAATACTTTCGTACTTTTACTCAAGTACATTTTGAATTCCGGACATTTACCTGTAAGAATATTTCTACATTGCAGTATTGATACTTTTACTTAAGTAACAAATGTAAATGCTGCAGTCAAAATCCTGCTTAGCTCTCAAAGTAGGCCTAGATGTCAAGTCAATAAGAGCTAGCCTTACTGATGCATGCATAGAGGGAAGTATAGAGAGCGCTCTAACCTCAATCCATCACACACTATTTATGATGTCAACAGCACAGCCATGCTGAAGCCCCCCGGACCCAAACACACAGCCCACTGGTGCACAAAGTAGCCTATATCGTCTCTGTTGGACAGAAACCTCTTATCTCCATATTCTAACTTTTTGTGTTTTTTCGTAAATGAACACCCTACTTGATCATACTACAGCGTTACACAACAGCATCAAAAGTAGCAGATCTACAAGCTCGAAACGTGGCTTGAAGTTTTGAGCTTGTAGCTCTTTCGCTTTTGCATTTTTTTTATTTGAATCCTGAAAAGTAACAGTTTTGGACATATGTGGTTTCCGCCCGACAGAGACGACATACTCAAGCAAAATACTCAAGTATTCAAAAGTAACCATTTTAACCACTACAAAGTTGTAATCCATTTTTACATTGGCTATTAAAAAACAGCATTGGTTCTCATGTCAAGGACCAGGTCAAAACTTGTGTGTCTAGGTGAGACGTGACCTTTGACACGATCTAAATGTCTCAATAGAACAGCAGGGAGACTAAATACAACCACCCCAATTGTATAAGTTATTGTATTAACTTAATCTATACAGATTGGGCAAAACGTAATTGAAAAAAAAAACACGGCCCCTCACACATTAGACTAGAGGGACAATATCTGTCACCAGAACCAAGGACGGGTGTTTTCAATGACTCTAACATGGTGAAAATGGAGTTTGAAGTTACAATGGGTGTGAATAGGAAGGGGGCGTGTCTGAGAAAATGAATATCAAATATCTAAATCAAGCAACCTAAAAACGGTCTGGGATGCTCAGAAAAGCCTGAGTAGACGTTAGAATGATGTTTGAAAGTGAAATATCCCTTTAAGGTAAGGGAATAAAAACATGTAGTCAATGGTCATTGTAAGTTTCATAGTTGAGTGTGTGCGTGTGCGTGCGTGCGTGCGTGTGCATGCGAGTGTGAGTGTGCGTGTGTGCGTGTGCGTGTGTGCGTGTGTGCGTGCGTGTGTGCCCGCACACTTACGCGCGTGTGTGTGTGTGTGTGTGTGTGTATGTAGCTAGTTCCTGCCAACAAAAACTTCCTGTGCTCAGTCAGTGGTGATGGTACTGGCTGCACTTTCCGTTGCAGTGACCCAGCCAATGGGAGGCAGCCAAACGGCACACATTAAACCTCATTTATACCCCCGTGGTACAACAACTGCGACGCGCCGTGCTGGTAGATCAGTTATTTTTGGCAAGCGACGCCCTCACGCGATGGGGGAATTAATTAAGCTTCTGTGCTCATTGTCTCAGCCGTCCATATTCACAGCCAAAATGGACTCGCCTGTGGGAATTATTGTGCAGCCACACAAAACCAGCCTTAGCCACTTCTTGGAACACTATTGGGTTGACCGGAGTCACCTCACATGGCTCTAATACTAGTGGATTCTGTGTTGGCTTGACGTAAAAATATCTTCGCTGAACATAGACGATCTACAAGCTGACAATGCGTCGCGTTGCCTCGAGACGCGTTGCATATTGCATTTTATCAGACACACCCCCCTTCCTATATAAACCCATTGTAAGTTAAAACTTCACATTTTGGTTGGGGAAATGAAAAAAACTAAATAAAGAAATAAAATAAAATAAAGGAAAAAGTAATTGAAAAAACACGGCAGAAGGACAATATCAGTCACCAGAACCAAGGAGGTGTTTTTAATGAATTTAACATGGTTAAAATGCAGTTTGAAGTTACAATGGGGTTTGTACAGGAAGGGGGTGTGTCTGATCAAATGAATATCAAATATACATATACTGAATCTAGCAACTGAAAAACTGTATGGGGTGAAACACAAAAGCCTGAGTAGACGTTAACATGACCACAATGCATGTTTGAAAGTGAAATATCCCTTTAAGTCTAATATCTGAGTATACTTCTCCCACCACTTTCTACCTGAAATCCAGCTATTAAGTCTCATCTGGGTTCCATTTCCTTACTCAAGCGATGTCTTTGTTATGCCGTCTGCTTTCCACACTGCCGTGCCCGCTACACTAAAAGCTATAGTGCTATAATAGTCTAGTGCAGCGGTTCCCAAACAGTGGGTCGCAGACCCATTTTTATAGGTCGCCGGTAAATGTCAATTTAGTTTTTGAAAACATTTTTGAAAAAGAAATCCAATGTTTTTCAAAAGAATTTCATACATTTCAACAAAATCAAAGAAACTCCATAGACAAAAGAAAACACTTTTAAGAAGTTGTGAAAATAGCAGATCTGACACTTTGAGCTTGTAGATCGGCTACTTTGCACTAGTTTGGGTCCCTGGGGAAGACATACAATTTCTCTTTCACGTCTCCGAGCTAAAACGTTTGGGAAGCACTTTGTTATGCCGTCTCCTTTTCACACAGCCGTGCCCCTTGCACTGAAAACTAAATTGGCGGCCACCACAGTCTAGTGCATTCAGCAGTGAAATGAAAGCCCCCAAGACCAACTCTAATCCTATACAGTTCTACTCTGATGCCAAATGGATGACTTCCAAAAGGACTCATGTCACCCTATTAAACACAGTGGTGGACAGTAACTAAGTACATTTACTTGAGTACTGTACTCAACCTCATATCTCCATATTGTTATTTTTTTGTGTTTTTTCTTAAATGAATGCACTACTTGATCATACGACAGCGTCACACATCATACAAGCTCGATAGCTTGAGCTTGTCGATCTGCTACTTTTGCTGAATTTGAATCCTGCCAAGTCACAGTTTTGCACATACAGTATGAGCTGTCCACCCGACAGAGACGATAATGTCTTTACTGTATTTTTGTATACTCAGGTGACTTTCACTCCACTACGTTTCAAAGACAATATTGCACATTTGACTTCACTACACCAAATATAGTGAAAATACCAGATCTACAAGCTCACAATGTGATGCGTTGTGAGCTTGTAGATCAGCTATTTTCACTATTGTAGATTTTTATCCCCCCTCGAAATGTCTACATTTGAATACAGCAAATGCTCGTAATTGAGTTTTGAACGTTCACTTTAGTTGAGTAATATTTGACCAGGAGTATAATATCAGTGGTTCTCAACCAGTGGTCCGGGGACCGCTAGTGGTCCTTGAAGGGGTTCCAGGTGGTCCCCAGCTAAATGATGGAGAGTTGGTAACCAAATGGACCCTTATAGATGTTACGGGTCCATTTGGTTTAATTTTACGCTCTCAAAAGTTAAATTATTGTTAAAGGCATACTAGGTAACGTTTTCAACAAAACTAAAGTTAAATTGTATATCTTTTGTGAGTGGCAAAAGTTTCACAACACCCACTCCATGAATTTCACCCCCGGAAGCCTTTTATTTATATATTTTCTATTGAACGTGGACGGGGGGGACTTTCCCGGGAAAATGACGTTCCTGGCCAACGTCATGACGTCGTGGCCGACGTCCTGGCCGACGTCATGACGTCGGCCAGGAACACCGCAACGGTTTCCTGTTTGGCCAGGAACTACCGCGCTAATAACAAAAAGGAACCTCACGCTGATTTTAAGAGAATGTAGGATTGGAAGATCGAAAAAGAACAGAAAAAGAAAGCACAGCTCATGGTAACTAATGCTCCACTGGCTAAGAGAAACGATCCGTAGATAGTATAAAACAATTAAAAGATCGCTTTTTGAAACGCTTCCGGCTTCCGGTGAAAACGAATGGAATTCTGGGTAATCGAGGACTACGGAAATTGTATGCAGTGACGGTAGTGACCAGCAGAGGTTGCTAAAAATCGTTATTTGTGATTCTGCATTGTACAACTTTAACATCTGTATTACTTAAAGGTAGGGTAAGTGATTTTTTTTATTAAAAAAAAAGAAAAAGGTTAAAGTACTATATTCTGATGGAGAGAGCATTGAAAATGCATTTTCTGTTTAATAAAGAGCTGGAGAGACATTGGAGACTCCTTATTTGGACAGGACACTCTATAGTAACGAGCACTATCAGAACATAGACCCATTTTGCAATTATTTGAATAATTGCAAATCACTTACCCTACCTTTAATTAAAGACTTGTTATTTTGATCAACGTTTGCATGTTAACTCTCCTATGGTACCAACATCGATACAGCATGGAATTGTGGACAAAATCGTATCCAATGATAACAAAATGCCAAATAAATGATGGACCTTGATATGAATAGTGTTGAAAACCACTGATCCATATACTTTGACTCAAGTACTGGGGTTGAATATTTTGTCCATTACTGTCTAACCTATTAAAACACAGTTTGGGTGATCGCTTCCATTGGGAAAATGAATGGTACAGCCTGCAGTGGTGTAAAGTAACTAAGTACATTTACTCAACTACTGTACTTAAGTACTTAAGTTTACTTTACTGGAGTATTTCCAATTTTCAATACTTTTACTTCTACTCCACTAGAGGTAAATCTCAGAGGTAAATATTTGACTTTTGCTCCACTACAATTATTTGACAGCTTTAGTTACTTTGCAGATATAAATTATTACATTATAAAACATACATTAACCACTTCAGCCCTGTTTTATACATTGGCTATTTGAAAATAGCCGATCTACAAGCTCACAACGCGTCGCATCGCGACGTGTTGTGAGCTTGTAGATCTGCTATTTTCAAACATTTTTGTACTTTTGTACTTTTACTCAAGTAACATTTTGAATACAGGCGTTTAACTTGTGACAGAGTATTTTTATATTGTGGTATTGCTACTTTTACTTAAGTAAAATATCTTCTTTAAGTAAAGTACTAAACGCAGCATAAGAAATGTGAGTAGTTTCTCCCAGTGCTGGTCTTCATCCAGATCAGTAATGACAGAGAGCATCACCATCAGATCCACATGGTGCCTTCATGACGTTAGCTTGTCAACACCATCCGACATGAGGGGACACATCTACTTATTATAGGAGGACGAGGACGTCAAAAGAACATTTGGTTTGACTTCTGGGGCCAAAAGTTCCAAAATCTGTTTTACCCACATGAACCCTAGCGTGCGTGTCGAACGTTCGGCAAAAATAGCAGATCTACAAGCTTTTGTAGATCTGCTATTTTGACGCAGAGGGGGAAAAAAAGGAGTTGTGAGCTCTGCTATATTTTCGGCATGTGACACCGTCATAAGACAAAAGCATAAATCGGTGTTCAATGGCATTGTTTGAGAATAGAACCACCAATGCAGTGCTTCGGACCTTGTTTATGAAACAACTTAGGGATGCAAGATATTGAGGATTAATTGCGTGGTCAAATCGAACGATACCGATATTGCAACACAAGTTTCCAATAGGGTTTGCCTTATTGGTGAATGGTTTAGGGCCAAAATACATTTCTGATCTTGTACGATAGTATCATGAACTATCCAGATCTCTCAGGTCATCTGGGAAAGGTCTGCTTTCCAGGCCCGTCACAGGCTCTCAGAAGGTGGGGGGGATGGACTTTTGGTGGACGCCTGGTGGACTTTTGGTGGACTCCTGTGCACGCAGCCGCGCACAGGAGTTTTTTTGTTACTTTATTTCGGTTTTAGGGTTAGGGTTATGTTATTTAATTCTTATTTTTGCCTGATTTTACCGATTTATTATCAAAAAAAGAAAAGAAAATTATTATTATTCATTTATTTTTTTGCAAAAAGTGGGGGGTATGAAATGGATCTGTTTGCGTGTGAGGGTGTCGCGTCGTACGCACAGTGAGAATGGCTGTGACGCCCCTGCTGCTTTCTGTCCCTAAAACCACAAATAAACGTGGGGAAGCATTTCGTTTTTATGCACCACATATCTGGAACAAACTAAAGTCCTTTGAGTAACTTTTATTTTATCTTTTTCTTTCTCATCTGCACTGTAATAGATTTTTACCTATTTTGTTGAATGCATCCTAATGTCATTGTATAATTGTGTTTCCTTTGCTTGATGTTCTGTGTAAAGCACATTGAATTGCCTTGTTGTTGAAATGTGCAAAGTGCCTTGGCTTGCCATTAAAAAAAGAAAAGAAAAAGAAAATAATGAAAATAGCAAAAATAGTACTGCGACGCGTGGTGTGCTTGTAGATCGGCTATTTTCACAATTTGTGCACGCCACCATAGTACAACAAAGTATAACACAGGCTTTTAAGGCTGCCACTACAGCACTAGAAGCCATTAGACTGAGTATTTAGAGCATTATAAAATCCATCGCTTCCACACAAAAAGGATCCGTTTTATAATCCTCACAACAAGGCCTTACAGGATGTTATATGTGTGTCACTCACTGGCATAGCATATCTGGATCGGCTTACACTGATACAGATGGCACACACACACACACACACACACACACACACACACACACACACACACACACACACACACACACACACACACACACACACACACACACACACACACACACACACACACACACACACACACACACACACACACACACACACACACACATTTAATCATTTATTTATGTCCACATAAGAGAAACAATACAAGGACACAAATATTACAAGGTGCTGTAAAAAAAATGTACAGTCCGCAAATCATGGACAAATACCCCCACACCCTTCAGGGGAACAAATCACAGCGTCTTCGCCATATTTGGCGGCTACCGATAATAGAAGAGATCCCACAGAATTTTGCAAGACGTTTAGCTGTTTTTTTTGGCATCCCAAGTTGTTGGAAGCCTCTTACAACCAACCTATGTACATGTCCTAGGCTAGGCTGCCAAAGATAAACACAAGTAGATTGCACCTATAGCCAAGCTCTGTGATGGTATGGAGGAGCGGCTGGTATTAAATGACTTTGGTCATAAAAGCTTCCTCTAAGCTAGAGTCAAATGTGCAGGCCATTTCAAGAATGAAGACTGATCTGGAGCCTTCATTGACAACAACAACATCTGGTGTATTAGCAGAGATGTGCAAAGATTTCAGGATTTTCCGTACAGAGTCAGTTGAAACATGGAAGGTTTGACAGAGGAATGTTTGTACATTCTCACTGATGGTGTAAAATGTTTAGATATGTCCTTAGTTATGAGATCAACTATTCTGTCGTGGCGTGCAATGTAAAGCCCCTTATAGGCATAGCAGCCATTCAGAATGTGTGACATGGTTTCACACACATGCACGCACGCACGCACGCACGCACGCACGCACGCACGCACGCACGCACGCACGCACGCACGCACGCACGCACGCACGCACGCACGCACGCACGCACGCACGCACGCACGCACGCACGCACGCACGCACGCACGCACGCACGCAAGCACGCACGCACGCACGCACACACACACACACGCACACACACACACACACACACACACACACACACACACACACACAGCACTGCGTCATATGGGGGGATGCAGTGGAGCATGGGTCTTCCCCTAGGGGGTCCTCAGAGTTGCTACAGGGCCAAAACTAGGAACTTCATTTGTGATAGTTTTTTTGTTTTGTTTTTACATTAACCACTTGTACCCTAGCTTCCCTATTCTGGGGGGGAACATTCGCCAAAAAATAGCAAATTTACAAAGTCAAATTGCAACCCATTTTGAGCTTTTAGATCTGCTATTGTTGGCAAGGAGGTTTGGTGTAGAGGGCAAAAAGAGCAAACCAAGTACAGAGCCAACGGTGTAGTTTGCTAGTAGTCATCAAATCATAAAGAAAACATGAATTTAAATCGAGGATAGTGCTGCCAAACAAGTCTATGAAGCCATATGCTATCTATGAAAAGTTTAATATGCAACATAATCTTATACGATATGTAGTAGGGGCCCCCCCCATGTGTGTGTGTGTGTGTGTGTGTGTGTGTGTGTGTGTGTGTGTGTGTGTGTGTGTGTGTGTGTGTGTGTGTGTGTGTGTGTGTGTGTGTGTGGGGACACACAAAGGGCAGGGCTGTAGTGTTATCATAATGCATGGTTCACACGATGTGAAGGCCATTGACCAGGTTGTTGGTCGATGTACGTGGTTGACCAACTAGTTATGGCTCACGCAGTAAAAAATTCAACTCAAAGAACATACGTTCATTTTCTCCACAGTTGTAGCGTGCCAGTGAACAGCTGTAGTTACTCTCTACCACAACTGTTTAGGTTTTACGCCAGCAAATTCCTAAAAAAGTTCCTACATCTTAACCACTCGCAACCTGACATCCCTATTTTGGGCATTATAGGCGAAACATTTAGAATTATTTCAAAATTAGTGAATATTGCAGATATGCCAGTGAAGTTGTAAGCTTGCGGATCGACTATTTTCACTATTTGCGGTACAACAAAGTGTATAGGGAATCCCCATCGATGATGTCACTGGTAGGCAGGATTCTGAACTGTTTGCAGCCCACCAATGAGAGACAGAGTGAGTAGACAGAAATGGTGGCATATTATAATGAATAGTGAGGCCCAATTATATGAAGATAAGGTTGAAAATGGGTGTGGAGGAAAATTTATGTTTTAGACTTGAGTTTGTCATTGTGCTTGACTTGGTGCATTCGCCCAAACCTTCTCATGTCAAGGACCCCCTTGATATGAAATTTGGCCGCGGACCCCGATCTCAAAATATTTTGTTCCAGGGACCCCCAGAAGCAAAGATTTGAGTTACAAATGTAAACGCTATAAAAAATATATGTATTCAAAGGTTTGCACACATTTTCACGATTTTTTAAAAATAGCAGATCTACAAGCTCAAAACGCGGCACTTGCTAGGGACCCCCTGGAACACCTCCCAAGGACCCCTGGGGGTCCCCGGACCCCACTTTGAGAACCAATGGCTTAGTGGACGATAGCCCAATGCTTCCATGATGTACGGTCCAAACCATGGTCAGAACCTGGAAACGAACGCAGCCTGTAATCTAGCGTGTCGTCCATATAAAGTACATGCAGTCCATGTTGTAGCCAGCTGAACATTCTCATGTGGTGGAAAGATCAAAGAGAGTTGCTGGGGAATTATACTGCTATGACATCACACTATGAAACCCCCGATATTTATCAAATCTAGGGGTGCGACCAGCAACCAGTGGTGGAAAGTAACGTATATTTACTCAAGTACTGTACTTAAGTACAATTTTGAGGTCTTTTTTACTTTAATGGAGTGTTTCCAATTTGGAGCACTTTTACTTGTACTCCACTACATCTCAGAGGCAAATTGTGTACTTTTACTCCACTACAATTATTTGAAAACTTTAGTTACAAGTTGCTTTGCAGATATACATTATTATATTATAAAACATACATTAACCACTTAAGCCCTATTTTAAACCTAGGCTATTTGAAAATAGCCGATCTACAAGCTCACAACGTGTCGCAATGCAACGTGTTGTGAGCTTGTATATCTGCTATTTTCAAACATTTTAGTACTTTTACTTTTGGTACTTTAAGTACATTTTGATGCCAGTACTTTTGTACTTTTACTCAAGTAACATTTTGAACACAGGCCTTTTACTTGTAACAGAGTATTTTTGATATTGCAGTATTGCTACTTTTACTTAAGTAAAATATCTGAGTACTTCTTCCACCTCTGATCAAATCTAGGGGTGCGACCAACACAATCTCACTCCCAAGACGGCAAACGGGGGACGTCACAAGAAGTCAAACGTTTTACTGGAAGGGGGGGGGGCTGTTCCGGTAGGAGACACAAAGAGTCTCCTTTGTGTCTCCTACCAGATCCGCTGCCGGTCGTCAAATTATTGGCTTAGGAATGAAAAACATTTTGGGGGTGAACTATCCCTTTAACTCGAACGGTGTCGGCTGAGGTGGACTTCGCAACGCTCGGCACGGCGAACTCGCTCGTTTTCAGATGGGGGTCTGCAGCCAAAAACATATCAATTTGGGGGTTGACATGAACAGAGTTTGAGGACCACTGGTACATATATAAAAAATAAATGAAATAGAAAAGCATGTGTGAGTAATTGATATCATAATCACTAAGCAGATAATGGATAGTAGTCGCATCACTACTGTAATCTATCATATCATGCATGTAAGTAATGTTGCATGTGGAGTCACTTTTCCATTCTCATATGGTATAAAGATGAAAGGCCGTTGCTGGTGCCATGACATCACATTTTTAACCCCCAATATTAATCAATCTATAAACCATCATGGCATCTCTGAGGGCCCCCTGGAATCCCAGGGCCTTTGGAAAAGGTCCCACTTACATGATTTCACTGCTATGTATTATATATTATATAATACATATTACGGATGTTAAGCGATAAGCATTCACTCCATACTTCAATCCTAGACTTTGACTTGCCGTTATGGTCTGACAAAATCTACACCTGCATCTATAGCTATACGCTGTCATGTGTCATATTTTTTATGATTTATTTATAGCTTTTGTACATTTTATGCGACACAACACAAACATAATACCCTAAATGTAATGAACATAATACGAGACTGAAGAGACAACAAAAAAGATTTCAGAAATTACACAAACGTTACGCAGTAATGGAGGAACTATACGTAGTAGTCAACCTCAACATTGGTTCATGGCCAGAATGAATGCCCTACTTCATCATACAAGAGTATCGCACAAAAGTAGCGAAAATAGTGATCTACAAGCTCACAACGCGTCGCGACGTGTTGTGAGCTTGTAGATCGGCTAATTTCACTATATATTTTTTTTCTTTTTTTCAAATAATAATAAACAAGGAACAGTTTGCACCCCGACATTGACGACAATTGACGTTGCTGTGAGTCAGGTCAGGTTTACCTATGTCAAGGAAAGTGTAGATCTGCTATTTACGGTGAAGAGATTTGGTGTAGAGGGGAAACAAGGGAGCGAGCGGGCCATACATAGACCTTTGGGGGACCCCGGTAAACAAAGGTTTAAGTGGTTAAAGAATAAGAATTG
Organism: Gymnoscopelus braueri; assembly: GCF_963280865.1. Lineage (NCBI taxonomy): Eukaryota > Metazoa > Chordata > Actinopteri > Myctophiformes > Myctophidae > Gymnoscopelus > Gymnoscopelus braueri. The sequence continues at coordinate 2,345,542 of NC_137608.1, forward strand.
GCTTGTCTGCCTTTGGCCCTATTTGGCTGGACTTGGCAGAGATTCACGCTAGACTCATAACTACATGAGCTGGGAGTCATTTCCATTAGAAAGCCATTACAAAGCTTCATGGGCTGTCATCCACAGTCATGCCAAATGAGCTGGGACATGTAAGATTTCGTTGATGTCGGGTGGAAAGCTCATTATGTCTTGTTTCAGTAGATGTTTTTAATGTGATGTTTCTTTTTTATGCAACTGCATAAACTGTAAAGTGCATTATAAATAAATGTATAAATTATAAATCCATTATTATTATGTCCAAAACTGACACTGTAGTATGATCATAAAAAAGTTTAAATATGGAGATAAGAGACTTGCGATTTGCTTGAAGAATGGTGTAAAAAGAAAGAAAATGACTAACATCAGTTGCAGGCCTTAATCCAGTATTCGGTAACTGTTTTAATTAAACAAAAGCTATTTTTGTATATATGATATTTTAATGATATATATATATTATAATATTTTAAAAGTTCTTACATCTCGTTTCTTGTAGCGTTGTAGTTGCTTTCCAAAATAACCTCGGCACTATACAGAAGGATATCATGGAGCGTTCTAATAAGATGCAATAGTATTACAAAAAACGGCACTCACGTGTAAAAATGCATCCCATTAAACTTTCAGCCACAGTTTTCCTCCCAGGAGGAACAAGACTTAGAACGTGTACTGTGACCTCTCCTTCTTTAAAGACACTCTTTGGTTTCTGTTGTGTGTACGCGATTCCCAAACCAGTTGTCCTTAACGTTAAAACCCTGCCTCCAATTGCGTGAGAGGGCCTTGCTTTTTCATAAAATAAAATAAATTAAATGAAATAAATGTGGGGGGAAAAAGTAATTGAAAAAACACTAACATGGGCTTATATAGGATTAATATTAAAATCAAGTATCTAAATATTGATTCAAGCAACTTCAAAACTTTTTTATGTATCGTCGAATCAACTAACCAATTGAGAGCGTGTGTGTGTGTGTGTGTGTGTGTGTGTGTGTGTGTGTGTGTGTGTACGTCTGTACTTGTTTAGCACCATACAGTAGGCCTAAAATAAAATGGACTTGACTTGCAGTGGTGGCAGAGGCTACTCCACAGATGTAGTGAAGTTGGGGAAACGCTGAAGAAGAAGAAAAAACATGCACTGTTCCTTTAACTGAGAAACATGCACATAAACAGTGGAATTGGAAGCCCATAATTTGGAGGGCCAACTGGAAAAGAGAGTTTCTTCAACTCTTTATGATCCCATGGTGCTGGTTAGTCCCTGGTTTTTGTTTTGAGGAACGCTGGGGGCAAAAAACTATAACATATGTTCCTGCCAGAGGCCAAATGACCATCATGGTCTGTGAAGAACATTGTTATTTCTCTAGTTGGGGTGTATATACAGTAGCCTACTGTTACAGTGTTGATTTAGACAGCAAATTTTGATTTAGTTTTAGTCACAGTCTTTGGAATACAATTCCATTTCGTTTTAGTCATATTTCAGTTATCTGAAATATTTAGTTTTAGTTAACTATAAATATTCGAAGATTTTAGTCGACTAAATCTGCATTTGATTTAGTCAGGCCTTGATGGCAAAGTAATGCTTGATTTATGCTTTGCCGTGCGCCGAAAATAGCCGATCAACACGTCACAGACACGTTGTGAGCTTGCCTTGTAGATCGGCTATTTATACGAAGCATAAAATGACTTGTCTTAGTTCTACTGGATCTCTTGTCCATAGTCCCTCCCTAACATTTTAGTCTAGTTTGTATTTAATGACGAAAATTGACAAAATATTTATTTCGAGTTTTAGTCATCATAGCTTAGTTTTTATGTAGTTTTTACTTAGTTATCGTCAGTGATAAATAGGCAGTCGATGAACATTTGTCCGTTTTAGTGAACAAAATTAACACAGTATACTGTTATTTCTCTAGTTGTGGTGTAGATACAGTATGTATTGCCTCTTAACTTATCAGCTGCAGACACCTGAGGGACCATAATAAGAGCAATTGTCTCCCTCACTGTGTGTTTGTGTCCTCTGTACACACACACACACACACACACACACACACACAGTGACACACCCTGGCCTGGCCATTCAACCCAACGTGTGACTGTTTGTTTATACACTCACTGTAACAAACACTACAGCCACAAACAATGACTGTTCAGACCACCTCACACAGGCAGGGGTGTGTGTGTGTGTGTGTGTGTGTGTGTGTGTGTGTGTGTGTGTGTGTGTGTGTGTGTGTGTGTGTGTGTGTGTGTGTGTGTGTGTGTGTGTGTGCGTGCGTGCGTGCGTGCGTGCGTGCGTGCGTGCGTGCGTGCGTGCGTGCGTGCGTGCGTGCGTGCGTGCGTGCGTGCGTGCGTGCGTGCGTGCGTGCGTGCGTGCGTGGTCCAGGGACCCTCATGGTTCCTTACAGGTGAGTTATGGGGGTCCTTCAATATCTTTTTTTCCAAAGTTTGAGAACCACTGTGTTACTATAACTGGAACAGAGCCTTCATTATTAGTATCATTGGTAACCAATTTCTTTCCAATATGGCTGCTACTGTGCATAGAGCCAATGTAAGCATTTATCAAACGCTCTTATCCAGAGTGACTTACAGTGAGCAAGGTAAACACATACATAGAATGCAGAGACCGTGTATAGTGCCTCAGTAAACTAGCACAGGTAAACCAAGAACGTAGCATCAGTCTAATCAATATACTATCAAAATAATAATCTGCGTATGTGAAGCTCTCTCTCTCTCTCAGCTCTCTCCCTCCCTGTCAGAGAGAGAGAGAGAGAGAGAGAGAGAGAGAGAGAGAGAGAGATGTCCTGACAACTGGCTGAATCCTTTGACATGCTGATATAACCAGTCAGCCCACAGCTCTCAGCAGATAATCCCCCCACAAACACACGCACGCACGCACGCACGCACGCACACACACACACACACACACACACACACACACACACACACACACACACACACACACACACACACACACACACACACACACACCACACACACACACACACACACACACACACACACACACACACACACACACACACACACTAGAATTAAAAGCCTCTAAAAGTGATGCTGACAAATCATGCCATCTAATCGCAGACGATTCCCTGCAAATGTAGGCTAGTTGATGTAAACAATGACATCACCCTCATGAAATGCATTCTAACCATGACTACTGTGAGTCACGACCATGGTATTTGAGTTGACAATTAATTGTCACTCAAATATAGATTTCATTGTTTTTGGCACCGAATATTGGCACTTAATCTATATAAAACAAAATACATTTCTGTTTTGGCTTTTAGGCTTCGTAAACAAAAACTCCACAGGGCAGATGTGACAAGTAACTTAAAGAAATGACTGACATATTTGATAACTTATTATTTCAAAATGTGTAAAATAAATAGCAGAAATAGAAGATCTCTACAAGCTCACAACACGCTGCATCGCAACACATTGTGAGCTTGTAGATCTGCTATTTCCGGTGTTCTTTGAAAATGTATGGAAACGCTTCAACATGAAAACAATTATCATGACAATTATGCAAAATAATAGGGATTATGTCAAATAACTGCGATTAGGCGGTTATCTAATAATTGTGACAGGCCCTAACCCATCCTTAAGAAAATAAATTCACTGTTGAAAGCAACAAAACACAGAAGCTCTAAATGTTCCCCCATTTGAACCATGTTATGTTCAAGGCCGGCCTGTGGGTTCATGGAGAGAGAAAGAAATATACTGCTATAATCATATTGTGTTCTCATGTTGTCACTGTCGGGTGGAAACCATGTCAAACGCTGTTACTTTTCAGGAAATGTAAAAATAGAACCATGTTTTCCAATGGATCCAATGAAGTTGTTATTTAGTCACAAGCTCTTGTTAATACTTTTCATTGGTTCAGTATTTACACACACACACACACACACACACACACACACACACACACACACACACACACACACACACACACACACACACACACACACACACACACACACACACACACACACACACACACGGGCGCCGATACTGTGGGTGCCTCTCGGGGCTAAAGCCCCCAGGAGAAATGACGAGCACCCATCACAAACTCATCACAAAAAAAGAAAATGATAAAACCTACACTTCATGGAGTACATTTTTTGTACCAAATTAACCAAATGAACCGCATTAAAGTAACAAAAAAGACTTCATGCACACGCGCAAGCATGCTTGCGCCCCCAGTAGCGCGTACATAAATCGGCGCCCCTGCACACACACACACACACACACACACACACACACACACACACACACACACACACACACACACACACACACACACACACACACACACACACACACACACACTTAACCTTTCTAACCTTTACAAAGATATTGCTAAAATAGCAGATCTACGAGCTTGAGAGCTCGTATAGATCTGCAACCTTCGATATACTTTTGCACGACACTGTCAATACGGAGATATAAGAGACCGTCAGCGACGATATCTGCGTGTCCTATGCCCGTTACTTTCAGCTAAGAAAGCTCCCAGCCCGTACACAAGAAAAAGCCCTCCCGTCCGACACATAATACAGGGAGCTGCTATTTTCGACCCAAATTATACGTCAGCCCAGAGAGCTCCCTGCGTTCGGCAGGCCTCCAAAAACAAAGTACAATTGGCCCTCAATCCTCCTGATGTGAGACAGATGTTGCTACATAAACCAGACACAGTCGGGCCTCGTTTTGGACTTCGCTGCACAACACAGTCTCACTGTGCGCTGCACCATCGGTGTCGCACGCCCATATTAGCCTACGAACCACAAGCACCGTGACCAGCTTTGCCAGCTCATGCGAGAGAAATAAGCAACCAGTCTTGTGAAAACGAGCCCAAAAGAAGAAACTAATAGGCCAACATGAATCAGAATCAGAATCAATATTTATTGTCACATCACATTACAAGTAAGTGGGTGAAATTCTTGGTTGTGCAGGCTCATCATTGCAGTTAAAAAGATAGTCATCTCATAGAGAGAGAGGAGAAGCATAATGTGCATAATATGACTAATCTACATATGCAATAATGTGAGTGAGTGCACATATACATTGGCTATTTTGAAAATAGCAGATTTACAAGCTCACAACGCGTCGCAATGCGATGCGTTGTGAGCTTGTAGATCTGCTATTTTTTAAATTGTTTTGAAAAATGAATGTGGAATCTTTTTTTAAACATTTTAACAACACAAATCTAGTAAGGGGTATAGCACAAACAATTTTCAGTCCACGCGGACAAATACGTATTAATTTGAGTGGTCCTTGATATGAACATTTTTGAGAAACACTGGTTTAAACAACATTTAAATTGGAAGCAAGTCCAAATAACAACTACTGTACACTTTAGAGCAGGGGTGGGCAACTTTGATGATGAAGAGGGCCACTATGTTTCCACAATCACTCCAGGGGGCCACATTGCATATACTGTCGGGCAGACACCACTTCTCCGTTTTTTTTTTTTGTAAATTAATGCCATACTTTAGTCTACCATTCTATGCCACACAAAAGTAGCAAAAATAGCAGATCTACAAGCTCAAAACGCGTCGCAGTCCCATGTATGCTTAAGTTTAGAAACAAGGCCAAAAGTAAAAACACAACCCGCAAACTACCAATATTTACAACCTTTACAGAAAAACAAACCAAAAGTTGCTTATAATAAGCAGACATGGCAACACGTGACATGAAAGAGCAGTAAGCTCTGTTGTTCAGTGGTGCAAAGTAACTTTGTACATTTGCTCAAGTACTGTACTTAAAGGGATATTTCACTTTCAAAAAACTTTGGGTAATTTTATCGTCTACTCAGGCTTTTGTGAGCCCCCAGACAGTTTTTAAGTTGCTTGATTCAGTATTTAGATATTTGATATTCATTTTATCAGACACGCCCCCTTCCTATACAAACCCATTATAACTTCAAACTCCATTTTTAACATGTTAGATTCATCAAAAACACCCGTCCTTGGTTCTGGTGACTCACCCTGCCCTCCTAATACGCGAGGGGGCCGTGTTTTTCGATAATTTTTTTCATTTATTTTTTATATCTTTTTTGGAAGATATAATAAAATTACAATAAAATTAAATAAAATTAAATGAAAAAAGTAATCGAAAAAGCACGGCCCCCTCACGTATTAGGAGGGTAGGGCGAGTGTCCCCCCCCCCCCATCTGAAAATATGTTGTGTCAGAGAACCCCATAGGCCTACAAGATTTGTGTAGTTAAAATGTTTAAACATTTTCTTTAAAAAAAAAAAGAAGAAGAAATGCAGATTTACAAGCTCACAATGTGGCGCATTGCGACATGTTGTGAGCTTGTAGCCGATTCAAATAGTCATTCTGCTGGGGCCCCGCCTGTGTGTGTGTGTGTGTATTAGATTACTATTTTTATGCATTTGATGTATTATCTTGTGTCCTTGCTTACTGTGAAGGCCCCTGCATGCTACCAAATGAGGTGATCACCCTATCACCTTTTGGTGATAGGGTGATTTGATACTAGGCGCTCATAGTTAGAGGAGGATGATCACCCTCTCACCTAAAAGGTGAGAGGGTGATCACCTCATTTGGTAGGATGCAGGGGCCTGAAGTCGCTCTGGATTAAGAGTGTCTGCTAAATGCCTAAACTGTAAACTGTGTGTGTGTGTGTGTGTGTGTGTGTGTGTGTGTGTGTGTGTGTGTGTGTGTGTGTGTGTGTGTGTGTGTGTGTGTGTGTGTGTGTGTGTGTGTGTGTGTGTGTGATCATGCTTCTTTTGGGTTTGTTTTACTTTTCGTAGACCTGGCCGCATGTTTAGCTCACAACATCTGGCAACACTGGCGAGTATAGTGTTTGTGAGGTCAGTTGATTCTGTGCCAAGTAACATAGGATTTTATTTTAATAATCCCTGGGGGGTGAAATGAGTTGAATACAGCCGACAGCAGAGCACCAATGGAAGCACAAGCACAACTATACATTTAGTCAAATTTAAAACACTAGGTGCGGATCCCTTTAAGTAAAATTATCAATACTGCAATGTAGAAGTACTCTGTTACAAGTGAAAGTCCGGAATTCAAAATTGACTTGAGTAAAAGTACAAAAGTATTGGTATCAAAATGTACTTAGAGCAACAAAAGTTAAAGTACTAACATACTAACTGAAAATAGCAGATCTACAAGCTCACAACGTGTTGCTTTGGCTTGGCTATTTTCAAATAGCTTAGCTATTTTCAAATAGCCTAGGTATAAAATAGGGCTAAAGTGGTTAATGTTTTATAATGTTTTTATAATGTAATAATTTATCTGCAAAGTCACTAGTAACTAAAGTTGTCAAATAATTGTAGTGGAGTAAAAGTACAATATTTTCCTCTGAGACGTAGTGGAGTAGAAGTAAAAGTATTGGAAATTGGAAAATACTAAAATTGTACTCAAGTACAGTACTTAAGTAAATCTACTTAGTTACTTTCCACCACTGCTGTCCAGGCGGCGAGGATTAGTTAGACACCCTTTGTTTACTGTCTGAGGCTGACCTACATGTCCTGTCCTCACTGTCCCAGGGTCCTATCAGTGTCCCCTCCCCCCCTCCTGGCTTCCTAGGGGCCATATGGACAGAGATTAGTGAAGCCCCCCCACCCATTCCTGTGCAGGAATCTCCAGTCCATGCATGCATGCAATGTATGCCCCAAATGCCACATGGCTGGAGAAAAAGAATAGAAACTAGGGCTACTATCAATTAAGTCCATAGTGATTATTGTTTGGATTACATACATACCAATGTATTGATCAGCAACTTAAAGGAGTAGTTCGCCCCAATTCTTTTTAAAATTTCTATCAATTACACACCATGAAGCATTGAATTCATGGAGATTATTATTTTTTTTGTCGCATTCCTAAGACAATAATTTGATTACCGGTGGAAAGATGCTTATGTATCCGGTAGGAGACTCAAATACTCCTGGGCATCGAATTATTGGTCAGGAATGCGACAAAAACAAAAACATCTCCATGAATTCAAGTCTCCATGGGGGAATCGATAGAAAATATGTTTTTTTTTTGGGTGAACTATCCTTTAAGCGTCATTGTATGCTTTGTCAGTGTCACACAAATATAGTGACTGTATAGTATAATATAGTGATTGGCTCGGCAGCAGATTTTAACTGGAAACACACATGACTAGGTTTGGGATCCGGAACTGGAAGAACCGGATCCAACATTGAGGAACCAGGAATTGGTTCCGTCACATTTGGAATCGTTTCTGGAATCAGGTTTTATCACACTGTCAGAGCTGGTATGTGGACTCTGTGTCTGCTATACACTTACAATACCAGTGGTTCTCAAACGTTTACATTTCATGGACCACCATAACTCTGTACAAACAAACCCATAAGGGTCCATTTGGTTCCTAAAGGATCCTAACCCTACTCATGATTATTGGTTACTCTGATGACACCTTCATATGTGTTTACAGTTCAAATCTGCTGCTGATCCAATCAAACAAAATGATGGGGAAATTAACTGGAACAGGAAACAGGTATACTGAAAACCTGGGACTATATCATAGACTGTAAAAATGAATGGACAAAGTGATGCCATTGATTTCTACAGACCGTAAATGAAGCCTATTTGTCAGCAATTTCAAATCCGCCATCTTTCCATATCGCATCATATCCTGCGCAATGCTATTGGTTGGGTAGCTTGTCAATCAAGAGCGAGGGCGGGGGAAATAAATAGGGACCATAATTTACCAAAACGCATATCATGGTGATTGAAAGAAGACTTTAAACTAGCGACTGGAAGCATATAGTATTTATGACAGTGTTTATTAAGGGAATCAAGTCTAAAGTTTGTCAAAAACCCACCCAAAGGAGTGTGGATGGAAAAGATAAATAAAATATGTAGCCACTACTCAGTGACAGTACAAGGTCAAGTTGGGCCTGTGCATCAGGCAGTAAAGCTATAAAGGATAGTGGGTTGTGTGGCATCAGCAGATGGGTCACTCCTTCCAAACCCCATCGCATCTTTGATGGTTTTGTTTGGTTGAAGCAGAATGGCGGGTGTGTTTCCCCCCCACATTAAGCCTGTGATTCTTATGGCTTCTAGGATGTGGTGTGTGTGGCAGCGGCCCACAGAATAGCATGGTATCACTTGATTACAGTGCATCGTATGAAGCAGGAGTGCAGGGCCCTTGTGCTACTGCTCATGTCAACTGTGTCCAAAAAAGATTTTTTTACCAGCTTTCAAGCTGGTCTAAGAAGAGACTGACATTCGCGACATATTCGTGACATGTTTTCAATCATTGGCTGTCCTTTAAGCCAATGGGGATACTTTCCCATACTCTGAATGGGCGGTCTCGTCCTCCCAAGCTATGGTACTAGACACGCCTATCGCCTCTATGCCTACTATACACGCCTGCCGTCGGTTCAAATCGCTGTGACACAGAGTAATATAAAGGACAACATTTAAGTAAAGTACTTGAGTAAATGTACTTAGTTACTTTACACCTCTGCATACGAGCAGCGTAGCGTCCGTTCTGGCCTAGCAGTGTTGCCAGATTCTGCAAGAGAAATAAGCAACAGGTCTATGAAAACAAGCCGCGTATACACGGCAAACACACACAGACACACACACACACACACACACACACACACACACACACACACACACACACACACACACACACACACACACACACACACACACACACACACACACACACACACACACAGAGAAAAAAGAAAGCAAGCTGATATACATGACATGAGTCATGTCTTGTTTAACATGAGTCATGCTTGTAAATGATGATCAGGTTTGCATCCACTGTCAGAACGGCTTCAGGGATGGGACAATATGAACAAGAACCAGGAGACCTGGTACTGCCAGACCCCTAGTGGTTGAAATCTGAATGGCCGGGCTTCGCATCTATGTCCCTTCTATGACGAAAGAGGGACAGACTTTTTTGGCTGGGGCCGGGGGACAAAGTGACATACCATGTATGGAGAAAACAGATACAAAGCCTCATGTAAGCCCGACCCCTTGGGTCTGGCAAAAATGTTACGATTATTGTGGCCAAAATAATTGTGATAACGATATTAACACGATTATTAAAATATCCCCCCCCCCTCCTTCTTCTTCTTCCCTTTCTTGTTTTATGGAAATAACAAAAAATTATGGAGCTTGCCCAAATGAATTTCACCCACTGTTTTACACCTGTGACCTGACAATAAAGCTGATTCTGATTCTGATTATTTCATTACAATCTCTGCGATATGATTATAGTGAGTGTTTTTTATCACGACAATAACGATTATCGCCCCATCCCCACATGAGGTTGTAAATAATTTTCATTTTGAGTGCATTGTCAAAACGGCTCTATATGTTTACCACTGAAGTGTTTGATCAAGGTCTCGGAATAGAAACTGCAGTGTGTTAGATGTAGGCTAGCTGACCAAAGCCATGTGGCTCATGTGGAAACTGATGAAACATGTTGTCTTCACACTTCTTTTTGAAACAAGTTTAGGGCTGTCAAGATCATGACATTTTAGTTGACGATTAATTGGCATACAAGTAGTTGCGATTATACCTTCAATTCAATATGCAAAGAACTGACTGACATATTTAATAATTTTATACGTTCATGAATGAGGCGCAGTTTACGGAGCTAGTTCAGGCCAGGCAACTCAAGGGATTGGGCCAACCGATCAGGTGACTAGTCACATGCACTTTTTCTCCTGATCGGGGGGTTATAGGTACTACGCTATTACCTGCTCACTCTGGCTTCCCTGTCTTGCTGAGCTGACGTGCGTCGCTACTGCTGCTGCTGCTGAGATCCTGCTACCGCTGCTCGCTGCTTACCTGCATGCTGCTGCCCATGAAAGTCATCCCACCCGCCTCCCCAGCATCCACCTGTAGGCTCTGTTTCTAGATCCCCATGGGGGTTTAATTCATTCCCTGTAAATGCTATTTGGCATGTAACATTCATTAAAATGTTATCCTTACAGGGAATGAATGGATTCAGAGGCCTGACGCCAAAATATGCTTCCTCATGCTTTCTATACCATGCTCAAGCTTGCTAATACATATATATTCTAATCCAATCCAAGAGTTGTCTGACTGAAATGAATAAATACAAAATAGATCTACAAGCTCAAAACGCGTTACGTTGTGAGCTTTTAGATCTGCTATTTCCAAATGTATCTTTCAACATCGGAAACTATTAGGACGATTATGCAAAATAATTGGTGGTTATCTCAAATAATTGTGACAGGTCTATAATAGTTCACCCTGCTTTCCGACAAGCTACGCAAAGTCCCGTGTCTCAAGAAAGCGTGTGTGTACGTTCTAAGTGGACATTATTACAGCAGTGAAAGCAGATAGCGAGGCTATACGCACGGCTCTCGGAGGACAGCTATCATGTTTTTTGTCAATTTTTGACAAGGTGCCAGCAGCCATTCCTTCCATCACGTCTTGTGAATAATTGAAGACATAGCACAGCGGTGCCCAGACGCTACGGGTTCCTGCTGTAATGCTGTGAAAGAAGAAGCTTCCAGCACTGGTGACTTATTGGCGTGACATAAAGTACCCTTTCTCCATGTCGGCTAATCTACAAATCGTCGTTGCCGGGCAGAAACCTCTTATCTCCATATTTTTAACCCATTTAAAGGTAGGGTAAGTGATATTTTTGGGTTAAAACAAAAAGTATTTTGTTAAAAGGTTAAAGCACAATATTCTGATAGTAATCATTGCTATAGAGTGTTTGTTCAGTAACAGGAGTCTCCCCAACTCTCCAGCTCTTTAATAAACAGAAAATACATTTTCCAGTAGGTGTCAAAATCTCAGCCAATCAGGAGAAAGTACCAATTTTTAAGCTTCATTTTTATATTGTTCCAGTTCCAATTTTGCCTGCTCATTTCTTAGTGTCATCACTTCCAATTTCACTCTTTTAATCTGTATCCTGATTGAGTTCTCTATCCTGATTGGATAAAATTGGAAATGAAACTGAAACTGAAACGAAAATGCATTTTCTATTTTATAAAGAGCTGGAGAGACAAGGAGACTCCTTTTACTGAACAAACACTCTATAGCAATGAGTACTATCAGAAAATAGAGCTATTTAACACTTATTTTAACCAAAGAAAATCACTTACCCTACCTTTAAGACCTGAGGCCGATTTTTACAAATGCCTTCTAAACCAGTAGTTCTCACACGATTTTTCAAAGAATGTTCAAAAATAGCTGATGTACAAGCGTGCAGCGCGGCACGAAGTGGCGCGCTGTGAGCTTGTACATCTGCTATTTTTGAATGACACAAAAATTACACAGATGCTTTCCCGGTTTTAATGGGTTAAAAAAAAAATTACTTTTCGTAAATGAATGCCCTACTTTATCATACTACAGCGTCACACATAAGCATTAAAAGTAGCAGATCTACAAGCTCGAAACGTGGTGCGAAGCGACACGTTTCGAGCTTGTGGATCTGCTATTTTTGATGCTTTTGAATTTGAATCCCGAAAAGTAACTGTTTTGGACATATGAGGTTTCCACCCGACAGAGACGATATGCATCACATTAAAGAGCCGATGTGGCTCTCCAGTGATCGACTGTGCTAAGTGGGAAAGCCTGCTAACCCGATATCTGATAGCTAAGATAGTGCACTGTCATAGCATAAATATAAGATAATGCACTGTCATAGCATAGTATAAAGGAGGGGTATTCAATGTTTTTCAGGCCAAGGACCCCTTAGCTGAGAGAGAGAGATGAAGCAGGGACCCCCACTACATTTTACTTATGTTGACCTCTAGGCAAGGAAAAATTTGATGGAAGTAAAATCTAAACATCTACTTACAGTAAACTTGAAGATGTCTTCTATCAATTGAAATAATGAGTGTGCATCTATGACAAATGGTTGTAAAACTATGGGTTCTCAAAAAAAAGTGGTCATGTGGTTCAACTTGCCCCAGGTAAGGGGTAAGTTGATCCTAGTCAAGGGGTAAATTTACCCATACGATATTTTGCATTTTCAAGTTTAAACTTGAACAAATAATTTATTCACGTATCAACAATAATTTAATAACACATTTGCCTTTTACAAATAGTCTTATGTATTTTCTTAGTGGTATTTAAACAATATAAAACCGATTAAATAAAGTTTGTTATTCAGAACCTTTTAATATTTGCAATTGTTAATACAATATTGAAAACTTCTCTTAAATGAGTGTATTCATCCAAATGAAAGGTCATACAGCATAATTTGAGAAGCAAAGACATAATAAAAAATATGAATAGTGATTGATATTAGGATAATTGGCTCAATTTACCCCAAGGCATTTGGTTCATCTTGCCCCATGGCCACCATTTTGACCTAACCTGGCTAGCTTCAGGCTAATCTTTAGCTAAATGATTCACATGGTTTTATACTTTGGAATATCACCAACATGCATGATATATAAGTTTAGACCTGGGTACATTTGCTTTAAAATAAAAATCATTATACCAGAAAAGTAAAAAATGTACTTTGACCAGCAAAAAACACTTTTTTTGTGTAGAAATATGCTTATCACTTTGCCCATGTGTCTCTCAACCTCACAGCCAGGTGGATCACCGACCTCGACTATGCAGATAACATGGCCTTAGTCTCGGACACAGCAGAGAACGGAAGAGAACTACTACTGGCAGTAGAAATGAGTGCAGGAAGATTGGCCTCAAGAAGCTCAATGCCAAGAGAACAAAAGTATTGGCATTTAACACAGAGGACACAAAGATTCGGAGCTCGAGGACTGGACTGCTTCTACGGAACAGGACCTGAAGGTCCGGAGGGCACTTGCCTGGAATGCCCTGCATGGGATGAGGAGAGTGCATGGGAGAATACCTCAAGAGGCGGCTGTTGCTGTTCATACAGTAGCTACAGTGGAGTCAGTGCTGCTGTATGGCTCTGAGACATGGACCCTCACAGCACAGCAGGAAAGGGCCCTGGATGGAGTCTACACAAGTATGCTAGGAAAGGCACATGGTTTCCCAAGACCTTTTTAATACCTAAAATTGAATAAAAAGACCATTACTTACCATTATCAAAAGTAATCAACAAACTATACTATAACATTGGCCAACATTGGTTATATACTGTATGCCAACATTGGCCCAATTGTCAATTAATATAAGAACGAGGCAAAAAAAACATTAAATAGCCGATCTACAAGCTCACAACGCCTCGCGTTGCGAGGCGTTGTGAGCTTGTAGATCTGCTATTTTCACAATATTTATCTCTGGAACGGAGTCAAACAAAATGGGGGGTCCCAGTTCAAATATGATTATTTTTGGGGAGGACCCTACGGCCTGAAAAGGTTGAGAACCAATGCTCTACAGGGAACTACCACGGGTCACAGACAAGGTCAGAGAGGGAAGGATGAGGCTGGCTGTGTACTGTGTCAGGCACCTGGAACTGGTGGCAAGCAAGCTGACACAGTGGTAGCCAACCCAACAGCTAGGAAGGGAAAGAGGTGCACCACCTACGTAGACACACAGCGGAGCTAACAGCGCTGCAGAGCTCCAGACCCTGATGACAGGACGTGGAGGGCAGAGATTCAGGAGTCCCGAGTTGGGCTTGTCCTCCTCACTCTTGCATCGCATCGTAGTCGAATAATCAAGAAGCGCAGTTTTGGGGAACGCATATCGTTGCTGTCAGAGAGAAACTTTGTATCTCCATATTTTGACTTTTGTTTTCTTTTTCGTAAAATAACGCCCTAATTCATTATACAAGAGTGTCATACAGAAGTAGTGAAAATAGCAGATCTACAAGCTCGCAATGGCTATTTTCACTATTTTAGTATTTATTTAGCTTTTTACCCCTTTCATTTGTGGTCGTATAGACGCTTGACAAAGCCGGGTGCACCACGGTGACTTCTAACCCACAACCTCCGCAGTGGTGGGTGCCACCCGAGCGCATCAAGCAAATACAGTACATTTACATAGGCTAACAGAGTATTTCTACACGGTTGTATTGCTACTTTTACCTAGCAAAACATCCGAGTACTTCCTCCACCACTGAGCATGCTCATTTATCAACGATAAGTGCACTTCTATGAGATTAACCTTTGCTTACCAAAATGTGGAGCTAAGTTTTAAGCCTCTTTTCCCACTAATGAAGACTTTAAAGTGCACTCTTATCCTATTACAAAACACTGCCCCTAGTGGTCATTCAACACGCCCTGCTCTGTGGGATAAGGGAATTAACCTTTAGTAAGTGTTTTGACATTTTAGTGCAGCTGTTCTCAAAGTAGGGGGGGGGACCCCCAGGGGTCCTTGAGGGGGTTCCAGGTGGTCCCCAGCAAAACGAGGTACACTTAATTATCTATTGTCTCACCAGCTATAAGTTATTAACCGATGCGATATACTGTATGCATAAGAATGACAATTCAGATATTATAGTTGCACTCTTTCCACTGTTATCAACTCACCTACAGGATGGCTTCTCAAACTTTTATCATATCAAGGACCCTCAAATTAACATGTATTTGGCTGCAAACCCCCATCTGAAAATGGTTGGTGCCAGGGACCCAATACAAGATTTGTGTCAAATATATTCTACACCCCCCCCCCCCCCCCCCGGCCTCAAAATGTTTTTGATAATAATATCTACAAGGCCACAACGCGTCGTATTGCGATGCGTTGTGGGCTTGTAGATCGGCTATTTTTAAATGGCTGATGCATAATAAGGGTTAAAGTGGTTAAACAGATTTTGGTGCTATATTAACTAATTTTTCTGGTGACCCCCTGGAACCCCCATCGAGGAGTCGAGGACCACTGGGGGTCCCCGTACCCCTCTTTGAGAACCACTGATGTATACGAAGTCTAGAATAAGGCATTCATTTATAAAAAAAATATACACAAAAAAATCCCAAGAAAATTATTAAAACAGGAAAGCGTCTGTGTCATTTTAGATTTTAGCGTTGGCTATTCAAAAATAGCAGATATACAAGCTCACAAGCTACTAGCTGCAAGCTTGTACATCTGCTATTTTTAAAAAGTCTTGAAAGTGTGATCGAACTACTGATTTAGAAAGCATAGAATCGGCTTAATGGGTCAAAAAAGATGAAATATGGCCGATATAAGATCTACAAGATCGACAGATCTTGAAGATCGAGACTTTCGGTATACGAGAGGAGTTCAGAGCGAGGCCATGGGCTTATTTGTAATTCTCACTGTAAATCCTCTTGTTCTCAGAGAGGGAGCCACACAAAAGAAGCCACCGTCAAACACAAAGCCATCATTATGTCACCAATGTCACCCCCCCTTGTCCTTTTATTCGAGGCAACAATATCACAGCCATCACTCAACCTAAATACAACCGGCCTCGAGTCGCAGCCCTGTTCAAAGGGCCAAGAGGATGCAACCGAGCCATTGTATTTTATTTATAGGACAAGCATGGGAAGTTACAGAGACAATGTGACATGTTTTGGTGCGGGGGGGGGGACATTTTACACCGTGGTGGGAACTTCATGTCACATTTTCACACTGGTGGAAGAAGCAGGCTCTATACTGGGATG
Organism: Gymnoscopelus braueri; assembly: GCF_963280865.1. Classification (NCBI taxonomy): domain Eukaryota; kingdom Metazoa; phylum Chordata; class Actinopteri; order Myctophiformes; family Myctophidae; genus Gymnoscopelus; species Gymnoscopelus braueri. Next base: position 2,362,090 of record NC_137608.1, read on the forward strand.
TTTTACTCAACCACGTAAACCCCTCAGGGCTCTATACTTTTTCGCTGATTGACAAGCTCACAATGCGTTGTGAGCTTGTCCATTTGCTATTTTTTTATTTTCTATTTTTCCCCAGAAAAAAAATGTTTTTTTAAGGAGAGGTTCACCCCAAAAAATTACTTTATTTCTATCATTCACTCAAGGGATTGTGCTCACGGCAAATTGTGCAGTACTTGAGTAAATGCTACTTTACAGTACTTGAGTAAATGTTACTTTACACCACTGCACTAGACTAGGGTGTAGTATGTGCACGTCAAACTGAAGTTATGGCTCAGTTTGAACTAGAGCAATATATGGATATGATGTTGATATCGTGATATCAGACAAGATATCGTGGTTTTAAGAACTTAAGCGCCATTAAAAACAAATTGCCTACATTGTTGCCAGCATGCATGCATTTTACATCTGTCCTTGTCACATACAGTAAGCGCTGGATGCCAGCTTCAATGTGAGCTTACAGGCACAGATCTGACTAAATGTGGCGGATCCAGAAGGCTGCCACATGCATCTGGCCCAAGTTGGGGAAGCCCGTCCCCATGCTCTGGTTTGGTCACATGTCCCGTGACCATGCTTTGGTTTGGTCACAGTTCCGGGAGCATAAGAGAATAACATGCTGTTGACTGTACAGCCTGATGCCAATATGGGAGAGTCCTTGACCACTAAGTGGTTCTCAAAGTGGGGTCCAGATGAAAGAACGAAAGAACGAATGAACGAATGAACGAATGAACGAATGAACGAATGAACGAATGAACGAATGAACGAATGAACGAATGAACGAATGAATGAACGAATGAACGAACGAATGAACAAACAAACAAACAAACAAACAAACAAACAAACAAACAAACAAACTGTATACCCGCTTAAATAAACCTCTCAGCACAATGTCACGTAAGTGCCCTGTGCTTTTTAGTCCTTGGTGCTCCTATTCCAAAGTCAACGCACAGAGGCATGGTATAAAGACATGCTTGGAGAGGCAGAGAAGTTGTTCAGTGGCTACAGCGCTGCCTGCCAGCATCAAGACTTTAACCCTTTAAGACCGGGAACGCTTCTGTGTGTCATTTTAAGATTTCTTTGGGTATTCAAAAAATAGCAGATCTACAGTGCCGCACTATGAGCTTGTATATCTGCTTTTTTTTTTTATATCATGAAAATGTGTGCAAATGTTTGAATATATATATTCTCAAATGTCTTCTAAATCCTAAAGTTTTTTTGAAAAAACGTATGTTGCTATAATCAGTGGTTCTCAAACTTTTTTCATGTCAAGGAGCCCCAAAATGATATGTATTTGGCCCCGGACCCCCATCTCAAAATATGTTGTTCAAGGGACCCCCCAGAAGCAAAGATTTGAGTAAAAAGAATGTCACTTTGAACATATATATTCAATGATTTGCACACATACATTTTCACGATTAAAAAAAAATAGCAGGTCTACAAGCTCATAGCACGGCACCGAGTGCTTTTTTAAAAGCCAAAGTATAAAATAATGGTTAAAGCGGTTACACAGATGCGTTCCCGGTTTTAACGGGTTAAGACATTCTCACTGTCCCCCCCACCCCCCCCCACCCCCCAAAAAAAGCTAGAACAGCAGTAACTTGGCCATTGGCTGACCAGCGCATGCAGGCCCCTGCCCTCCTGGGCTCTGTGGTGTGGTGTGGGCCCAGCCCTGTGTTTAAACCCACACTGTGGACCAGCAGAACACTCCACCCACACACACACACTACACACTGCCAGCTGCTTTCCAAGAGGCTTGTATACATGTAGATGTGGATGTACTGGATGTTTGCACTGAGAGCATAGTCTTTCCCTCTGTGTGTGTGTGTGTGTGTGTGTGTGTGTGTGTGTGTGTGTGTGTGTGTGTGTGTGTGTGTGTGTGTGTGTGTGTGTGTGTGTGTGTGTGTGTGTGTGTGTGTGTGTGTGTGTGTGTGTGTGTGTGTGTGTGACTGTGCCATGACGAGGTTTCGAACCGAGTTGCATTCCTTCAAGGAGCACACCTTATAATCTTCATATTACAATTTACAATGACTATTTAGGCATTTAGCAGACGCTCTTTATCCAGAGCGAAGTAAAAGTATCAATACTGCAATGTAGAAATACTCGGTTACAAGTAAAAGCCCGGAATTCAAAATTTATTTGAGTAAAAGTACCAACGTATTGGTATCAAAATATACTTAAAGTACCAAAAGTAGAAAGTTATACACAAGTTATACAAATTATACAGAATGTCCCATTTCACAAGTTTTCTAATGTATGAAAATATTTAGAAAATAGCCGATCTACAAGCTCACAAGCACAGCGTTGTGTGCTTGTAGATGGCTATTTTCAAATGGCTGAAATGTATATGGCTGAAGTGGGTAATGTATGTTTTGTGATGATAATCAAAATCTACAAAGTAACTAGTAACTAAAGTTTTCAAATAATTGTAGTGGAGTAAAAGTATAACATTTGCCTCTGAGATGTAGTGGAGTACAAGTAAAAGTATTGAAAATTGTAAATATTATGCTATCTAACTAAATACAGTTGTTCCTCACAAACGCTCATTTTAAGATGACACAATTTCTGTCGGTAGGAAGGTTGGGTCATTTCAAACGAGATCTCAAACTTTGTTTCCCAATGTTTTTGAATAATTTCTTAATGGCTTCTATTTCAGCATGCTAACTTTACAGAAAGAGAAAGGCTGTACTTTATTGGCTTGGGATCCCCCATCGGTGATGTCACTGGTAGGCAGGTTTCTGAACTGTCCACAGCCCACCAATGAGACACAAGAGTGAGTCGACAGAAATGGTGCCAACGTTCATTAAAAGAGTTTAGTCTCTTTGCCAACAACTCACATCTGTCTGTGGTCTGTAAGAACTGCGACTCCCAGAATTCAGTTTGAAACCAAACCAGGGAAGTACAGCTCTGAAATGGTTCAGGATCCTAGTGCCGAGGATGTATTGTGACATGCAGAAACGGTATTAACTTACATTTGATAAAATAAAATAAAATAAACATTTCAGGTGCCTTTGTCATTTTGCAGGGCATATAGGAAAAAAAAACCTTAAATGGATCCCTGGCTAATAAGCCTTATATGCCATAATACATTATAATTGCCCCCCCCCCCCCAGCTTCTTCAGGTCCTGACGGGTGTAACCCATGACTTAGACCAGTGGTTCTCCAAGTGGGGTACTGGGATCCCATGGGGTCCTCGCAACAAACTTAGTAAATATACTCTAATAGCTCATCTACAAGCTCACGACGTGTCACATCGCAACACGTCGTGAGCTTGTAGGGCTATTTAACAGCCATTCAACACCAATCTTGTACGGGGGTCCCTGGCACGAGATATTTTCAGATGGGAGTCTGCGGCCAAATACTTGGCATGAAAAAGAACCACTGACTAAAGACAGCCCTGACTAAAGGCAACCCATCCTGGCGGAGATATGCCCTCTTTCCTAGTTGTACCTGTGAGTGAGAGTTGTGACAGGGCCAGGCTGTCTGGTGGATGGTACGGTGCATACGGACACACACTCACTGCATGATTGGAGGGTGAAGTCATAATTTTTGGCCTGTGTTTTTTGGCCTGAGACTGTTCCCTTACTTTCTGTGCTGGATTCTTTCGGTTCTTTTCTCAAAGGCTTCTTAACCACTTAAACCCTCAATACTTAGTAAACTTGACCTTTGGCTCTGTACTTGGTCTGCTCTGCTTTCCCTCTACACCAGCGGTCTTCAACGTTTTACAGGCCAAGGACCCCTTAGCTGAGAGACAGATGAAGCAGGGACCCCCACTGCATACTGTATAAAATTGTGTTGCAGACTAAACGTTTCAATAGATTTCATAGATAGCTTCATAGACTTGTTTGACAGCACTGTCATTAGTGTAAGTTGGATTCATGTTAATGTGCATTTTCAGACAGACTTAAACCGTCAATACTTTTGTAAACTTGACCTTTCACTCTGTACTTGGTCTGCTCTTTTCCCCCTCTACACCAAACCTCTTTGTTCTCCTCAGAATAGGGATGTTAGGGTTCAAGTAGGTAATGTAAAAAAAGATATCCTATCACACAAATACTTGGTGGCCCCCCAGTAGTAACTCTGAGGACCGCCTAGGGGTCCTGGACCCCCTGTTGAAGACCCCTGCTCTACACCAAACCTCGTCACCGAAGATAGCAGATCTACAAGCTCACAACAACGCGTCACAGCGCGACTGTGTGATATAATAAGTGGTTCTCAAAGTGTGGTCCGGGGACCCCCAGGGGTCTTAGCGGGGGTTCCAGGGAGTCCAGAGCAAAATGTGTTAATACATCATCATCATCACTCATTTTAACCACTTTATACATTTATACGTTGGCTATTCAAAAATAGCAGATCTACAAGCTCACTGTGACACGCTGTGAGCTTGTCGATCTGCTATTTTTGAACATTTTTGAAGACTCTTGTTTGAAAACTCCAAATGTTTGGAAGATTTAAAAAAAACATTTAACACTAATCTTCTCTTCTGGGGGGTCCCTTGGCGCACAACATTTTCAGATGGGGGTCCGCGGCCAATATCATTTTGGGGGTCCTTGACATGAAAAAGTTTGAGAACCACTGGTAAATTTGACCAGATCGGCTATTACTTGTGACCCATAAAACACTGGTCTAAAACAGGGGTTCTCAACCTTTTCAGGCCGTGACCCCCCAAAATAATCATATTTGAACAGGGGACCCCCCACCCTGATAAGCACTTGGAATTGTAGGAGTTGAGGCATTACATTTTCGATTCCACAGATACATACTGTGAAAATAGCAGATCTACAAGCTCACAACGCCTCGCTTTGTGAGGCGTTGTGAGCTTGTAGATCTGCCATTTTCAAAATGTTTGCCTCTTTCTTATATTATTTGACAATTTGGCCAATGTTTGACCAGTTTTTATAGTTTGTTGATTACTTTAGATGCAGTAATGCTCTTTTCTTTTCTTTCTTTTTGAGGTATATTAAAAAGGTCTTCAAAGTCCTTAAATTGTCACTTGACTGTCGTCTGGGGACCCCCCCCAAAACCATGTGGGGACCCCCACTGGGGATCCTGACCCACAGGTTGAGAACCACTGGTCTAGAAGACAAGCCGGATCACATCTTCATGGCAGCCCTCTGACCCACATAAAGTGCATCTAAAGGCTTAAATGACACCAAATGGACTCCAAAGGCCTTTGGAATGGTGACATATTAAAAGAGTCAGCACAGCTGGCAACTGGAAGGGGACTAAATAAAAGCACTCACTACATCGGCATGTCATTTCATTGTAATAATGTGTGTATTTTCTGGTTTTAGGTATTTTTTTGTAAACTTGCTTGTGAAAAGTATTATATAAATAAACATTATTGTCAATATTGTCATCATTATTATTATCATTAGTATTATTATTATTACCTATTTATTATTATTGTTATTATTATTTCATTATCATTATATTGTTGTTGTTATTATTATTATTATTATTATTATTATATTTTTTATTTTATTTTATTTTATTTTATTGCAAAATATGTTTTAATAAAGAAACATCACTTTTCACCAACATTTGCACAAATATAGTCGGATAGCTGTAACATATGCTGAAGTTCATTCACACACACACACACACACACACACACACACACACACACACACACACACACACACACACACACACACACACACACACACACACACACACACACACCATCATCATCATCATCATCAAAGCCATGCAGAGATATTCTCATCCAAAAAGGAGTGACATGGTTGTGATGATGTTATAACATCCTTATTACTGGCAGAGGTGTAAAGTAACTAAGTACATTTACTCAAGTACACATTTTGAGGTATTTGTTTTACTTAACTGGAGTATTTCCAATTTGCAGTAGGCTACTCATCTACATCTACTCCACTATACATCTCAGAGGCAAATATTGTACTTTTACTCCACTACAATTATTTGAAAACTTTAGTTAGCTTGTACATTCTGATTATTATTATAACATACATTAACCACTTCAGCCCTATATACATTTCGGCCATTTGAAAATAGCCGATATACAAGCTCACAAGGCATAGAGATGCGAGGCATTGTGAGCTTGTAGATCTGCTATTTCCAAAAGATTGTCATACATTTCATACATATGAAAAGTTGTGAAACGGGACATTCTGCATAATAACTAGGATACTTTCTACTATCGGTAGCCTACTTTAAGTAGATTTTGACGCCAGTACTTTTATACTTTTACTCAAGTAAATATTGAATTTTGGACTTTTACCTGTAAGTTGTTTTCTACATTGCAGTATTGATTTTACTTAAGTAAAACATGTGAGTACTTGTTCCACCACTGATATTAATACATCCTTATATATATCTTACTGACCTGTCAGATGTCTCCATTCATCCCAACACGTCCAGATCAAACCATCTGAAGAGGAAAGAAATCCCTTTTCTTCTTTCTGCCTCTTATTGGAAAATATCTTTCCCCCTTTCTCTCACATCTCAACACTTGAAACCTGACACTGACCCTTCAGTCCACAAGAGAAGGAAAAAATGGGGGAGAAAAAAAGATGTAATAGTTCATTCGAAAGAAAAACCTTTTTCTCCACCAGATCGCAGGACAAAAAAAACAAAGTCCACAGTTAAGCTAAAACAAAAACATTCAAATATGATGATCACAAAAAGATGATCAGGGTTTCTTCCAAGTTTGAATAGGCTGTGTGCTGGAGAGATGAAAAATGATGAAAATATTTATAGGCTATCTGCAGTGAGTGTGTGAATAATCACTAGTGTTTAAGTCGTGTAGTTTCCCTGCTTCTTGTTGCTTTGTTTAATAATCCATGCAGTATAAATATCCCGTTGTTCCATTAAAGCGGTGTGTTGCCTGATAGAGCCTCTATAGCACTGTTTTCACGCTCCGTTTTCAAAGTGGAAATGTGATCACGGTCAGTGCGTTGCCAGGTTGGCAGAAACAAGCAACCAGGTCTATGAAAACCAGTGGTGGAAAAAGTAGTATTTTATACTACAATATAGAAATACTCTGTTACAAGTAAAAGTCCGGAATTCAAAATGTACTTGAGTGAAAGTATAAAAGTATTCGCATAAAAATGTACTCAAAGTATCAAGCTCACAATGCGTGAGCTTGTAGATCGGCTATTTTCAAATGGCCGAAATTGGCTGGGTTGGAGTGGTAAATGCTGTTTTGTAATAATAATCAAAATCTGCAAAGTAGCCTAACTAGTAAGTAGTGGAGTAAAAGTATAATATTTGCCTCTGAGATGTAGTGGAGTAGAAGTAAAAGTAGTCCTACTGAAAACTGGAAATACTCAAGTAAAAATACCAAATTGTACTTAATAGGCTTGAGTAAATGTACTTAGTTACTTTACACCACTGATGAAAACAACAAGTCATGGTATGATATCATAGATAGGCAGGCACTGGGGACATCTGGGCACCTCCATGTAAAATTGGCTATTTTGGCCCAAACTATTTTTTTAATATAACATTTTAAAAAATGGTCTGTAATGTAAAGTAGCCTATAGGCCTACATGATGTGAACATGCACGGTACATCATTATCAGACTTAATTGGTTTAAGCAACACTAGGAAAGAAGCCCAAATAAGCAACTACACTACAGAAACAAAAGCAAAACACAACCTGCAGCTACAAATATTTAAAGCAACTTTGCAAGAAAAACAAGCCCAAAGTCGCCTATAATAAGCAGACATGGCAACACTGATAACAGTGAGGGCGGGGCGACGACGTACAGCAGTGGCTATTGGCCAGTGGTTCTCAAGGTGGGGCCCGAGGACCCTCCCAGGGGTCCTTCAGGGGGTTCTAGGGGGTCCCCACAGCCAAATTAGTTAAAGGAGCACTTCACCTATTTTCAACCTTATCTTCACATAATTGGTTCTAATTAAGATGGTACATTTTCCATACTCTGTGTCTCAGGGGAGGGCTGTGGACAGTTCAGAGACCTGCCTACCAGTGACATCATCGATGGGGAATCCAAGCATATAGCATGCTGAAATAGAAGCCATTGTTTTTGCTTTAATACAAAATATATTATAGAAGTCCAGTGAAGTTGAGTGAGTAGACAAAAATGTCTTATAATGAGCATTAGTGAGGAGTCTGTGTGGACCATGAGGCTAGGTTGAAAAATCTATATTTTCACATTTTGTAAAAAATATATATATATTTTTTATATATATATATCACATCACTCATCCCATGGCCTAGGGGGCCGTAGGGGTGTCATGATGGATGCTTGGGCAGTCAGGGATCTCCAGCGCTCACGATCTTCTGCTGTGCGTAGCAGGGTTTGGAAGCTGCAGCCAGTCCATTCCTTGATGTTGTCCATCCAGGACTTTCTCTGCCTGCCTCTTCTCCGCTTCCCCTCCACTGTCCCCTGTAAGATGGTCTTTGACAGGGAGGTATGTCTTGTGACATGACCATACCAGGCCAGTTTGCGACGTTTTACTGTTGAGAGTAGGGGCTCCTGTTCTCCAGCATGGGTGGTGACTAACTGTCTAACATAGTCATTTGTCCGGTGTTCTTTATATGAAATATGTAGCATTCTTCTATAGCACTTGCTTTCAAAGGACTGTACCCTGCGCTCGGTGTCCGCTGTGAGTGTCCAGCTCTCACAGCCATAGAGTAGGGTGGAGAGTACAAGTGACTTGTAAAGTCTGACCTTCACTGAGAAGCTGATGGTGTTACTTTTCCAAATACTGGCCAGTCTCGTCATGGCTGATGTTGCAATGCCAATTCTTGCTTTTATCTCTTTCGTGGAGCTGCCATCTTCACTCACATAGGACCCGAGGTACTTAAAGTCCTTTACTTCCTCCAGCGTCTGCCCGTTCATTATGATCTTCGTTGGAGATACATGGTTGTGGCTGTTGACCAGGATCTTGCTTTTCTCTGCACTTATCTCCATGCCATATGCTCTCGCCGCCTCTTCCAGTCTGGTGGTGAGATCCTGGAGTTCGGCCTCGCTTTTCCCCATGAGGTCGATGTCATCAGCGAAGCGGAGGTTGGAGATGGGTCTTCCTCCGATGGATATGGAGGTGTGGAATTCTTGGAGTGCTTCCTCCATGATGTTTTCCAGAAAGATGTTGAATAGGACAGGGGAGAGGAGACAGCCTTGACGGACACCAATAGATGTTTTAAAAGGTTCTCCCATGCTGTTATTTATGAGAACTGCACTGCTTGAGTCTGTGTAAAGTGCTTGGATGACCTGTATGATGTTATTGTTGAAGTTGTAGTTTCTGAGCACCTGCCATAACCCTTCATGCCAAACACGGTCAAAGGCTTTTTTAAAGTCAATGAAGTTGTGGTACAGGTCGTGCTGGTGCTGAAGGTGCTTCTCAATCAGTAGCCTGACATTTAAGATCTGTTCGGTGGTGCTCCTTTTTGGTCTGAATCCTGCCTGTTCCTCTGCAAGAGTTTCCTCTGCCTTGCTCCTCAGTCTGTTCAAGATGATCCGCAGCATTACTTTGCTAGCGTGACAGATAAGGCTGATGGTTCTGTAGTTTTGGCACTGTCTTGAATTCCCTTTCTTGGGGATGTGGATAATTAGAGATTGGGTCCATTTTTGGGGCCACTGCTTGGTTTCCCATATCTTTTGGCAGATGTGTGTCAGTGCTATTATGCTTTCTTGCCCTCCATGCTTCCAGAGCTCTGCTGGGATGTTATCAATGCCTGGTGATTTGCCGATTTTTAGGCTCCTTACTGCCTCCTCTACTTCCGCTTGCAGTATTGGTGCATCCTCACATTCACTGCTAGACTTCCTGGCGTTGGTTAGTATGTTGGGGTCTGGTCTTATTGCAAAGTTGTATAGTTTGTGACAGTACTCTGTCCATCGCGTAGTTATTGCTGCTTTCTCGGTTAATAGAGAGCCATGCTTGTCTTCTATTATTGTGGCTGTAGGTTGTTGCGTCCTAGTCAGTTGTTTTAGTGTTGTGTAGGCTACTTTACTATCGCCCTTTCTTATACCTGCATCTATGCTTGCACACTGTTCTGTGATCCACTTCCCTCATCATCTTCCTGATGTTTTTGTTCACAGAGGTGTACTGTTTTGCTGACCCTTCTTTATCTTTTTTAAGGTCCTTCTAACGTCACATAAATCTAGGATGTCGTCAGTGACCCATGGTTTGTCTTTCTTCCTGTCCTTCCCTAGTACTTCAGTTGCTGTTTCTATAAGTGCTTTCTCCATATTATCTGTCAATTCATCAATGTCTTGTAGTAAGTTAAGTGTTGCAAATTTTCCTTGTTGCAAGATTTTATGTGGGAACAGCGTGTTGGCTACGGTGAGCTTATGGCTTCTAGCGAAGTCCAGAAGTCTCAGTCCTCGGTCATTCGTTTCACCTAGCCCAAACCGTCCTGCTGTTCCTCCCCAGTGCTCATATGCGTCTGTACCTATTTTGGCATTCCAGTCTCCTTGGATGACAAGAAAGTCCTTCTTGGGTGTTTCCTTGATGGTGTTCTCTAGCTCCTCATAAAAAGTTTCAACTACTTCATCGTCATAGTCCGTCGTTGGGGCATACACTTGAATGATGGTTATATTCAGGGGCCGCGCAGCGATCCGGATGCTGATGAGCCTGCTGGATATGGGCGTGCAGCTGATAACTGAATTAATTTTGTTTTTGTTGACAATAAAGCCAACTCCATGTTGGTGTCTGGAATCCTCTCCGCTATACCATAGCTTGTGGCCTTCTTCTGTGGTTGTTTCACCACAGCTAGTCCACCTGACCTCAGCCAATCCAAGGATGTCCCACCTATATCTGTCTAGTTCATGGGTCAGTTCCCTCACTTTCCCACAGGCATACAGTGTGCGAACATTCCATGTCCCAATAATGGTGTCGTTATTTGGGAGGCTGAGTGTTGATGTTGGTCTTGATCTTGTCCCAGTAGTCAACTTGTCGCCCCCACCCTGGGGCAAGGCAGTGGGTAGCGCGGTCGTTATCGATGTTTTTCCGGGCCTCGACCGATCCGGCATGTAGATACTTGACTGTTTTTCCATCATGACATTTCATTAGGCAATTAAGCTTGGTGGTGCCTATCTCCTCTCCAAGCTCCATATATATATATATATATTTCAACAATAGCAGATCTGCAAGAGTTGTGAGCTTGCATATCTGATATTTAAGGTTTCGAGGCCTATCAGGCTCGAAGCCTTATTGAGACTGTAGGCTTTCTTCTTCCGCCGTTTTTTCAGTTCTGGCGCAACCGTGTGGTCGCTTTTTACGAAACTCGGCAATATGGTAGAGGGCTATGCCAAACGGCTAAGAAACGAAACTCACAACTATCGGCCAAAGGGTGGCGCTATTTCACTCAATTGACTTTGAACAGGTACAACTCATGCCCTGTTTACCTACAGCCATGAAACTTCGATACACACATGCGTCTCCTCATGCCTAACAACTTTCATATTCATGACTTTTGACCTCTGACCTTTAGATTTCCCACCATTTTGAATTAGATGAAAAACAGTAAAAATCTATCTCCTCCTGGGATCTTTGAGCAATCTGCACGAAACGTTTTACACATGAACTTTGGACCTATGCCGACAGACGTGAGTAAGCGGATTTTCCGTAAGTGAAAACGTTTTATAAAAAAACCTTTTATAAGCCAATGAATATTGCAGTTTTATGAAAATTATTCGTCTGCCCTAACACGTACATGCAGACTCACATTTGTTTGAAACTTTGCAATAATGTAGAGGGTCATTCCAAGTATCACTGAAACCAATCTTACTCCAATTGGTCAAAGGGGGGCGCTATAGCAATCTTTTGAACTTGCAAACTTTAAACAGGCAAAAGCCATGCCTCGTTTGACCGACAGCCGTGAAACTTGCTTACACATGTGCCTTGACTCACGAGGAACACATCTATCACTTTGACCAGTGAGCTCCGCCCTCAGATTTTACACCATATTGAGCAGTTTGAAAAACATTTAAACCAAGGATTTCTGAGCAATTTGCGTGAAACTGTGTCAAATAAATGTGTGAGGACCCTTTTCACAGGTTCCGGTCTGTTGGTCCAATAGCTTGATCGCTTAATCATCTGCCTTGAAACCACAGGGTCGCCGGTTGGAATCCCACCTCATGTAGACTTCATTATAATTGCATTGCACACAACATGACTGTATCAATGAATACATGTGCAATTGTTAAAGATAACGTGAAATGCTTATTTGAAAGTAGTTATTTTCAATGTATGATGTACTTCATTCGCCCTTTTGTTTTGTTTTGTTGGATTCTCCTTTCTCACTGTCTGAGGCTGTGGATTGAATAGCTCAATCAATAAAGACTAGCCTCATGTTCCAAAGGTCCCTGGTTCAAATCCCACTCATTACAGTTTACATTTACATGTGAATCCATAGGTCGCTGGTTAGATCCCTGTCCCCAACAATGTGTTGAAGTGATCATCATTGCAAATTCTTCGTTTTACAAATAGCGTTTCTTGAGGTTAGGTCGTTGTTTTACTGAGGTGAAGGTTAGTGAGGGTGGGTGTAGAAAAGAGTCATCTAGTCAGCAACCTTCCCCCTATTTAGGGGCGGCCATAGCTGAGTGCGATGCCCCAGGTACGATTCTAAGCCAGGCCAGGAAATGTGTCGATGAAATGAAATTTGTCCCTGAGCAAGACTCTTAAACCCTAATTGCTCACAGGCCCTCATTGGAAACAAGACCGTAAGGACTTTCATGAACGGACCTGTTAAAGGAATTATCCTTATTCCCATGGATTGGATCCACCCCTCTCACTCATCACCAATCACACCTGTCTTCACTCACAACTCATTAGTGGCCTGGTGGCTTTTTCTTTGAAATAATGTTTAGTTTTTCAAATATTTAACTTTAAGCGCCCAATGCCACGCTATTGGCCATGCATGGCCATTTAAAGGGTAGCAACATTAACAAACAAATGAGTCTATACCTGTAACAATGCTCTATACACCAGGGAACCAGATTACTCATATGCAGTGTTGCCTTTGCCAGGATTCAATCCCATGACCTTACGGTTCAGAGTCAAGAGCTTTTCCAACTGAGCTACCCAGACACAAGACACAATATACATTGTCATTTGATGAACGTGCAACTTTTACACAACAGATTTTGTTTACATCACTCTCCGATTTAATCAAAAACATCTAAGCTGTGTGATATATACATTTTGAGTTAATACCATTAATATCAACCCATGTCCCTCTGCACTCTAGCAATTAGTGCACCTGGTGATACCTAGCCTGTCAGTCATTGGCTCCTCAATGGTGCTGAAAAGTGTACATGTACATTTACTCAATTACCAATACAAGTGCTTACAAAGCACAGTACAATTTTGAGGTACTTTTACTTTACTTTCCATTTCTGTTACTTCTACTCTACTACAATTACAGCATATGACAGCTTTCTATAATTATTAATACAACACCTACAGTAACCACATTCAGCCGATCTACAATGTGACGCGTTATGAGCTTGTATGTATATAATAAGCAACCCATGCTGTATGATAACTTACCACACATGAAATCCAATTCTGTCTATCCAATGGCTCAGTCAGTACTGCGGCCATAGCTGAGTGGTTAGTGAGCCCGCCAAGGGAGCCAGAGGCCCTAGTTGCCCCAGGTATGATTCCAGGCCAGGCCAGCAAATGCGTCGAAGAAATAAAGTTTGTCCCTGAGCAAGACTCTTAACCCCTAATTGCTCACAGGCCCTCATTGGAAACAAGACCGCAAGGACTTTCATGAACGGACCTGTTAAAGGAATTATCCTTATCCTTTACACTGTCTACCCCAATTTAACCAGTCCAAATATAATTTACTGAACAAAAATCATGACTTTGTTAATTAATGCATGTTCACTTCTTCTCTCTCTCTCTCTCTCGCTCTCTCTCTCTCTCTCTCTCTCTCTCACTGCCTCTCTTTCTCTCTCTCTCTTTCTCTCTCTCTCTCTCTCTCTCTCACTGCCTCTCTTTCTCTCTCTCTCTCTCTCTCTCTCTCTCTCTCTGCCTCTCTCTCTCCCTCTCTCTCTCTAACTGCCTGCCTCCAAAGCATAAAATAGGGTTTCATGTATGCTTTGTAACAATTTAAATGTACACAGTAGCCTAACTTGTAACTATAAACTATAAACTATAAAGAGTAAAAAGTAGTCTACAATCTGAGATGTAGTGGATTATAGAAGTAGGCTAATCATCATCTGCTGTTTTTGGAGACTGACCTGTCCAGGACAGGCTTCAGATGCGCCTCACCAAAAATTGTAAATACTCAAGTAGTAAAAAAGAAGAGTATAGTACTTGTGTTGTGTTGTGTAATGTTATGTACTTATAGTTACTTAACACCAGTGATGGGAAAAGTAATCACGTTCTTTACTTAAAGCAATGTAGAAATACTTAAAAGTAGAAGTCCGGAATTCAAAATTTACTTGAGTAACGTAGGCCTACAAAAGTATTGTACAGTACATTACTTGAGTAAATGTACTTAGTTACTTTACACCACCGCTTAACACCACCGTGAATCACGTTTAGGAGAAAGACTAAAGACAGACTGAATAGTGTGGCTGTTTGTCTGGATCTCTACTGCCCCCTGGCTGCTAAACTGTGAAACTGTATCCACTACATGTTGCCTATTTAGATAGATGCTCGTTATGAAATTAGCTAAAATGTAATTGTGTGTGTGTGTGTGTGTGTGTGTGTGTGTGTGTGTGTGTGTGTGTGTGTGTGTGTGTGTGTGTGTGTGTGTGTGTGTGTGTGTGTGTGTGTGTGTGTGTGTGTGTGTGTGTTTTAATATAATTATGTAGGTTAAGAGTTAGACATGCCTTGTGTGCCCTACTTCGTCATACTACATGGACACAAAAGTGGCAAAAAAAATATTTGCATTTTGGGGCGAAAAATAGATAGATTCTACAGCACTGTGCAGCACTGGGGGGTGACTAATGGCCTCCTTCAGGTATCCAGCACACACAGGACCATGATGTTGCCATGTCTGCTATATTATGTTAAGTGACTTTGGGCTTGTTTTACTGTAAAGTCGCGCGCAAATATTGGCAGTTTATGGGTTGCGGTTTTTGGGCTTGTTTTAAAAGTGTAGTTGCTTATTTGGGCTTGCCTACAATTTTTGTAATTACTGTTTAAACCAGTGGTTCGCAAACATTTTCATGTCAAGGACCCCAAATTTAATATGTATTTTGTCCACGGATTCCCACCAGAAAATATTTTGTACCAGATTTGTGTTGTTAAAATGTTTCCAATATATTCCACATTTTTCACTTCTGTTCTTTTGAAAATAGCAGACCTACAAGCTCACAAGCTTGTAGATCGGCTATTTTAAATAGCCGCTGTATAAAGGTTTAAAGGGCTCATGTGGCCTACAGCCGCTTCTTTTGGGCTTGTTTTCATAGACCTGGTTGGTTATTTATCTCGCAAACTCTGGCAGTACTGCACAGGAATCAGCGTTGGGCTTGAAGACTTACAGCAGACAGACAGTGAGCTCCTTTGTTGGTCAGACCTCACTTCTGTGGCTCCACTCAGCTGATAGGATGTGATCAAAAAACCAGTGGTGGACTTAAAGTGATATTTCACTTTATGTCATTTTAACGTCTACTCAGGCTTTTGTGAGCACCCCGAACAGTTTTTAAAGGCAGGGTAAGTGAATTTCTTTGGTTAAATATATATGTATATTCTGATAGCACTCACTATAGAATGTTTGTTCAGTAACAGAAGTTTCCATGTCTCTTTTATTATAGGATACCAAATCCAATCAGGATAGAGAACTCAGACAGGATACAGATTAAACAAGTGAAATTGGAAGTGATGACACATAGAAATGAGCAGACAAAATTGGAATTGGAACTGAAATTGTGTCACCTATAGGCCTACTGATTTTCAGTTTATAAAAGAGCTGGAGAGACAGGGAGACTCCTGTTACTGAACAAACACTCTATAGCAATGATTACTATCATAATATTGTGTTTTTCATGTGTCTATGAGGTTGACAGAACTTCATGTAGCCCCCTGGTGGTGTTTTTATGGTGTTTTATGTCTTCTCTGACTATTTTGAGTTTCTACCTGGAGGCTGAAACCTTGAGGGTCAAACGTGCCAATAGAAAAACAGGCCTTTAGTGACATATAAAAATATACCCTCCCCCTCATTATCATAACACAACAGGTGTGGGCATGACGAGGAGGAGGGACTAGGACAGGTGGGTGGTGCTAAGGTGGTGGAGGAGGTGCTAAGGTGAGAACCGGGTATACTTAATGAACTGGAGGCGTGTCCACATAAAAACATAATTTTAACAATTTCTGTATACTTTTTTGAAAAGAATCTTCCTCCTAGTATAACCATACTACCTGATGATTATGTTTTAGGGAGGGGAAAAAATCACAGCACCCCGTCTTTAACCTTTTAACAAAAAGCTTTTTCTTTTAACCAAAACTTATCATCTACCCTACCTTTAAGTTGCTAGGTTCAGTATTTAGATATTGATATTGGTCACCAGAGATTTCGACCCAGGACAATTCGCCCAGCCGCGAATTTGAGTCAGCTCGACCCAAATTTACCGGGTCGAATTATCTGTGTAACCCCTAGAGGGTAGTAGAGTACAAGGTGACGGTGGTGAGGTCCTGAAGGTACAAGGTGACGGTGAGGTCCTGAGTATATTTAAGAGTAAATATTGTAAGCATGCTCCCCCAGTTGCATACTTTTTTTTAAATAAGTTTTTTTGTAAACCTTCTTTTCTAAATGAAATAATAATGTATGCCTTACAGCTCCGCGGAGCTGCCGGCGGCGCCAGCTTTGGGAGTGTGCTGCGTTTGTGTAACGCAGTCCCCACCAATATTATTTACGATTCTGTGCCTATCGGTACATAACTCGGACGGAGCTTAGTCGAATAGCAGACCATCGGCCGGTCGTCGCGGGCACTCGCGCCTGGAGGCGCTCGGGCGCGACTCCTTGGCCTCAAGGTCTGCTGATTCGGCGCGCCTCCGTCATGGTCCAAAACTATACTTTATCTCAATGGCTGTGCTTGAAAGCCTTTGGGCTTGTTTCACCCTGACAGACAAATAATAATTGTTTGGTAAATCAATGTACATATTATTATTATTACGTCTCTGTCTCTCTCTCTCTCTCTCTCTCTCTCTGTCTCTCTCTGTCTCTCTCTCTCGCGGTCCGGGTCGAATGGTCCGGGTCGAATCGTCCTGGGTCGAAATCTCTGGTGACCTTGATATTCATGTTATCTTCCTATACAAGCACATTGTAGCCTACCTTCAAACTCCATTTTAACCATTATAGATTCATCGAAAACACCCGTTCTTGGTTCTGGTGACTGATATTGTCCTACTAATATGTGAGGGGGCCGTAGTTTTCCAATTACTTTTTTTCATCTATTGTATTTTATTTATTTATCACTAGTACCAAGGACGCATATTTTCATTGCAACATGTTTAAAATGAAGTTTGAATTTACAATGGGTTTGTATAGGAAGGGGCGTGTTAGATAAAATGAATATCAAATATCTAAATACTGAATCAAGCAACTTAAAAACTGTCTGGGGTGCTCACATTTGTGCTTGCTTTAGAATAATGAATGAAAAAATACATACATTGCTGTTTTGACATTTAGACGTTTTCCAAAACAATTCAAAGACTTTCCAGAATTTTCATTTAATTATTAAATGTCAATAATAGTGAAAATAGGCAATAGCAGATCTACAAGCTCACAATGTGGCACCATGCGACACGTTGTGAATAATTTTTCCCAGTGCTCGTTCCATCATTTTGTATTATTGTGTGAGAAGAGACAGAGGTGTTTTGATTGTATTGTTCCACTTTGTGTGTGTGTGTGTGTGTGTGTGTGTGTGTGTGTGTGTGTGTGTGTGTGTGTGTATGCATGCATCACTGGATAATATATTGTCTATCAAGTAGGATTTCATATGTAGGATATAGTGTGTCAAGTGTGTCAGTATGTGAGTGAGTGAGTGAGTGAGTGAGGCCCAATTATTGGTTACGTTAACGTTTGGGCTGGGATGCTTTCCAGCAGTGGCGTAATTTACACATGGTTGCTGGGTTGAGACAGTGAACCCCCCCCCCCCCTCCCCCGTTGATAAAACGGTCCGGGGGGTGGTGGGCCGGTTTGGACCAAAATGCCAGGGCTGAATTTTGGTCCCAGTCCGCCCCTGGACTTTGATAAAGTGAATAAAGGGCCAAAACATGAAACACATGTATTATCTTAACACTTTTTGCAGCTGTATGTGTCACTCTGGTGTACTCTGAGGTCACAATAAAAAGATGACTTACATAAAACAATCCACCTCAATGCAGAATCAACTTATTTAATTAGCCTACTAATTTATCTTGGCAGTTGTATATTCACCACTTAAACTGAAACAGCATTATGTATATGGACTCAAGGCATTCTGTTTCACAATTATAAACATTTTATATTTACCATTTGAGTACATTTGAGATGTTGCCTGCATCAGTGGAATGCTGTTATGGATTCAAACTGTAAATATTATGAATTGCAAATTTTGGAATTGAGTGAAAGTAATTTAGCAAAAAATCTGCTGCCTTTTATCATTTAGATTTTTGGGGAGTCGTTTTGTTTTCCTTTGAGGAAGGTGTGGGCCGGATTGAGATTGTCCAGGGGCCGGGCCGTTGCCCAGGGTTGTTCTAAATTCATCCATCGTGAAGGATTTAACCGCCACAAGGTGGGGGTAGAGTACTGCTACAATTTCCATATTGCTGATGATTGAATGATTCAGAGAGTAATGCTCGACATATTTTGTCGACTTCTGTTTTTGTATAATAGTATAATAAATGTGATATTGGCATTCATGCGGGTGGGAGTAAAAGTAAAATCTTTATCATGGTTCAAATGTTTTATAGTGCATATCTAAGTTTTATAATAATGCTTTTAAGTCTAGATATTGATAGTTGGAGAGAGGGGCCTTGTCATCTTTCACTGATAATATGCTATAAGTCACCAACCATCAGTATATAATATTCCCTACACGTTATCAGAAATTAAAGGACAGTAACTCCTACCTGAAACATGTGATGAAAATATGAGTTTGAGGATGGTGTATGTCTATATCACATTATAGGTTTTTTGATCGGTGTAATATAGTTTTTCCTCTTAATTTGATACATTTCACGTTGTAAGATATTACCTTCAATACCATCCTTTGCCTTTTGAGATTATCTCTCTTTCTTGACCCATTTAATCTCTTATCCTCAATAATATTTGTCCTTCCTTTTATATCTCAATAAATCTGGTGTCCCCTTAAGCAATGTAACAAACGAAATAAACACAGAACATCTTTTCACGGCCCCACACTTGATTTATTATGCAGTTTTAAAATTGAAATAAAGTTGAAAAAAATATAGAATATCCTGTACATGGTAGCCTTGGATATAAATACATTTTAAAAAATGCATCTGCAATGCTGTGATTCCTGCTGATATTGTGTCTCATCAACATAGTTTAAAGCTACAGAAAAATGGTTCTGTGCACATTGGCAAGTGGAACCAATGAGCATATAGCCTATACTATATTTAAAAATAAAACAGACTTAATGAGAAGGATACATTTTTCTCATTTATGAGCTGCAGTGCCTCTACAGTTTAGTATTGCTTTTAATTATTTAGCATGTTATACAGCCTTTTATTTTGGTAGGTAAATAAAGATATTCAAGTAGTTGTTTCCTAAAAAAAACTGACAACTGAAATAAGATACTCCTCAATTCAATCAATGTTTCAATTCAATGCAAGATACCCGCCTACCAGTGACATCATCGATAGGGAATCCAAACTAATAGAAACTGCATAATGGAAACCATTTGTTCTTGCGTTAATAAAATGAAATAAGAAAAACCTGCCTAATGATGTCACTGGTAGGCGGGTTTCTGAACTGTCCACAGCCCTCCTATGAGACACAGACCGAGTAGATTTTATCATGAGCATTAGTATTGTGGCCTTTCTAACAAATAAATAAGGCCACTGTTGGGGTGGTGTCGGGGTGGTGTTGCAGTCTATTGTTATACTCACGTCTCTTCTTGTTTACAAACAGTCAATCATCACGGAGATCCGAAAGTTGCATCAAACTAAATATTTATTTTCTTTTTTGTCACTCGGTTGCATAAACATAAACTTTGATAATTAAAAAATAAAAAGAGCCTGCGTGGTCAACAAACTGTGACGCTTCCCCGTCTCATATTACTCCCCTGTCAGGGTGTCACCCATTCCTTATCACCCTTCTCAGGTGGCCTGCATCCACAAATCATTTCATTCCCAGGGGGGAAGAGACCTCAATTCAAACCATTCCAAGTTCATAGAATCAATAACCAAAAAATATGCAATTCATGTAGCAGGCAATAAATAAGAATATTAGAATAATAATTCTGAATAATAATCAGAATAAACACAATTCACATAAATTAGAAAATGGCTCTAACAATTAGTGAGGACCAATTATGATTGGTTGAAAATGGATGAAGTTGTCCTTTAAATAATGCACATAATCAATAACAATGTGGAAAATAAAATGAAATAACATTTGTACAAAATTGTGATATGGTAAGAAATAGATGAATAATTTCTTCTGCAGGAGAATGCACGTATCTACATGAAATATGGTATGGTGAAATGGAACAGATGGCTGTTAGATTCATGTTAATCATTTATAGACTCGCCTTTAACAAAATAATGAAAATATGAATATAAATTGTAATGTAATATGTCTACAGTAGCCTACATATACAGTAGGATAGAACTGCAAGGCAGACAAACAAGCACAAACACACAAACTATCACATTTAAACACAGCCATCATGTAGCTGTACCAACACACCAGCTAACATTGTGAAAATAATGATTTCAGCACAAAACTCTTTCACAGATCCAGTAGGCATTGGTAGAACACCACATGTCGTTCCATCCTCTATTAGGGTAGGAAGGTAGAGACCCATCATAATGCAAAACACAGTCTTCACCGTAGGTAATAGGATAACCAGGCTCCCAGTACCTGGAGAAGTAGCAACATTTAATTCATTGCAATACATTTACAAGGATTTTTTTTTCACTCATCTATCACAATCTTTTTCAATCATGATCTCAAGTGATATTCTATTTACTGTAATAGATTAGACAACAAACATCCTTTATTAGTAGCAGTGTAATAGGATTACATTTTACATTATATTTTAATGCGAAATATGTGAAATGTTAATATGTGAAATGTAATGTGAAAATGTTTGTTAAAACAGAAGAATGAAGGTAAACTAAAGATAAGTCTTACGTTGGTGTGGTCAGTGGTGTTCCATCTACCCACCGAAATGACCTGTCTCTGTCTCTGTAAGTCAGACCCAGCCACACTCTCTTGTTTACACGTTCAACAAAGTCCTGGACAGAAAAGCTGCTGGTTACTGATGTAAACACTGTACAACACGCACCCACACACACACACACACACACACACACACACACACACACACACACACACACACACACACACACGTGTGTGCGCGCGCACGCACGCACACACATACGCACACGCACGCACAGGCAAAGTTATACATGCCATTCTTACCTTTATGCCATTATTATCCCTAACCCTGGAGCAAAACATAGCGGAGATCGGCTATTTGCAGTGTGTGACACCCAGATATAAATCAGTCATAACTCCAACACTAATTCCTAAACCTGACATCTCAATGCCTAATCATAATCCTAACCACAACCACAATCTGTTCCTAATTGTAAACCTAACTCCCCACATCTACATATATATTTTTTTTATTTTTACCGTTAAACAACCATTTATCTTGTAACTTGGAACAGGAAAATGGAAATGGAAAGGTCTATTACTCACATTGTACTACAATTGTGGAACATTTGGCCCTCATAAATATAGTAATACAAGCACACACACACACACACACACACACACACACACACGCACGCGCGAACATGAACACGCACACGCACACACACCTGTTCTTCTTTGCTGTTTATGACAATCAGGTCAGATTGTCTGTCTCTACACCACTGTCTGCTCTCCGTCCAGTTTTTCCCCTCAGTAGAGATGTAATAACAACCTCTGTCAAGTTTCTGCCATCCAGGTGATTCTAATAAAAGAATATTAAGTAACTGTTCTCTCATTTGCTCAAATGAATGACACATCATGAACATGAGCAATGAATAAAAACTGTGATGCCTCACTTACCACAAAGCCTCATCATCTTCATGTCATCTCTCTCTTCAGTCAGGTTGTTATGGATGGTCTTCAACTGGTCAAAACAGGTCTGTAGCTGCTCTTTCTGTTTAGTCAGTTTGTTATATCTAGTCATCAACTGGTCAAAACTGGTCTGTAATTTGCCTCGCTCTTCAGTCAGGTTGTTGTTCCATTGGTCTCTCTCCACCATGTTGGAATGATCTGTGAGGATATTTTCAAATTGGGGGATTTAAAACAAATTGTACGCCTACAAAATTACATAGCAAGGAAGCTAGCATAATAGGCTATTATTCATAAAGTAAATAATATACAAAAATATATTTACAAAACACACGCTCAAAACAGACTGGGGTCTTTCTATGTGGAGTGTGTGTGTGTATGTTCTCCCAGTGTTCACTTGTGTTTCCTCCCACACCAAAACACATGCATGTTATACAAACTCCTTTCAGTGCCCTTAAAGCAGGGCACTGACCTTAGAGCTGGTCCCTGGGTTCTGCTCAGTGGTTGCCCAATGGTTACGTGGCGCTGCTCCGACAGCCCGCTGCTCCGACAGCCGAAATCCGGGCTCAAAAAGCGGATTGTCAGAGGGACAACCCGCCGTCACCAGGGACCCCCGGGGGTCCCCGGTCCACCTCCGTACCCAGGGACGGTGGCTCCCGGGGCGGGTAAGGGCGGCCGGCGGGGACCCGCCAGGGTCCTGGATTTGAAAAGTCTTCCCGGGGTCCTTGGTTGCACGTGCACGAAATGTTTAGGTTTTTCTTTTTTTTCTTCTTGCGTCTTTGACAGGCGTTGCAATGTCACGTTAGTAGCCCTGTTCAGGTTCTATTAAATAAGTATTGCTACTATATATGTTTATGAATTGAATACCAAGGACCTCAATGGAAACAAGACCGCAAGGACGTTTTTGGACGGACCTTTTAGACAAAGTGTTTTAACCGTACGTGTGCTGTTTTTACATATCTGCCTAATAAAATATTCAATGAAACAAAATGGGGGGGGGGGTGTCTATGTATTTTGTGGATTACACAACAACTAGACCGTTTCTCGAATACTAATCATTGTTTATTATATCAAACAACAACTGGAGTGTAACTAAGGCTATTCTGTAAAAACGTTATGTATGCCTGGAGTTCACA
Organism: Gymnoscopelus braueri; assembly: GCF_963280865.1. Classification (NCBI taxonomy): domain Eukaryota; kingdom Metazoa; phylum Chordata; class Actinopteri; order Myctophiformes; family Myctophidae; genus Gymnoscopelus; species Gymnoscopelus braueri. The sequence goes on from NC_137608.1 coordinate 2,385,466, forward strand.
CGACACTCCCTCACCATCCTCATCATTAGCAAAAACCTTCCAAAGAGCCACTGGGCAGCTATCTTTTCGAAGAGAAAAAAAAAACTTTTGACAGCAGGCCAGCAGTCATTAAGTCGTTTGACAGCTGGCCACAGACTGAGCCACCGTGTTGGTACGTGCCTGTGAAGTGTCATGTACTCACTCCTCCTCCACACAATCTAAAATGTCTTTCAATTCTTGGACTTGTTTAGCCGATATTGAAAAGTGGCCGTATATTTTCGTGACTACAGACTCAACATCCACTTTAAGCTTGTCACCTGCAACAGTTATGCAGAATGTGGGCCACGCAGTTGGCTTTGATGATTGCACCGTTCTTGTCTTTCAACTTTTTATATACCGATTTTTGTACCCCATAATTCAGGCTGCCGTTATCTGCTCCGTATGCAGACACCCGTTCTAACCCCAGGTTCCTCTCCTGCAGCCTTGAAACAACCTGGTTAAATATGGCATCAGAGTCTTCTTTGTGGTCATCATAAAAGTCCAGCAACTTGTTCTGCACGCCATGTTCTGGGGTGTAAAACCTCACTGCTAGAGGGAATAGTTTGGTAGTGCCGTGATTTGATGCATCAGATGAAAAAAAGGAAGAGAATCTGGTTTGTCAGCAGCCAGCGGTGTATTTAACTGTTGCAAGCACGTCTCCACGGACGCGGGTCCAAGGACATCGGTAACAATAGTAGCACTCTTTGTGCGCCCACAACCTATCTTCTTAGCTATCTCTGAGTCAGGGAACATGACGGGAAAAAGTTTAGATCCACAATCACCAGATCTCTATGATAAGCCATGCTGCACGTTATAGACACTGGTTACCTCCGCTGCGGTGACTTTATCTGTGTTGCTGTCTTTTTGTGTTGAAAAATAGCTTGTCAAGATAGTGTGTTTCTTTGCTGTACATTTTTCTTGTGAGCTTCACTGTCACCATGCCTCTTAATATCATTCTCTCCTCCATGGGTGATAGTGAAGTTCCGACGACAAATGGTACACTCTGCCTTGTTTGGGTCGTCTGACACAGATCTCAACCATGTATATTTACTCTCCCAGTCTCTGTAATATGAGCAGAGTCTTTTTTTTCTAAAAAGCAGGAGTTTCCTCCATTTTCTCGTTTGTTTTGATTTTTGCCACGCAGCACAGACAGTCTGCACTGTTGTACCTATGTGTGAGTGAGCTGCCTGTCAGCTGTGACCTGTGGAGTGTGGACACGGATGTTGTTGTTTTTTTGGTCCACCCCCCCTCCCCCCCAACCAATGGCGTTCCACAAATACATACAGCATTGACCAATTACATTTATCCAAGAATAGTATTTCACAGATATAAGAGGGTATTGCAAGTTCATTTAAAAATGTAATGAAAAGGAAAAATAAATATATATATATATATATATATATATATATATATATATATATATATATATATATATATATATATATATATATATATATATTGCTATACAAAACTTTTGTATAGCACCTGACGAAGCTCACGGAGAAACGCGCCGTGCTAATAAAATACTATAATGCAGTAGTAAGTTGTCCATCTGTTCCCTGGAGTGTGCAGTCCCTTCCTTGAAGGTCTATTCCCTTTTTTACAATTTATATGCCTGCTGACTAGACTTGCACCTCCAACGGGGTTTTTTGGATGTGCAGGAGTCCCCTTTTTCGTTTTGGGGGTCCTTGACATGAAAAGTTTGAGAACCACTGACAAAGAAAAATACGTTTTTCATAAAACTGTATTTAGAAGACATTTTCAGAATCGGTTAATAAATAAAATAAAACTACAACTACAGCTACTTTTTAGTGTGATGTGTGTGTGTTCTTGACTTCTTGTGGGTTTGTTTTTATCAGAACGCGCACCAGTGAAAGCGCACGCTCGAAAATAATTATTAGTAATAAATAAATGAAAAGGTATCGGGACAGGGGCCGGGCTGGGCTGAATTCCATGGGCCAGGGCCGGGCCCACATTTTCGGCCTGTGCAGGGCTCTAGTGTGTGTGTGTGTGTTGTAGTTTTATAACATCTCTTACCAGACTGCAGTATCTTCGGTAGATCTTTCTCCTTCTTTGTCTTGGTCTGAAGATTTTCATAGAACGCATCGTCTATCTTTTGGAGATCAAGATCAAGCTCCTCGTAGTTTATACCATCTTCCTCTTGTAACTCAATGTTTTCATAATCTCCATCTACATCCATTTCTACCTTTATGACATGAAGTTGTTCTTCCTTGTATTTGATATGATCAACCTCTTCACAACACACTTAACCCATTTAGACTTGAGGCCGATTCTAAAAACGCCTTCTAGAACCTACAATTTGTATTCAAATAAAAACATTCAAATAATGTTGCTATATATTATAGCAACATGTGACACTGATGCTGACGTGGATTGAACGGTAAAAAGACGTGTTGGTTACAACTGGTTTAAACAGCTAAGACATAATCTTCACTGCCCTAAACATTATGACAGTACTGTTGCATTTATACCACATATGACAGCTCAGACTGTGCACCAATAAAAACAAACCACATCTCTCTCTCTCGCTCTCTCTCTCTCACTCACACACTCACACACTCACACACTGTCTGTCTGTCTGTCTGTCTGTCTGTCTGTCTGCCTGCCTGCCTGCCTGCCTGCCTGCCTGTCTGTCTGTCTGTCTGTCTGTCTGTCTGTCTGTCTGTCTGTTTTCAAGAACCTGTGTCTGTGCGTACGTATGTGCGCTTGCATGTGTTTGTGTCTGTCTGCAACAAGCGGGAAAAGTGGGCATGGCTGTTTTTTCTGCTAAGGAGTGGTTTTGGTGCAGAACAAATGCTTGCAACCGATGCAGACTCATGAAAAACACCTAGTTTGACCCATCGCAAAACTAAGGCCTGGCTAAGGTTGTGGATCACACCATTCAGCAGCTGTCACGGGTTCCCCTACAAAAGTCGACGTTAAACTATTTGAAATGTGTTAGTAGAAACCTTTACATTTGAGCATGTCATTAAAAGTGACATGCTCTGAGCACCTGTCCCTGTTATGGTCTCTGCAGCCCTGACAACATCAGCTCTGCTCTGTGGTTTTACATGTTTTATTGTAAGAGGACATTGTTCTAGTTTCACATGCGTAGGCTGTACTGACAGACGCTAGAAGTGACCAACCAGACCATAGTTTTCTTTAGCTTCATGATCTCTGAAAAGTCACACGATGCACAAAAAAGGTTTACAAATAAAACAATAAACCTCATAAATGAAAGGGACCGATTGTTTGCCCAACATTTTTTATGAAACTGTGTGTGTGAGTGCATAAAGTATGTGTGCATATGTGCGCTTGCATGTGTCTGTTTGTGTGTGTGTGTGTGTGTGTGTGTGTGTGTGTGTGTGTGTGTGTGTGTGTGTGTGTGTGTGTGTGTGTGTGTGTGTGTGTGTGTGTGTGTGTGTGTGTGTGTGTGTGTGTCAGTCTGTCTGGCTGTTTTCAAGAACCTATAATATCTGTATCTATCAGTCTGCGGGTCTGAGAAAGAGGCAGAAGTTAAACTGGGCTGTAAGTTAGATTCATATTATCTACATTCTAGGATCCCCTCTTGCAGGAGGGCTGAGGGGGCTTTCCAGGCTGTTCGGTCCACAGTGGTGGTTTTAAGACCTCCAGGAGGTGCATGGTTGTGTTTCAGACTGGTTCAAGGGAGTTTGGTATTTCTACTATTCTCAGCTGTCCCAACTAAGTGATTTTTCATTAAGGTCCAGAGGGACCTGGGCAGTTCCCCTCTCCGTAGTTAAAAAGCTCCAGAAAAAATATAGAAAAAAACACAGAGTCTGACTGTCAGGTGTATGCTGAAAACTATGCTTTTCTGTCAGACAGCAGCAGTGAACACAACCTTAAGGCTTGGAGGTTGGTTAGAGTGGGATCCTATGGGGACACTGGAGCCCAGGGCGTCCTGGGCTGTTCCCCTCGTCCCTCTCTATAGTTAAAAGGCTCCAGGAAAAAAAACTGTGTGGGACCATCAGGTCTATCTGAAAACATGTGCTTGTCAGGCGAATAAGATTAGGGACACAGCTCCTTATGGGCCTGGAAATCGGTTAGAGTGGGATCCTAGAGGAGACTGCCAGGGTATCCTGGGCTGTTCCCCTCTGCCCTCTTGCTGTTTGGGGTGGGCATGGCTGTTTTTTTTCTGCTAAGGCCTGGATAAGGTTGTCGATCCCACCTTTCAGCAGCTGTAACAGGTTCCCCTACAGAAGTCGACGTTTAACTATTTGAAATGTGTTAGTAGAAACCTTTACATTTGAGTATGTCATTAAAAGTGAAAATGTTCACTTTAAGATTCCATGTAACTTTCTGTTTGAAAATGGAATTGAAAAAGAGGTTATGCTGTAAATGATGTTGGTGTATGGTGTTTTAAAATATTGCATGTGCCATGAGCACCTGCCCCTGTAATGGTCTTTGTAACCCTGACAACATCAGCTCTTCTCTGCCAGGCTCTGTGGTTTTACATCTTTTATTATAAGAGGAAATTGTTCTAGTTTCACATGCGTAGGCTGTACTGACAGATGCTAGAAGTGACCAGACCACAGTTTTCCCGTAGCTTCATGATGCACTCAAAATGTAAAAAAAAAATATATAATAATAATATGTGTGCATGCATGCGTGCGTGCGTGCGTGTGTGAGTGTGTGTTACTCACTGCCTGCCTCAGTATCAGTGCGGTTGTTGTTTTCCTTCAGGGTGAAGATGGGAGGCATGTAGGCAGCAGTCCTCCAGGGGGCAGCAGAGCTCAGGTTCTGACTCATGGCTGATGAGTCATAGGAATGCATGTGGTGATGAGGCAACATGCTGTGACTGTGACCATCACCATCACTTGTAGACTTCTGCTTTTTAACACACGCACGCGTGCGCACGCGCACACACACACACACACACACACACACACACACACACACACACACACACACACACACACACACACACACACACACACACACACACACACACACACACACACACACACACACACACACACACACACACACACACACACACACACACACACACACACACACACACACACACACACAATCAGCCCTTTTGCGGCTGGAAGCAGTACAGAGGCGTTTGTAAAGTGACACCAAAAGGTGTATTTATTCACCGTCAAATACAATACAAAAGACAACACAAGCTCAAACACAGGTGACATGGTGGGGCCTGGCTATAATCATCCAACCACTAACTGAATGGGCTTGTTACTGGCAGCCTTTTATACTCAGCTTGAGCAATTAGTCTGGACTTGGACTCCACCATGTTAAGGGGTAGATCAACAAATATACAAATACATAAATATACAAATACAGAAATGCATATAACATTAACTCTCCTAAAATATCTTAAAACTCCATGAACTACACTAATAATGATTCTCATACAACATTACACAATATCCCTCGCAATTCCAAATTCACATTTACAACCCCCCCTCTCTGCCCTTCTGACTTGGTCCAGCCCAATTACACTGGCAAACAGAACAGCCCGACTTGGAACATGTTAAGCTTTCAATCATTACTTAGCATTACCCATATTGCACCTCTCACACATTTCACTTAGTCTCTATTGCACTCATTAAACATATTGCACTTGCCAGATTATCACCAAACATGCTGTCTCCATAGGTGGACTAGTTAGCTGAGTGGCCAGCTCAGCTGGACAGAAAACAACTCAAAATGTTCAGTTAAATATAATCAACAATAAAATCATAACTGTATTCCTTTCTGTGCAAACTACGATGTGCAAATTACGCCGTGCAAATACCAAAGTGACCATATGCTATGCAATTAATCAATTAATAAATTAAGGTTACAATGTACATGTGCAAATGACAAGTAACAGAGGACCACACACACACACAAACAAACAATACAGCCATACAACTATCACTACCTGTTACAGTCAGAATAAACTTGTCCAATATCAAAATTATTTTGAAGATTAAGTGCAAACACCAGGTTGATGTTCATCCATGATGTTTCAGGGCTAAGCTCTTGCATAATTCGGCTTCGCCGTTCTCAAATGGATTACCCAAAATAAATAAAATACTGGAGCACTTGGGACCTGCACGTTTTATTTCAACCTGTGTTTTCCTCAGACTAAGATGATAAGGGCAGTCCATCAACATAATCAAAGCGATTGGCTGTAACGTAATGCGTTATGATGATGATCAGATCAGTCACTCAAATTGGATATTAAAGAAAGGAGGCCAACAGTCCCTGTAGTTTGGCAGGTCCGGTGGAGGAGCTGGACAATGAAAACAAAAAAGGCAGTAAGCTAATCAAATTAGAAAAGATTGTAATGAAGATTTCCTCGTTGCAATGAACAGGGATTTTGTCAGTGAAACAGTGAATCCAGGACCGCGATTGGTGGCCCAAGCTCGACGATAAGTTAAAACAGGTGCCACTGGGGCTGCAACAGGTGCAACCACAGTCTGTATGGTAAGCGGCAGAGAGTCATTAATAAGGCAGCATAAGGCAGTAGGGGGTCAGTAATAAGGCAGTAATAAGGGAGCAAAATAAACTCACCAAAGGACGATGTTGAGGGGTCTCTATAGAGCACACACAAGTCCCAAACTGTTTTGACTTCTGCCCATCGGGGGCACCACAAATGCAAATACTTTCCCTTGCAGCTTCCTCGTATCCTGGTGGCTGCCCCCAACGACTGACACATCACTGGGCAGACAGCCTGGCCTGGCAGAGATCTGTTCTATGAGAAGTGCACTTTTCTAGTTTAAAAATGGGTTAGCAGAGGATGGTTTCGATCCATCGACCTCTGGGTTATGGGCCCAGCACGCTCCCGCTGCGCCACTCTGCTATCAGTCACCCCAGATGGGACTCGAACCCATAATCCCTGGCTTAGGAGGCCAGTGCCTTATCCATTAGGCCACCGGGGCTGCAACAGGGGCCACCACAGCCTATATCGTCAGCGGTAGGGAGTCAGTGATAAGGCAGTAATAAGGGAGCAAAATAAACTCACCAAAGGACCATGTTGAGGGGTCTCTATAGAGCACACACACGTCCAAAACTGCATTGACTTATCTTCTGCCCATCGAGGGCATCACAAATGCAAATATTTTCCCCTGCATCTTCCTCGTGTCCTGGTGGCTGCCCCCCACGACTGACAGCCTGGCCTGGCAGAGATCTGTTCTCTGAAGAGCACACTTTTCTAGTATAAAAGAGGATTAGCAGAAGTTGGTTTCGATCCATCGAACTCTGGGTTATGGGCCCAGCACGCTTCTGCTGCACCACTCTGTTATCAGTCACCCCAGATGGGACTCGAACCCATAATCCCTGGCTTAGGAGGCCAGTGCCTTATCCATTAGGCCACCGGGGCTGCAACAGGGGCCACCACAGCCTGTATCGTACTGTTCATTTGTTCATTCCTACAATGAGATCATTCAGTCATTTGTGGACAAACCATTATAGCAGAGGTGTCAGTGAAAGAGAGAGAGAAAGAGGCAGTGGTGGAAAGTTACTATGTAAGGCAGTAGGATGTCAGTAATAAGGCTGCATAAGGCAGTATGGAGGCAGGAATAACGCAGTAATAAGGCTTTATAAGGCAGTAGGGAGTCAATAATAACGCTGTAATAAGGCTGTGTAAGGCAGTATGGAGGCAGTAATAACGCAGTAATAAGGCTTTACAAGGCAGTAAGGAGTCAATGAAAAAAGGGAAAATTACACACACACACACACCTTTTACCTTACTCTCGGTTTCTAGGGAAAAGTAGAACAGGACCAGTTTAAAAATAAGTCTAAGTGTCATCTTCAACAGGATGTGGTCTATCTTATACTGCAGGTCTGAACAATATGCACATCAGCTGCTAAAGTATCATTATGCAGTTATAACTCACCAATCGTTACACTTCTATATCAATATGGCTCTTGTGATAAAACAATATTATTTCACATGGTCATAGTCATTCATTATTGAATATGGTGTCTCTCATACTGTACCACATGTCCGACTTTGCTTGTCATTCGTATTCATTCATTTAAGACAATTGAAATAAATCAAACAACACGGCCCTACAACTATCACTATCTGTTACAGTCAGACTAAACTTGTCCATTATTAAAATGGACACACACACCCACCCGGTTATGCAATATCTGTTGCACCTGTCTGTCTGTGTCCATTTAATGCCCATGGAGTTCCGTGTTAGGCATGCTCAAATATGGAGTCCAGACTAGTTCATGACATATGTGGGGATTTACGGTTTTAACTAAATGTTTTGGAGATCCGCTCATCCGACCAACTTCCCACTTGTCACATCATGCCCTCGGATACTTGCCGATACACACACCGAGTTTGAAGTCGGTCGGTCCCATTTATGGGCATGCCCATATATGGGCATAGCGGTCGGTTCTGGGCAACCGCCTCTCCGACCTACTTGACAGAGTGCACTGCACTCCCTCGGGTCATCGGCTACGCAGGCGCCGAGTTTGGCCAGTCTATGATGTCAGTACAATGATGTCATATTCACGTCACAACCACCGATCACTCCCTCGGGTCCTTGCGATATGCACGGCGAGTTTGAAGTACAGGGGTCGACAGTTCACACCGTGACACACGCAGAGATGTCGTTCATTTATAGAAGGATTCTTCATTTTTTTAATGCGAGACCAATGGCTTCTATTTCAGCATGCTAACTTTCCAGGAAGAGAATGTCTGTATAGTGTCTATTAGCTTGGAATCCCCATCAATGATGTCACTGGTAGGCAGGTTTCTGAACTGTCCACAGTCCTCCTCTGAGACACAGAGTGAGTAGACAGAAATGGTGCCATCTTATAATGAGCATTAGTGAGGACCAATTAAGATAAAGGTCGGAAATGGGTGATGTGATCCTTTAAGCCCACGTGTCCAAGGTGTGACTTTTCATTTGTTTTATTTATTTCGTTTCGACTTTGTGTTTTCAATTTCAGTTTAGTTTGATCCGTTTTTAAGGGGGGTTTGCCAGTTGAGTTAATTTATTTTGTGCTTTTTTGAATAGCCTTAAGTTTTTATTGGTTATAGTGTTTTTGTTCATTCTAGTGTTTAGTGTTTGAATAGGCTTAAGTTTATATTAGTTTTTGTGTTTTAGTTAGTATTTATTTTATTTTAATATGGATTAGTCTGGAGCGAGAATCAACAAGGTCAGGAAAAATTGCAAAAGATGCTGATCTACAAGCTCACAACACGTCGCGATGTGATGCATTGTAAGCTTGTAGATCGGCTATTTTTGCTATTTTTCAAGATTTCTGACAAAGAGTAAAACTAAGGACATTTTCTCTATGATTTTTTAATCAGTTTTAGTTAGTTTTGTGAAACTAAACCCTGCGTGCTACCAGCTGAGTTGATGTTGGTTGAGTGGTGGAAAACCACTGGTCCAATGCATGTCAAACAGTCCTTGACATTAAAAAAAGGTTGAGAACTAGTGTTTTGTGGGTTTGTCGTGTGCTGCGCTGCACCTTGTCTGGGTCTAACCTGTATTACCATGGCAGCCGGTAAAAAAAAAAGGGGCTATGACATATTGACATAATGACACAATGACTCATAATGACTCCAAATTTGAGAGCGGATTCTGCGCAATCGCAGACCCATCGACTTCCATTATAAAAAATAAAGGTAAATATTGTATGCGTACAAAGTGTGGTGCTGATCAGTCCAGCAGTGTGCAATTAACTGTGATTTCACAGACAAACAGACCTATTCCTTAGGTCTGCATTCAGTATATCGTCTCTGCCGGGTGGAAACCACGTTTCCAAAACTGTTACTTTTCTGGATTCAAATTTAAAAAATGGCTTCACGCTGCGTTTCGAGCTTGCAGCACTGCTACTTGTGATGCTTTTGTGTTACGCTGTAGTATGATCAAGTAGGGCGTTAATGTACAAAGAACCCACAGAGATAAGAGGTTTCTGCCCGACAGCAACAATATTTCTTTTACTTTTACATTTTTATTCCAAGAATTTTGTGACCCACTTTTTTCCCCCAGTGCCAATTGCCTATGTAATCCTGGGCGCTACTCTCCCTCTGCCAGCCCAGAACTGAGCTCATGCCTCCTCCAATGCATGAGGAACGATTATGTCTTTGAGATGTTAAATGGAGGGGTTTTCAGGTGGTGCTGGGCTAAAGCTCCTAACCACCATCATGGAATGTAGGGGGTCTGAATCCACCACGGTTCATCCAGCTTGGCTGAGCGCCCATCTATGAAAACAATTGCTCGTGTTCGGGGGTGGGAAGCCGGACATGGAGGGCGATATTTGATATTTGCTGAAAACCTGTATATAAGGGACTCCACGACCTGGCTCCCCCTATACCTCTCTGACCTCCAAGCCACATGTTCCGTCCCGTTCCCTCAGGTCCAGTGATGCTGGCCTCCTGGAGGTCCCCAAGACCAGGCTCTGAATCTGGGGCGACGGCAGTGTTGCCATGTCGGCTTATTCTAAGCGACTTAGGGCTTCTTTTTCTGTAAAGTTGCTTGTAAATATTGGTAGTTGCGGGTTGCACTTTTTTGGGCTGGTTCCTAACGTGTTCTTGCTTATTTAGGCTTGCTTACACATTTTTGTAATTATTTTTTAAACCAGTGGTTCTCACATATCAAATATTTCCATAAATATTTTGTGCCAGGGAGGATTTGTATATTCCAAATATTCCAAATATTCCACATTGGAACGCGGTGCGACACGTTGTGAGCTTGTAGATCGACTTTTTTCAAATAGTTGCTTCTTTTGGGCTTGTTTTCCTAGACCTGGTTGCTTATTTCTCTCGCAAAATCTGTCAACACTGGGCGACCAGGCTTTCTCTGTGGCTGCCCCCTCCCTCTGGAATGCATGCCCCATCCCTCCCTACCTTCAAAACCATCCTGAAAACCAACCTGTTCAGAATTGCCTTTCCGACTTTTACTTTAACTCTTGATTTCAACTCCTGTTTTTTAGTGTTTTATTGCTTTTAATATATCTTATTTGCTCGACAAGCCCTTCTGGGTTTTTTTGGCCTTTCCGGCACATCGTGTTTTGATTTAGATTTGTGTTCCTTTCCATATAAAAGTACAGGTTTTTTTTGCATTTTACTTTTTATCATATATCTTTTTAAATGTGCAAATAAACTAAACTAAACTTTGAGTGCTTAGAAAAGAGCTATATAAATTCCAGGTATTATTATTATTTGTCACTGCACATACTCCTATAACGGGCAACAGCAGCAAAAAAAGGGGGTAAAAGGCAAAAAAAAAAAGTCTGAATTCAGTCGCCTAATTTCCTCGCTCAACTTGTTCTTCAGGAGTGCATTCAGTCACTAAACATATTCATCTTGTTTTCTTCAGGCCTCATTCAGTCGCCGGGATGTCCTCACTCAAAGCATTTGCAACCTTTTATTTATTTAAATGTATTTCTTTTGTTTTTGTGATTGTGAGGGAGAGGAGGGTCACCCATCGTGCCTCGGGGCCAGCGTGGAGAAGCAAGGAACCCCAAGACTGGCAAGACTGAGGTCATCAATATGGAAAAGACAACTTTTTATTTATTTGAAAATATATTTTAAATGTTTTGTTCCTTTAAAAAAAAAAAACTCCCTCCACCTTTTTAAAAAAAAAACTTTATTAGTTACACCAGCATCTTTTCCAATTCCAATTTGTGGCATCAACATCAAGGAACAGTTCTAAAACCAATTCTGCTTCAACTTAAATTGTAGATTCAGTTGAAGACAATGCCAGTGTCGTGATAGGTATATTGGGTTCCCTTCCGGTGAAAAAGCTTTCTGATCTGTCTCAATCAGCATGAACCAGTCCTTTATTAGACAATGACCGGTGGGGTGGCTTGCAGCTAAGTGGGTAGAGAAGTCGGTTCGCCTCCTGTCCCCGGGTCTATGTGTCAGAGTGTCCCTGAGCAAGACACTTATACCCTAACATCTCCCCCCGAAGCGCTCATTATGACCATCTGAGTGAAGCTGAAACTCATCCCGGAAAAAAAAATCTCAAAGGAGCTCAGGTTATTGGTATTCTGGGAATCTTCATCAGGGTGTTGTTGCTGCGGACCCTCCAACCAGAGGGTGCAGCTATAGCATGAGAAGAACTCACTTCTTCTGTGCCTTCTGTGCAGACTTTGTCACCTTGGCGCTGCCGCCGACCTTCTTGTCCACAGACAGGATGATGCCGACAGCCACGGTCTGCTTCATGTCGCGCACAGCGAACCGTCCGAGGGGAGGGTACTCCTTGAAGACCTCCACGCACATGGGCTTCTGGGGGATCAGCTCGACGATGGCGGCCTCGCCGGATTTCAGCGCCTTGGGGTTGTCCTCGGTCTTCTTGCCGGATCGCTTGTCAAGCTTCTCCTTGAGCTCGCTGAACTTGCAGGCGATGTGGGATGTGTGGCAGTCGAGCACGGGGGTGTAGCCCTGGGTGATCTGCCCCGGGTGGTTGAGGATGGTGATTCTGGCGGTGAAGGAGACGGCCTGCATGGGCGGGTCGTTCTTGCTGTCCCCGGCCACGTTGCCGCGTCGGATGTCCTTGACGGAGACGTTCTTGACGTTGAAGCCCACGTTGTCGCCGGGCCCTGCCTCAGCCAGGTTCTCGTGGTGCATCTCCACCGACTTGACCTCCGTGGTGACGTTAGGGGGGGCAAAGGTGACGACCATGCCGGGTCTCAGGATGCCGGTCTCTACGCGTCCCACGGGGACGGTGCCGATGCCGCCGATCTTGTAGACGTCCTGCAGGGGCAGACGGAGGGGTTTGTCAGTGGGACGGCTGGGGGGCTCAAAGGAATCCAGGGCCTCGATCAGGGTGGTTCCACTGGCGCTGCTGCCGTCCTTGCGGTCGATCTTCCAGCCCTTGAACCAGCCCATCTTGTCGCTGGCCTCGAGCATGTTGTCCCCGTGCCAGCCGGAGATGGGCACGAAGGGCACGGTGACGGGGCTGTAGCCGACCTTCTTGATTAAGGTGGACACTTCCTTGGTGATCTCCTCGAAGCGCTTCTGGCTGTACGGTGGCTCTGAGTTGTCCATCTTGTTGACGGCGACGACGAGCTGCTTCACTCCCAGGGTGAAGGCCAGCATGATGTGCTCTTTAGTCTGTCCGTTCGAGGAGATGCCGGCCTCGAACTCGCCCACGCCGGCCGTGACGATCAGCACGGCACAGTCGGCCTGGGAGGTCCCGGTGATCATGTTCTTGATGAAGTCCCTGTGCCCGGGGGCGTCGATGATGGTGACCGAAAACTTGTTGGTCTCGAACTTCCACAGAGCGATGTCGATGGTGATGCCACGCTCACGCTCAGACTTCAGCTTGTCCAGCACCCAGGCGTATTTGAAGGAGCCCCTGCCCATCTCACCGGCCTCCTTCTCGAACTTCTCGATGGTTCTCTTGTCGATGCCTCCACACTTGTAGATCAAGTGACCGGTGGTGGTGGACTTGCCGGAGTCGACATGGCCAATGACCACAATGTTAATGTGGGCCTTTTCCTTCCCCATAGTTCCTTAGTTCCAAATGCTACTAAATCAGACTAATCAGACTTACTAATTCAGACAAACACCTCAGCAGACTTCAGAGAACAGACAGAAGAAGCATGAGCGCGCTTCTTAAATATACCTGAATACAGTATATCGCATCATCAAACATGACATCATTAATTTCTATATATAGACTTTATGGGGGCCCCATAATAATTGTATTATTAGTAATAATATTATTATTATTAGTAATAATGTTTTTCAACATACACGAGGGTCCAAATGCTTACGGACCTGTAAGGTTACATTTTGGTTCCATTGGGGCTTGGCTTTTCACAAAATTGCAAATAACTCACAAATGCTGTCACTTAACACCACACAACTTTGTATGCTTATCATCAGCAGACATAAGCAGAGGACTGATCGTCCATTAAATGTTGGCGCTAGAGAGCTCATTGCCACCATTTTTCACAGTTCAAGTATAATCGTCCAGTCATTACATTCATAGGCTGTAACGAGCGTCTAATCGTAACAGTATTTATTTGTCCAAGATAAATGTTGATTAAAATAGTAGTTCTCAAACTTTTTTGTGCCAAGGACTCCCAAATTGATATATATTTGACCGCGGACCCTCATCTGAAAATGTTTTGTGCCAGAGACCCCAGAAGAGAAGATTTGTGTTGCAAAAATAAATAAATGCAAATGCAATGTTCTAAAATAGCAGATGTACAAGCTCGCAGCGCGGCATCAAATTACGTGTTGTGAGCTTGTATATCTGCTGTTTTTGAATAGCCAACGTATACAATATGGACAAAGGGGTTAAACTGATTAACACATTTAGCTGGGCACCCCCTGGAAACCCCCAAGGACCCCACTTTGCGAATCACTGGATTAAAAGACAGCAAATCTGGATTTCTTCAATGGTGATGTTGTCTTACCGGGATCAGGGTTATCATATCTA
>NC_137608.1:2404876-2447376 GCF_963280865.1 Gymnoscopelus braueri
CACCACAACCATGCCTGGGCTTCGGCTAGGCGCACGGACGCCCGTACGATTTGACGGGCACGGGCGATACCTAGCCCCCCGTGAGGAGGAGCCAGGCGCACCGCGCCACCGCCGACACCCGCCCGGCCGCGGACCGTGGCGAGGGTTTTCTCGACTAGAGTGGCCACCGTGGCCGACAGCGGGCCCTGCATTCGGGCAGGCCTGCCGTCCGTGTCCCCAGCGTCCGCACGCTGGTCCATATATCCGGGCTGGGAAAAGTTGGCGAGACTACCGGGAGAGAATTTCAAAGGAGGGGGCCATGGCAGAGCCCAGGTCCTCGTGGGCTCCACGAGAACTTCCAGGGTGCCAGGCCGCCCTACCGCGTCCGACCGGAGGCCTCTCTCGGGCCTGCCGTCGTCCCATCCATCGGCGTCCGCACGCCGGTTCCATATATCCGGGATGGGAAAAGTTGGCGAGACTCCCGGGAGAGAATTTCAAAGGAGGGGGCCATGGCAGAGCCCAGGTCCTCGTGGGCTCCACGAGGACCTCTAGGGCGCCCGTCCTCCCGGCCGACCCACGGCCACCACCACCGGGCACCCCGCCAGACGGAGCCTCGCCCCGGGCTTCGCGACGGCCAAGCTCCATAGGTACGTTCTGGAACAAGTCGGCGCCTCGCCCGGGAGACTTTTTCACAGGAGGGAGGCAGGGACGAGCCATACGCCTCCTGGGCCACGGGGAGGGGACAAGGAGGTACGACGCGGAGATCCAGGAGGAGGGGGCCCGCGCCGCCACCCGAGACGGAGCCTCGCGCTGGGCATCGCGACGGCCAAGCTCCATAGGTACGGTCTGGAGCAAGTCGGCGTCTCGCCCGGGAGACTTTTTCAAAGGAGGGAGGCAGGCACGAGCCAGACGCCTCCTGGGCTACGGGCAGGTGACAGGGAGGTACGACGCGGAGATCCAGGACAAGGGACCCCTCGCGGCGCCGACACTGCCCCAGGACCATGCCCCGGTTCCGGGCATGGTCCCTACCTACCCTATGGTACAAGTGGCCACTCTCCCCCCATGCGAAATTTCAAGCAGGGGAGAGGCTTCGAGCCCAGAGCTTCCTGGGAGCTCTGGACTTAGAAATATTTTCAACTTTTTCCGAAAGCTCCAGGGTTTTTGGCCCTGTCAGGCATGGGGACGACCCCAAATATGGTGGACCATGTCCGGACATGGTCCCTATATACCCTATGGCACAAGTGGCCACTTTCCCCCCCATGCGAAATTTGTCGCATGGGAGAGGGGGGGAGCCCTTGGGCTCCTGGGCTCTCCGGAGGGTTTTTCGGCCGCAGTTGCCCCGGGCAGCATCCATGGGACCCGGGGGGGGGGGGCACCAACGCGTGCGCACCCCCGCCCCGGATCCAACAAGCCCTCCGCCGGCCCGAGCGACCCACGGCCCGGGAGGTACCGCCCGTTTTAGCCCGAAAAAGAGCAGATCGACAAGCCAAAAGATTACATTTTCAGCCGGGGGTACTCCAGGGGGTCCCCGAGGACCTCTGGAGGCCGTGTGGACACTTATAAAAATTTGTCAATTTTCTCTCCGGCCAGGGACCCCCGGGGACCCCCGAGGAGGCATTTACCCGGCCCGCAGAGCAGGAATTGGGACTGCGCCACTGAGCGCAGGCGCTTGGCTGGTTCAGTCGGCTGCACTCGGCCGGCTGATTGCAACGCGGAAGTGCACCACAACAACAACGCAGCAAGCAGCTCTGTTGCTCCATGTAGCATAGCATGGAGTTCGCCAGTTTGACCGAGTTGCTGGCCCATTTTGAGTCGGAACTTCTTCCCGTTTGTGCCACCGAACAGCGACGGGTCAGCGCAAAGCAGAAAATAAGGCATGTACGGTCTTTTTGTTATTTTTTGTCGCGGCTCGATAGCCTTAAACACGCCGCCTTCGGGCCCCGGAGGGTGCCGCCACCCGGGATGGGATATCTGACTGACCAGGCCCGACTTGAGGGGTGGAACAAAGACATTAACACCTCATTTGCACCAACAACGGTGGCTTCTTACTACCTGAATGTAAAGCGTTTTATCATCTACTTGCTTGAGGCCCAGCCCCGGAACATGAAATACACACTGAGTGATCTGTATGGTATGCAGTTATGGAGGCCAAGACCAGGGCGATTCTGACTCCCGACCAAATGCACCAGTTCAGAGTGCTCGCGGCAAGTACCATACCACACTCGCTCACACAGATAGAAAATAAACCAAGATGGGGCCCGGGCGTTAAGTCATTTGTGGGCCTCATAGTGGGCTACTTGACTACTGTGTCAGGCCTCAGAAAGGGCTGTTTCGTCCATATGACAGAGGCAGATGTACTGCGTGTCGTGGCGGGAGAAAGTGGTGCTCTGGTTCTCCGATTTGATACCCACAAAACAAGCCCCACTTATGGACCCGCCACCCTGCAACTGGACGCAGGCGAACACGCATGGCTCCTCAGATTTAACAGACAGCGGCCGATGATTGCTGGCTACAGCCCCACTGTATCGACATTTTTCTTTAATGCAGGGGGGAAACCAATGCTAAAATTGGGGACCCATGTGAAAGCCGCTTACAAGCGTCTAACTAATCGCAGTGACATAACCCTTAACGTGATACGATCTGCTGTTTCAACCCTTGCACAACGGACACTCAGCATGTCTGACCAGCAGAGTGTATGCAGGGCTATGGGGCATACTCTTGACACCCGCAACCGATATTATGTGGCGACGTTGGACATGGCGATGGATATGCCCTCTACTTCGCGGGAGACGAATCCGCTCCCGGAACACCCTCGCAAGCGCGGCCGGCCACGAAAAGTGACCCGGGAGATGTCTGCATCGCCAGCCCCAGTCGCCAGTCGCCAGTCAGCCCCAGTCGCCCCCAGCCCCAGTCGGACACGGAGGTCGATGGAGCGGGAAGCCCTGGAAAATGCAACCACGCTTTGGGTGATGCTGCCACGGTAAGAGGCTTTCTTTCCCCACCTAACGTGTACTTTTACTCCACTAAAACACCTATTCTAACACCTATATATCTCTCTCTCTGTCTGTCTGTCTCCCTATGCTACAGGTGCCTTCCGCTGGGATCCAACGCCAGATGAGACCCCGCCTAATGAAACCCACTTGGACCAAGCTCCACCACCACACTAAACCACATGCACCACACAAAACACAATAAAAAACGGGAACTGTTAACCTAAATCTATCTGTGTCCCGACTGTGTCATTGCCCCAGGAAGGAGTCTCTTCCTGGGCAAAAATATCTACAAGGTGGATGAGTCGTGCCTTCACACTGGCCAGCAGAGTCTTGGTGGACCGTGAATGTTACGGTCACCTTAGGTGCCAATTTGTGAAAATATAAGTGTTGGCCCCTGGACTAAATAGCAGATCTACAAGCTCAATGTGTTGCAAATAATGCATTGTGATTTTTTAGATCAGCTGTTTTCGACTAGCCGAAGTATATAATAGGGCTTAAAGGAGTAGTTCACCCAAAAAATGACTTATTTTCTATCAATTGCACACCCTATGAAGCCTTGAATCCATGGATTCTTTTTAGTATTTGTCGCTTTCCTAAGCTAATAATTTGATTCCCGTCTCCTACCGGCTAATGTATCCGGTAGGAGACACAAAGTAGATTATTTGTGTCTCCTACCGGAAATACACACGGTCATCAAATTATTGTCTTAAGAATGCCACAAAAATAAATCCATGAAATCAAGGCTTCATGGGGTGTGTAATTGATAGAAAATAAGTAATGTTTTGGGTGAACTCCTCCTTTAAGTGGTTAATTGTCTCTGCCAGGCCGAAAGGCATGGCGAGAGAGTATGTTTTGCCCCCTGTCCGTCCGTCCGAGTGTCTGTGTGTCCGTGTGTCCGTCCGCGTGTACGTCCGTCCGTCCTTCTGTCTGTGAGCAGCTAATCTCCGCCACCGTTGGCCCGGTTGCTGTGAAACTGTGCACACACACTCCCTGGATGCCACAGCAGAACCTCTGCCCAACATTTTTCAGATCAGCCTGTCATAGCGCCACCATGAGGCCGACTTTTGCAAAAAAAAATTTGGATATTACTCCTACAGATTTTGTCCAAAAAACACGCAAATCGGTACACAGTATCTCTATAGTCATGCGATCAACACGGATCTGTCCGATTTTCCATATTCCATCCTGATTGGCTACGATTGGCTACCAAAGTTTGTAGGATTGGTTCACTTTAAACAATGCCTCAAATCATGAACGCAGCATACGATTTCCGTGAAATTTTCCACGTAGATTCCCACTTGGCCCAGGAAAAACTGCCACTTGAAAATTTTCAAATCAGCCTCATGGTGGCACAGACCAATTCACGTTTTTAGCTATAATTGCACCGATTTGCGTGAAACTTTGCACGCACACTCCCTAGAGGCCAAGGAAGAACCTTTGCCCTGCATTTTTCACATATGCCTTTTAGAGCGCCACCAGGGGGCTGAGGTTTGTAAAACTAATTTTTTGCTCTTACCCCTTCGGATTCTGTCCAAAAATCACGCAAATCGGTACACAGTATCTCTGTAGTCATGCAATCAAGATGGATGTGTCCGATATTTTCTATTCCATCCTACTTGGCTAACATTGGCTTCCAAAGTTTGCAGGATAGGTCCGTTTTGAACAAAATTCCTCAAATCATGAACGCAGCGTGCAATATCCGTTCACATTCCTAGTAGGCCGAGGAAGAAATGCCACCCTTTTCACATTGGCCTGTTATAGCGCTACCAGCAGGTCTAATTTAGCAAACCACATTTTTGGAACACAATGCCTCAAATCATGAATGCAGTGTCCGATTGCCGTGCAAGGCCTGAGAAGAAATGGCACCCCTTTCACATTGGCCTATTATAGCGCCACCAGGAGGCCATAATAACCTACCTGACCTGGCGGAGACTTGTGCTCCGAGGAGCACTTTTTCTAGTTTACGTTTTGTAATTAACAAAGTAACTAGAAACTAAAGTTGTCAAGTAATTGTAGTGGAGTAGAAAAGTATCAAGAAAAGGATATACTCAAGTAAAGGTATCATCGTGAAATGTTGAGCTTGTAGATCTGCTACTCTTGATGTTTTTTTTATTTGAATGTTGAAAAGTAACAGTTTTGGACATATGAGGTTTCCACCCAACAGAGACGATAATCAAAGTAGAACAAAGATGTGACTTGTCTCGCATATTCAGACGATTGGATATCTCTGCTTATTTATCTCTGAAAGTCTGGCTACGCGAGACTTGTGACAAGGGTTGCCAATCGTCCCTCTAAAGACAGAATCTAAAAGAAGTGTCTCTTATTGAACTGATAAGGGACAAACTGTTGTTCCTTAATTATTTGTGGGGACTCAATCAATGACACATCTTACAAGTTCAAACAGAATATACATATTCTCTACCCTAATTCAAGCCTGGCCCCAGCCAGCCTATATGCAGACTACAAACTCAGAGCTGAGCAGTTGTCCAATTGTCTTCAAACTTGGCACAAAAATCACTCGTGCAGGCTCTGGCATGCCAACCATTTACTTTCCCACCTTCATGTGTCTCCACTTCTAATAATCAATACATGTTTACAGTTTTCTCCCACATATAGACCTGTAGGCGGCGTGGAGCGTGGACACAGCTGTTCCAACAACACAAAAGGCGTAGCCTGGCTCTAGACCATAGGCCCCGCCCACTGACTGAGTGAACTGCCTTCAAGCTTCAGTCTGATAATCAGGCTACAACACGCCCCGTGCGTGTGCTCATCCGCATGCCGTGTTGTGCCAAATATGCATAGCGTTAGTCATTTCATATGTAGCCATGTGCAAGATTACATTACCCAACAACTGTTATAAATTTAGTAGGCTATGTAACGGACCCTCTGTTTGTTTATATGGAAGACCTTTATTGTGAAAACCCATGCGAAGTCAAGAGCTCACTAGCCGATTATTGCTGCTCACAGAACACAGCTCTGCAGAGGGCTGTGCTTGATGGCATTGATTTCACCTGTGTGGCTGAAGCCAGCATTTGGGCTACTTAGCAGAGACACCAGATGCCTCATTCAAACATTGCAGCCCGGTCAAACAATGCTCAACTGAGTTAAATATGCACCTTAAAAGTTGTTTGGCCACTGGAAGGACACCCATAAGGACGGACGGGAAAGCTCTTCAGTGACTGATTGTGAGTGACGTTTGATCTTTCCAAACAATATACCGACATGAAATCTGTATGGAATCTGGGCTTAACACTTGCAATGTGTTGTTTCAGTTATGTTGCCAAAGAAAATGCCGTGCCATGGTCTTTAAGGTTTTAGCACCCAGCTGGAAGGGGAACAAGGTAGATGAATGAATGTCTTTAAATGTTATGAAACTATATTGCTGTATTGATGGTTACTGGAGTTTGATATGGTCTTATTGTTGTGGTTTTATTTGTCATGGTTGATACTGTCGTCCCTATATTGCATTTTGATAAGATTTGAGCTATGCACAGTAATGATTTATTGGACGTATCATGTACTTAAGGTTATTTGTGTAGACCTACTGTGTATGTTTAGACTTGTGTTGTATAATGTGTTTATTGTTTTATGATTATTTACGCTGATCCTTTCTTTTGTCCCTCCCCCCCTTGTTTCAGTTTTCACGTTGATTTATTAAAGATCCTATAAATTCATCAGTTGGACTTCACCATTATTTCAGCCTGGGTTCGCTACAGTGAAAACTTCACCCACACGGCCTGCCGCAAACCATCTACATCTGTCTACTACTCTACTCTGCCCCTCTCTACTCTACGAAGCCTGCTTCACGGTGATCAGTTACACAAACAAGAGATGCATAATGGAACATTGCACACACCTTTAGGAATAAAATAAAGGTTCATACAGAGGAATGTGAACATTTTCTCGGACAATGCTTTTTAAAGGGTTTTAAGTGTACATGGTCTGCATATGATTTAAGGTTTCAAGGTTTATATGCAAGGTTTTAATGCTGGGTTTACATTGTGTTTAATTTAGTCTATGGTCATTTTCGGTCCTTTCCTTTTCTGCATCGTCACTTTATAATTTATTGTGAATCAAAATGCCAGAGATAAGCGTTATGGCAGAGGGGTCTGATCTTGACCAGGAACTGGAAAGGCAAATGGAAAATGTCAAAAAGGAAATCCAGGACTTGAAGGATGCCCTCCAAAAGGAAACTGAACCAGCCGAAAAACAAACTTTAAAGGAAGCAATTCAAAATAAGGAACAAATAGTAAAAGACCTACAAGATCAACTTGATGATGAATCTGTAAGCCCTCGACGCACTACTCGTAAGCCAGTCCCTACAGAAAAGATGCTTTTGCATCAAAAGGAAAATGTTGAGAAAAGGATTAAGAGGTTCCTCTGTTTGTATGACCAGTGGAAGGTTCTAATATGCACAGCAAGAAATCAGCTAAAGTCTAAAATCCCTGAGAGTGAACTAGGAACTCTGATTGACTCACTGGTTAAGAGTAAGGAGGACATTTTGTTGCTTTACACTGAAATCCGGAAACATAGCACCCCAGATATTCAGCTAAGACGACGAGTTGACGGATGTGAATCAATCTCTAATGACATTCTCAAAATGTGTTATGAAAGGATGGTATATGATGAATTTGATGTTGTAGAGGAAAATCAACGTCTTCATAAACTGCTACGCCGTGATCCTACGCACTCCATTTTTGGCCCTCCATCAGTAGCAGGTTCCAGGTGTGGTAGCGGGCACTCTGGGGCAACATCTTTGGCAGCCAGCAGGGTGCAAGCAGCAGCAGAGCTAGCTGCTAAGGAAGCTGAATATGAGATGCATATGGAAGAACAGAAACGGAAGGAAAGCATACAGAAACTGGAAGAGCAGCAGAAGAAGGCTCTAGAGGTTCAGAAGAATGACCTGAAGCAGCTACAAGCGCAGAGAGAAGTTAAGATAGATCGAGCTAGACTGAATGTATACGATCAGGCAGTTCAAGAGGAAACTGTCATTCAGGTTGAAGGAAATGCTAATAGAACTAATGCAGTCAAAGAGACTGTGCCTCCCACAGAAACCCATTACTCAAATGTTGCACCAAATTTACAGCCCATAGCAAGCCATCATTCAAATGTTGCATTGAATTTACAGTCCAAAGTTTCCTCAAATTCACACCCAGATGTCCTCTCCCTCACTAAAGCATTTCAGGAGAGCATAGCCCTAAATAGACTTCCCATTCCTGAGCCATTCATATTCAATGGAGATCCTATTAGTTTTATAGAATGGAAGGCTTCCTTCACCTCACTTATCGACCAGAGAGCCATCTCCTCAGCAGAAAAGCTTTACTATTTGAAAAGATATGTGGGTGGACCAGCACACAAGATTCTGGAGGGCACCTTCTATAGAAGCGATAGTGAGGCCTATGGGGAGGCTTGGAACCGATTGAACCAACGTTATGGTCAGCCTTTTCTTATCCAAAGAGCCTTTAGGGAAAGACTTGCCAACTGGCCTAAACTTCAACCCAAGGATGCCATAGGACTCAGGGAGTTCTCAGACTTCTTGAACGCCTGTCAAGACGCCATGCCCCATGTTAAGGGTCTTGACATCTTAAATGTGAAGAGAATCAAAAGCTCATTCAAAAGCTACCTGATTGGACCGCTTCTCTTTGGAATCGTCAAGTAGCGCAATGCCTGCATGATAAAAAGGATTTCCCTAGTTTTATGCATTTTGCTGCCTTTATGGCAAAGGAAGCTGAGATTGCATGTAATCCAATTACTTCCTTTCATGCTCTCAGATCTTTTGATTCCAACACTGACAAGAGAAATTCCCGAGAGAAAGGAAATAATGCTGTTGTTTTTAGTACTCAAGCAGCCACAGACGGTGACTATCAACTCTTCCTAAAGACTCCCTGTGTGCTCTGCCAAGATAGCAAGCACCAGCTTCATGGCTGTCCAGAGTTCATTGCAATGTCTCTGGGAGAACGACGGAATTATGCCAAGGATAATAGACTATGCTACGGGTGCCTGAAACCTGGCCACATTGCTAAAGACTGCCGATATCGCCATGTTTGTGAGGTCTGCAGGGTGAAACACCCTACATGTCTTCATGACTTTAATTATGGGATGGGAACAACTGCACCTTCTACAGCTCAAGAATGAAACGATGCACTTTATCTGCATTTAAGTCTGATTTAAAATGGTGTCGCTACTCAAGGTGGGAGAATATGACCAAACTAATATTTTGAATGTTTTGTAGGGATTGTTTTTATATTAATACTACAATTTCTGCTCTGGGTTTATTTGTTTTGAAAATCATTCATGATATGCAGAAACCGTTTTTATTCACATAATGAGTGATTTGGTGGGAGTGTAACGGACCCTCTGTTTGTTTATATGGAAGACCTTTATTGTGAAAACCCATGCGAAGTCAAGAGGTCACTAGCCGATTATTGCTGCTCACAGAACACAGCTCTGCAGAGGGCTGTGCTTGTTGGCATTGATTTCACCTGTGTGGCTGAAGCCAGCATTTGGGCTACTTAGCAGAGACACCAGATGCCTCATTCAAACATTGCAGCCCGGTCAAACAATGCTCAACTGAGTTAAATATGCACCTTAAAAGTTGTTTGGCCACTGGAAGGACACCCATAAGGACGGACGGGAAAGCTCTTCAATGACTGATTGTGAGTGACGTTTGATCTTTCCAAACAATATACCGACATGAAATCTGTATGGAATCTGGGCTTAACACTTGCAATGTGTTGTTTCAGTTATGTTGCCAAAGAAAATGCCGTGCCATGGTCTTTAAGGTTTTAGCACCCAGCTGGAAGGGGAACAAGGTAGATGAATGAATGTCTTTAAATGTTATGAAACTATATTGCTGTATTGATGGTTACTGGAGTTTGATATGGTCTTATTGTTGTGGTTTTATTTGTCATGGTTGATACTGTCGTCCCTATATTGCATTTTGATAAGATTTGAGCTATGCACAGTAATGATTTATTGGACGTATCATGTACTTAAGGTTATTTGTGTAGACCTACTGTGTATGTTTAGACTTGTGTTGTATAATGTGTTTATTGTTTTATGATTATTTACGCTGATCCTTTCTTTTGTCCCTCCCCCCCTTGTTTCAGTTTTCACGTTGATTTATTAAAGATCCTATAAATTCATCAGTTGGACTTCACCATTATTTCAGCCTGGGTTCGCTACAGGCTATGTATTTTATGAGTGCAGTGGTTGTTTATGTGCCCAATTACTCATTCAAACAAATACTTCTGTCCATAACTCCACTGGCTACAGCCCCACATACAAAATATGTGGGCGCTTTTTTCTATACTATAATACAGGTTGCTAACCCTCTAGACTTAATAAACTGGAGAGTTTAATTGTTATGTAGCCTACTTGGACTGCTTTTTTGTTGGCTTTTTTCT
This sequence comes from Gymnoscopelus braueri, assembly GCF_963280865.1. Lineage (NCBI taxonomy): Eukaryota > Metazoa > Chordata > Actinopteri > Myctophiformes > Myctophidae > Gymnoscopelus > Gymnoscopelus braueri. The sequence continues at coordinate 2,415,255 of NC_137608.1, forward strand.
GTCTACACCAAATCTATTGCATGCGTTGAGACGTGTTGTTAGCTTGTAGTTCGGCTTTTTAAATTCTGGGGTTCAAGTGGTTAATATAATATACAAAATAAGGGACGCCCAGCCCGGATGTCCCTTAGGCTATTTTAATTTCAGGTGGCAACCCTAGTTGTGACAGACATGACACTGGATAGTCATGCATGTTTGCTCTGTTGAAACTGGAAAAAAAGAGGAGGAGGAAAAAGAAACTGCAGCCCTCAGCCCTATATAAGGTAATGCCCCATTCACTTAAAGGTAGGGTAAGTGATTTTCTTTTCTTAAAATAAGTGTTAAATAGCTCTATATTCTGATAGTTACTCAGTAACAGGGGTCTCCATGTCTCTCCAGCTCTTTATTAACCCATTAATACCTGGAACGCATCTGTGTCACTTTAGATTTCTTTGGCTATTCAAAAATAGAAGATATACAAGCTCATAGCGCGGCACCGAGTGCCGCGCTACGAGCTTGTAGATCTGCTATTTTTGAAAAATCGTGAATTTTTTGTTTAAATATTTTCTTCCGAAAAAAATTTAGGATTTAGATTTTTTTTCAACGCAGCCTCAGGTCTTAATGGGTTAAACAGAAAATGCATTTTCAGGTCGGTATACCAATTTTATCAAATCAGGATTAACTCAGTCAGGATACAGATTAGACAAGTGAAATTGGAAGTGATGACACAAAGAAATGAGCAGACACAATTGGAACTGTAAAAGAACAAAACAATGAAGCTGATAAATGGGTACTCTCTCCCGATTGGCTGAAATGTTGTCACCTACGTTAAAATGTATTGTCTGTTTATCAAAGAGCTTGAGAGACATGGAGACTCCTATTAGTGAACAAACACTCTATAGCAATGATTACTATCAGAATATAGTGCTGCTCACAGCCCTTTGTAGATCTGGGGGGGGGGGTCGAGGGATACCCTTGTGCGATAGGTATTAATTAAGCTTAACAGTCCGCTTTTGAATGTAATAATGTCACTAGCTCTATTCTGTGATGTCTGATACACTTTTAGCTGTCATTGTCTACTGCAGGGTTGGATTCAAGTCCACCACGAGTCAAGACCAAGTCAAGACCAAGACCGAGGCATTTTACATATATTTTTAGCCCTCATTTGATGGTACAGATAGGCAGTGGTGGAAAAAGTACCAATACCACAAAATATAAATAGCCTATGTTGTTACAAGTGAAAATTCTGTATTCACATTTTACTTGAGTTAAAGAGTACAAAAGTATTGGCATCAAATTGTACTTAAAGTACCAAAAGTAGAGTAGCCTACTAAAAGTATTCATAGATGCAGAAAGTCCCATTTTAGCTTTCAAAATGTATAACATCTTTTGAAAATAGCAGATCTACAAGCTCACAACGCGTCGCTGAGCTTGTAGCTTGAAGTCCAAAAATAGGGCTTAGTTGGTTAATGTATGTTTTGTCTTAATAATCCAAATCTGCAAAGTAACTAGAAACTAAAGCTGTCACATAATAGTGGAGTAAAAAGTGACAACATTTACCTCTGAGATGTAGTGGAGTAGTAGTAAAAGTATTGAAAATTGGAAATACTCAAGTTAAGTACAAGTACCTCAAATTGTCCTTAAGTGCAGTACCCGAGTAAATGTAATGCGTTACTTTCCCCCAAAGATGTTTTGCCCTCATTTGATGGTGCAGATAGGTATTTATATACAGTGGAGAGAGACAGGAAACAGGAAGTGACATGCAGCAAAGGGCCAGGAATCTAATCCCAAGCTCAAGCATTTGAGTCCATGTGGTTTGCATCCTGACGGCTATCAGGTCACACCCCAGCATGTCTCTGATCCCATTCAATCCGGAAACGCATCTGTGTCATTTGAGATTTTAGCTATAACCATTATTTTATACTTTGGTTATTAAAAAATAGCAGATCTACAAGCTCATAGCGCGGCACCGAGTGCCGCGCTATGAGTTTGTAGATCTGCTATTTTGGAAAAATCGTGATAATTTTTTGCAACTCTATGAATATATATTTTTTTAAAGGGATCATTTTTTACTCAAATCTTTGTTTCTGGGGGGTCCCTGGAACACAATATTTTCAGATGGGGGTCCATGGAGTAGCAACATACGTTTAAAAAAGAAAAAAAAATTACTCTGCGATTTGGGTCTGGCACCGCTCCATAGATAATCCATTTCCTGCTCCAGAAGACGTGTGTGACCAATCAGGGCCCAGTATTCGAATATGGGAGACTGTAATTGGTAGTTGGTTGTAGGTCTAACCAATTGCGTCGAGGGCCATTGTTTTGATCCCGCCCCTTGGGGAAAAAAACGCCCTCATGGAAGCACCAGACTCATATCCACGCAGTGATATAGTCTGTCTACGCCAGGCTAAAAGAGACCAACTAAGAAAAATGACAGATGCGTTCCCGGGTTATCCTAATCGAGATCATGACCCTAAGTGAGTTGATCTGACATCCTGAGGTGTCAAAATGTAACTGAATTAATTACCAATGTCTGTCAAATGCAACACATACTTTAACAGAAAGCAATCTTTTTTCAATTTTTCAATTATATTTTACTGACTTTGATAAAAGCTTAACATTAGGTTTACTACGGGTCGACTACTGTATAGTAGGCCATACACAGCACAGGAATTCATTTTGTCAATTAGTTCATTTTTATCAGACAAAATATTGTATTTATTAGACAATATAGGCCTATTACACAATGTACATCCAGACTATTATGAACCCCATGTGATTCCTGCTGTTAGAAACGTCATCACGTTACTGCTACAGAGGGATTCCCCACTTCCTTAACCTCGTCTTCCTCAGTGGTGGAATGTAAGTACAATTTTGAGGTATTTGTATTTACTTGAGTATCTCCAATTTCCAAAACTTTTACTTCTACTCCACTACATCTCAGAGGCAAATGTTGTACTTTTAATCCGTTACTATTATTTGACCACTTTAGTTACTTTGGAGATTTAGCTTACAAAACATAAACATAACTTCAGCCCTTAAACTTTGGCCATCATTTGAAAATAGCCGATCTACAAGCTCACAACGCGTGAGCTTGTAGATCGGCTATTTTCAAATGATTTTTGTACATTTTATATACCCTAGAAAACTTGTGAAATGGGACCTTCTGAATAATGAGTACTTTTACTTTTTGCTTTTACTCAAGTACATTTTGAATTCCGGACTTTTACTTGTAACAGTGTATTTCTATATTGCAGTATTGATACTTTTACTCAAGTAAAACATGTGAGTACTTTTTCCACCACTGGTCTTCCTGAATAGCATGGCATTAAAAATACCACAGTACCGGACCACAGTTTTTGTTTTTTTTTTCATTTCCTGAAGAGTAACAGTTGTTGACATAATGACGACACAGTGACGACAGGAAATAGGTCTGGATTTGGGTGACTTCATAGCTGGCCATGGCTGCCCGGAGTCAGTGCTTCCTTCCTGTGGAAAAAGAACAAACAGACAAACAACCAATTAGGAAAAGCAGCTGAACTACTGGGTCAGAGGTGTTCTGAATTCCCCTCTGAAGGAATGACATCATATCAAACTCATTATTAACCCATTCAATCCGGGAACGCATCTGTGTCATTTTCGATTTCTTTGGCTATTCAAAAATAGCAGATATACAAGCTCATAGCGCGGCACTCAGTGCCGTGCTATGAGCTTGTAGATCTGCTATTTTTCAGTAGCTAAAGAAATCTTAAAATGACACAAATGATGCTTTCCCGGTCTTAAAGGGTTAAGTCACTTTCACTTCCACAGGGATAAACCTGTGCAGTAGCCAATGAATGTTTACGTACTGTGTATATATATATATATATATTAATGTGTGTGTGTGCGTGTGCGTGTGTGTGTGTGTGTGTACATGAATAAATAAATAAGTCTACAACACTGATTGTCAACATCAGGTATGGGGACTGGAGAGTGATACGCCAGAGTTACGACCTTTTAACCCAGACTCCCTTGTGTTGTTCACCCTCCAAAACATCAGTGTGTGCGTGCGTGCGTGCGTGCGTGCGTGCGTGCGTGCGTGCGTGCGTGCGTGCGTGCGTGCGTGCGTGCGTGCGTGCGTGCGTGCGTGCGTGCGAGTGTGTGTGTGTTGGTGTGTGCCTCTGTCAACACAAGCCGTCACTCTGGCTCGCTGATCTTTTTAGCTGGGTCCCCAAATGATTTTGGGGGTCCCCAGATAATTGCCTTAATGTGCAACATTGTTTTCTCACACAACAGTAAACAAACATACAGTATAAGTGCATACAGGGTATCTGCACATAATTTTCTAAAGTGACAATTTAAGGACTTTTAAGACCTTTTAATACCTCTAAAATAAATAACATAAAATAAAAAACGAATAATAAGACCATATCTACGTCGAAAGTAACCAACAAATTATACTATAAAAAAATAGGCGATCTACAAGCTCAATGCGAGGCGTTGTAGTAGCTTGTACTTCGGCTATTTTCACGAAATCTGTGGAACCGAGTCAAACCAAATGTAATGCCTCAACTCCTACAATTTCAAGTGCTTGTCAGGGTGGGGGGTCCCCAGTTCAAATATGAATATTTTGGGGGGTCACAGCCTGAAAGGTTTGGGAACCCTTGATCAAGAGGACGCTGTCTTTCTCAAAGGAAAATGAAATCCTGTGTTTCCTAATCTTCTTTCCACAGTAGACACTATTGTGAAAGGAAGGTCACTTCTCTTTTCTTATCCAAAGAGAAGTGACCATGCAGTGCATGATGTCACTGTCGGGCAAAAACCTCCTATCTCCATATTCAAACTTTTTGTGTGTTTCTCGTTTTTTTTTGTAAATTAACACCCTACTTGATCATACACAGCGTCACATAAAAGCATCAAAAGTTGCGGATCTGCAAGCTCAAAACCGCGGCGCTTTGAGCTTGTAACTTAACATCCCACTGTATGGGAAACACTGCTTGTATTGATTGACACCCACACACCCACCCCCACACCCACACCCACCCACGCACGCACGCACGCACGCACGCACGCACGCACGCACGCACGCACGCACGCACGCACGCACGCACGCACGCACGCACGCACACACACACACACACACACACACACACACACACACACACACGCCCAACAAACAGCTGAGCAGACAGTCATCTACAGTAATTATTATTACATATAAGTTAACCACTGTGCTGCTGTTTTATGTGTACATTTTTCATACAGCTGCTGCTGCTTCACTGTATCACTGCTTCTAAAAACACATACCAACTCTCACATTAATATGCTACAACAGACATTTGGCTTCAGTGTATTGTACCATTTCAAGAAATGACCAGTTTTCTTCAAATGGTGATTTCAAGAAAGCTGAGATTTCAGGAAGACACTTGGGAAAAACCCATGTGAGTTTCTATTTGAGTGGGTGGGTGGGTGTGGGTGGGGGTTGAGTTGGTGCATAAATATGAGAGCTCTCGTCCATTCACAACATTATCAAGGGAGGAAACAACCAGAACACTTGAAGAAGCTTCTCTCCATCATGTCCAACATCATGAAATCAGCTGTCATCACCTTTCTCATCTGCCTGCTTGCTTTGCATGTAGAAGGTAATGTATCTTTTACACTGATATACATTGTTGCACATCAAGTCACTTCGCATAATACCAGCTACAGTTATGGATAAATTATGTCAAATGTCAGAATGTTTCATCATGTTCTCCTTGTTTAGTTCTGGGGAGAATAATTTGCTTTAATTTGACTGCAAATTAGGTTTTTCAACAGTGGTTTTAAAACGCAGATAAAAGTTTTTTGTTACATATAATTATGTTAATGTCACTTTCAGACTAACAGTGTCTTGTCCCTTCATTCCACAGGTCAACATAGGGATATATTTAAATGCCTATGTCCAGGTAAAGGAGTCGACCACATGAACCCAAAACTCATCAAGACTTACCAGCTGTTTGACGCCAGTGCCTTCTGTCCTCGCAGGGAGATTGTGTAAGTACATGTTATAAACAGCAGCTTAAATCACGTGATCGGTGCCATTCACTTTACACACTGTTCTCTATCCTCTGTCACTAATATTATTTCATCCATCTCAGTGTGGAAACAGCAAAAGGCAAGACATGTGTGAATCCAGACTCAAAGATGGGAAAGTTTATCTACAAAAGACACCAGAGCAGGTAAGATTAACATTAACATTAACCTGCTGAGCTGTTTCTCGTTTTTTTTTGTAAATTAACACCCTACTTGATCATACACAGCGTCACATAAAAGCATCAAAAGTTGCGGATCTGCAAGCTCAAAACCGCGGCGCTTTGAGCTTGTAACTTAACATCCCACTGTATGGGAAACACTGCTTGTATTGATTGACACCCACACACCCACCCCCACACCCACACCCACCCACGCACGCACGCACGCACGCACGCACGCACGCACGCACGCACGCACGCACGCACGCACGCACGCACGCACGCACGCACGCACGCACACACACACACACACACACACGCCCAACAAACAGCTGAGCAGACAGTCATCTACAGTAATTATTATTACATATAAGTTAACCACTGTGCTGCTGTTTTATGTGTACATTTTTCATACAGCTGCTGCTGCTTCACTGTATCACTGCTTCTAAAAACACATACCAACTCTCACATTAATATGCTACAACAGACATTTGGCTTCAGTGTATTGTACCATTTCAAGAAATGACCAGTTTTCTTCAAATGGTGATTTCAAGAAAGCTGAGATTTCAGGAAGACACTTGGGAAAAACCCATGTGAGTTTCTATTTGAGTGGGTGGGTGGGTGTGGGTGGGGGTTGAGTTGGTGCATAAATATGAGAGCTCTCGTCCATTCACAACATTATCAAGGGAGGAAACAACCAGAACACTTGAAGAAGCTTCTCTCCATCATGTCCAACATCATGAAATCAGCTGTCATCACCTTTCTCATCTGCCTGCTTGCTTTGCATGTAGAAGGTAATGTATCTTTTACACTGATATACATTGTTGCACATCAAGTCACTTCGCATAATACCAGCTACAGTTATGGATAAATTATGTCAAATGTCAGAATGTTTCATCATGTTCTCCTTGTTTAGTTCTGGGGAGAATAATTTGCTTTAATTTGACTGCAAATTAGGTTTTTCAACAGTGGTTTTAAAACGCAGATAAAAGTTTTTTGTTACATATAATTATGTTAATGTCACTTTCAGACTAACAGTGTCTTGTCCCTTCATTCCACAGGTCAACATAGGGATATATTTAAATGCCTATGTCCAGGTAAAGGAGTCGACCACATGAACCCAAAACTCATCAAGACTTACCAGCTGTTTGACGCCAGTGCCTTCTGTCCTCGCAGGGAGATTGTGTAAGTACATGTTATAAACAGCAGCTTAAATCACGTGATCGGTGCCATTCACTTTACACACTGTTCTCTATCCTCTGTCACTAATATTATTTCATCCATCTCAGTGTGGAAACAGCAAAAGGCAAGACATGTGTGAATCCAGACTCAAAGATGGGAAAGTTTATCTACAAAAGACACCAGAGCAGGTAAGATTAACATTAACATTAACCTGCTGAGCTGCACTAAAAGAAAAATATTTACTCCAGATTAGGCAAAAAATATATATTCTAAGACTGACTGTTTTTGTTTCAGGAATGAAAATATGAAACAATGAGGACAAACCAACACCACCTAACATCATCCTCTACGCTGACCTCAACATCCTCTGTCCCTATGACCTCATCACCTGTCCAAATGACCTCAACACCGGACAACATGCTGTCAACCACCATGCTGTCAACCACCATGTGAGTGAGTTCTGCTGTGATGAAGATGAAGAACAATATGGCAGAACTCCACCATAAAGACTGTGATGAAGATGGCCGACATTGTGACACTCCTGGGTTCAGAATAGTTTTAATGTCAAACACATTGCACTGAACTAAATTATTTTGATGACCACATGAATTATTTATATAATTATAAAACTGCCTTATTTACCTGTAAATATATGTATATAATTTGTGTTTAAGCTGTTTGTACTGTATTTATTACAAAATATAATGAGCAAATATGATACTCTATTTAACTATGTACTTTAACTTATTGTTGAACAATAAACTAAATATGCACTATTAGCCCCTCACATGTCCTTTCCTTTATGTCCTGGAAATGTGTAGATTATCTACACAGTTTGATGATAGTGTAAAAGAATATGCATAAGGATCTTAAACTCTCAGAATGAAGGGAACACTGCTGTAAATGGCTGTAAATGAGCGATTGTTCCCAGTCTGTCCCTGTACAAACATTACTGACACTTGGTTGACCGGGGTCCCCCAGGGTTCTATCCTTGTCCCTCTCATTTTCTCCCTCTACACCACATCTCTTCCCCCCAAAAATAGCCACAAGCTTGTAGATCTACTATTTTCCCAGAATGTTGTGACATGCCCAGAATAGGGACGCTAGGGTTCATGTGGTCATATTTATTGTCACATGACAGGTGTACAGGTGTAAAGAAGTTAGTGACATTTTTGATGTTTAAAGAAAGAAGAAAATAATAAGAAGGGGGGGGGGGCAGCCAGGACAACATCATACTGTATAGAAAAGCAAGTCAAGAAGAGGCAAAATATACACATAGAATAGACCAGTTCTACAGTAAGTACAGTATGCATATGATGAGGTTAAACATAAGGTGTGAGGTGGTGACATTTTGCTAGGTCCACATAGCAGTGGTGGAAAAAGTACTCAAATGTTTTACTTAAGTAAAAGTATATACTGCATTGTGCACTCTGTTACAAGTAAAGTCCGGAATTCAAAATTTACTTGAGTAAAAGTACAAAAGTGTTGGTATCAAAATGTACTTAAAGTACCAAAAGTAAAAGTAGCCTACTAAAATGTTTGAAAATAGCAGATCTGCAAGCTCACAACGCCTCGCGATGCGACACGTTGTGAGCTTGTAGATCGGCTATTTTCAAATAGCCTAGGTATAAAATAGGGCTAAAGTGGTTAATGGATGTTTTATAATGTAATCATTTATATCTGCAAAGTAACTAGTAACTAAAGTTTTCAAATAATTGTAGTGAAGTAAAAGTACAATATTTGCCTCTGAGATGCAGTGGAGTAGAAGTAAAAGTATAGACGATTGGAAATACTCCAGTAAAGTAAAAGTACCTAAAAATTGTACTTAAGTACAGTACTTGGTTACTTTACTTTATTTGTTTATTTAGACAGGACAGAGCATATTAATGAACGTCACATGAACGTAAATACACCGGATTTAGCAAAGATGCTAATTTTCATCCGCAGTCCTCACACAAAACATAAAAACATAAAAACAATAACATCAGAAAACAGACAAACGGTGAAATACAATTACATTACATCACATAGCCTAAAAAAACCTAAAATATGATCACAAATGGTTGCAGCTTTGGTTTTCAAGCAACCATCTTTTCACATTGAATTTAAAAGATGGAAATGTAGCACAATCCCTTATATGTAGAGGAAGGCCATTCCATGCTACACAACCCTGTACTGAGAGGACATTTTGAAGGTGCGGCACTTCACAATCTCCTCGAGTGGTTGCTCTGATACTGATTCCTCTTTCAGGCTTCCTTTTAATGAATTCCCTTAGGGGGGGGCGGGCACAGACCATGTAAGGTCTTGTATATGACCCCAACCTGTTTGAACTTTTTGAAATTGTCGAAGCTAAAAAAATTGAGCCTCCTGAGTATGTTACAACGCCTGTGCAAGACCAGTTTGTAAAACAGTACTCAATGTGTGATAGGATCATACAGTGAAGATACGATCTGGCAGCTCCAACTGTCAGGAAGGGTCTAATTTGTTTAAAATTTTGAAGGTTGAATTTAATCGTATTTGTGACTTTCTTCACATGTTTTTTAAAAGTTAGGGTTGAGTCTAGTATGACTCCGAGGTACTTGAACTCTGGGACAAGTTCAAGTTCCTCCCCACCCAGAAACACATTTGAGGACTCCAACACAACTGGTCTTTTGGAGAAGGCCATGCAGACTGTCTTTTTGGCATTCAGGAGCAGACATGAATCTATAAGCCAGTCTTGAATGCTTGTCAGAGCTGAGGTTAAGATTATTGACACCTCTGCATAGCTTTTACCATGGGCAAGTACAACGGCATCATCTGCATACATCTTACTTTACACCACTGCTCATTAGTCTCATTCTTTACCCCCCCCACCCTTTTTTTTTTCTTCTACTGTGTAGTGTTTTTTATTTGTGATGATATTGAATGTTTGGTGGCTGCTATTTTTTATATGCTGATGAATTGAATACAGGACCCCAATGGAAACAAGACCGCAAGGACCTTTTTGGTGTTATCCTTTTAGACAAAGTGTTTGACTGTACTCAAAGTGTTTGACTGTGCTGTGTTGCATTTCTGTCTAATAAAATATTCAATCAATCAATCAATCATTACATGAGATTAGACAATCAGGTGCAAAATAGTATAAACGCCCCGTACATGCTTACAATTAATGATCAGCATTCTTTATCATAGCCTTTCCTCCCACTGATGTGGGCCTTAAGTTGTCATACTATGCGTGCATTGCCAAGAAATGTCATCAGATTTGCACACTATTAAAGTTCAATTAACACTAAGGAGTTTACCTTGTAGATGGGGTCCCAGAGATACAAATCTGATCAAACTGGGGGGTCCTTTAAATTAAAACAGGTTGAAAATCACTGATCTAGTTCAGTGGTCCTCAAAGTGGGGTCCGGGGACCCCCGGGGGACCTTGAGGAGCTTCCGGCAGGTCCCCAGCAAAATGAGTTAATATAGCATACAATCAATAAAGGATAAAAATAATTCCTTTTAACAGGTCGTTCATGAAAGTCCTTGCAGTCTTGTTTCCAATGAGAACCTGTGAGCAATTAGGGGTTAAGAGTCTTGCTCAGGGACAAATTTCATTTCATCGACACATGCTGGGATGGCCTGGAATCGAACCTGGGGAAACCAGGGCCTCTGGCTCCCTAGGCGGGCTCACTAACCAGTATGGCCGCCCCTAACTAAATGCCAAGTGCCAAGTGCTTGTCAGGGTGGGGGGTCCCCAGTTCAAATATGATTATTTTGGGGGGTCCCCAGTTCAAATATGATTATTTGGGGGGGGGTCCCCAGTTCAAATATAATATGATTATTTTAACATTTGTACTGTCTTATCAATGCAATAATGTTAATAAGCATATTTCTGTCTCACAATGTCTCTGAATTCACCATTAACTATTCGCCTGAACAGTTTATCATCTTGTATCTGGTACCATTGTAATCCACATTCAAGCAAGGGATAATCATTGGGGGTCTGGACATTATTGATGAATAATCCCTGACAGTATGATTAGATCCCGACGCAAAGTGGTGATTGACTTGCAAGTCACGATCGTCACCATAACCTTAACATCATATGACGTTTTTCTTTCCACAAATCAATCAGGGGAGAGCACGAACGCAGTCCCCCACTATCAGAAATTATGCAATCGAGATTCCCACATTTGAAGAATTCGCAGGGGTCAGCAAAGCACGGAGTGCAATGGCTAAGCCTCGCCCTGGGTGAACCGCGAACAGCCTTTTTGCATGTAGTTGAAGCGCAAGGGGGCGGGTGGGGAGAGAGTCAGCGCACTGAAGTCAAGGCACAGACTACTGTGTTGTTGACAGACAACGGATGCACGCTTATGAGAAACAACACAAATAAAACCTGGCAAAACAGTTGCGTGCATTAGCGCAAGATGAGGGTAAAGGAAACATTCAGTCTAAATGTCCAGTAATTCGCACGCGAAAAGGAAACATTAATGTCCAGTTTGCTAATCCACAACAGATCACCAAGAGAGTTAAAAAAGAAAAAAACGTTTCAGTCATTCAGTCCGACTTCACTGTAGCCTATAATAGCCTTTTCATAAATTATATTTGTATTAGGCTGTCCTGAGAGTTTATAATATTTAGAGAAATGTAAAGTTTCAAATACAAAAGTATTGGTAGTAGTTGCTGGACATTTACTGAATGTTTCATTTATCCTCATCTTGCGCTAATGCACGCAACTGTTTTGCCAGGTTTTATTTGTGTTGTTTTTCATAAGCGTGTATCCGTTGACCGTCAACAACACAGTAATCTGTACCTTGACTTCAGTGCGCTGAATATCTCCCCACCCGCCCCCCTGCGCTTCAACTACATGCAAAAAGGCCGTTCGCGGGTGAACCACTTTCACTTTTCACTTTTTAGACATTTTATTTGATTCTGACAAAATATTACAGGCAGTTAATCAATACATTTACATAATATCATTCAGCATTTCACAGATATTCTTAGTACTTTTCATTATAAATGACATATTCATTGGGTGAAGACATTTCATAACCTATTATAAGGCAACTCAAATAATTTACATTTTTTTACAGTGTGTCTTTTAAAATGTCATGTTCAAAACCATTTCCAATTTTCCACAATCTTATTATCACATCGTTGTTATATCTAGTTTTGTCTCTGAGGATGTAATCCCGAGCTGTTGTTATGGCAAGCTTTGCTACCGACTCTGGTACCATGCTATACTTTTTAAAAACAAGTACGTTCCTGCACTTCCAAATGGCCTCTTTTATGCAGTTAATTGCTGCCCACCATCTTGCCCATTTATCATACTCCTTAGAGTTCAGGTCACCATATATGGTGATATATATATATATATATATATATATATATATATCACTAGCAGTGGGGTCCCTATAGAGGTCAGTCAGCCAGGGCCTAAGAAACCCCCACACCCTCTGAGAGTGTGGACAGGACCAGAATAGGTGGTTAACATTTTCGTCTGCGTTACAGTTCACTCTGGGACATTTACTGCTTCTGGAGCATCTCCTTGCATGCAGAAAGGCCCTGGTAGGAAGGCAGTTGTGTACTGCACTCCAGGCCACATCTTTATGCCCATTTAATAGGTATTTGGAGTTAAATTTTTTCCAGACCTGGACACATTGGTTTTCTATCAAAACTCCTACTGGCACTAGCCTATAGTTGTCTGTGGTGACAGGCTCTTCTCCACCATACTCCTGTTCACTTTACCAACCACATTTCCCCCGAACCTTGCAGCCTTAAACAATGTTTTTGCCTTCTCGTACAATGTTGGCCTTGTCTCGGCGTGAGGTGTGTCTAGGAGGAGTCTTTTCCCAAATCTGCTTGAGACTATTTGTCCCACCCAAAACCTGGCAAAATATGTCCACAGGCTGGCACTATCGTCCACCAAAACTGCGTTTATCATCGGGGTTAAAAACAGGGCTTCCAGTTTGGTACCTAATTCTGGCACTGCTTTTCCTCCCTTTTCAGCAGGCCGATACATAATTTCTCTTTTTACTCTCTCTTGTTGCGAACCCCATACAAACTGGAATATTGCTCTATTAAGCTGTGTAAGAAATGTTCTGGGCACTGACAGGATGGCCGCCAGATAGGTTAGTGAACCACCTTCTTGATCATGGTATCTCCCTTGCCAGGTAACTCTTGCGCATGCTAGACATGTGACATGGTCACTCACACACATAGCAGTCACACTGAGGCTGACTGCAACACATATACTCACCCACACAACACACCACTATGTTAACTTACATACATTACTCTGACATGGTTGATGCTAGTTTAGATGAAATGTGCTACATTTGACAATAATATATCGTTTTTTTGGAATTGGAATCCTGTACCCATCATGCATTGGGGTATTAGCATAAGCAGAGAAGACTCCGCTTAAGCCCCTCCCCTTCCTGCTTGCTGCGCTTCTAGTCTAGAAGACACCCCGCATGACAAAGAGAAGAGAGTTGTGGAATGTTTGCTCGTGCCTGTTTTTCACGTGAGGCTTTTTTTTTTACTACTGCCACAGAGGGATTCCTCTCTTCCTTGGTCTCGCTAACCAGATTGCCTCCACAGAGTTTTAGATATATCGGGTCGTGGGAACAACGTCAGAACAACAGACTGATAGAACATCTGCAGCATAATGTTACACAAAACAACAGACTGATAGAACATCTGCAGGCAGCATAATGTTGCACTATATCAGAGGACCTGAGCCTCATCAGGAAGAACAGTTTGCTCTGTTCCTTCCAGTAGAGGGCGTCAGTGTCCTCTGTGTCTTTCACTTTGAAGTGATGCAAGCCTGACACAACACGAGAGCAGCAGTACCTATGAGCAGTACGGCTCACATTCCAATACATTGTACTGTACATGCATTTTTAGATTTGAGATTACCGTAGTCCTCAGTCTTCAAGACCCCCTCATCAACCAGTAGATCCAGGATGGGTTCCACCGCGGTCACTCTCTGAATCAGGAAACGCTTGTGTTTATTGACAAAGTCAACCTCTGTGGACAAAACATATTTAAGCATGTTTTCTTTGCATCCCTCAGTTACTGGAATGAGGCGCAGTTTATGGAGCTAGTTCAGGCCAGGCAACTCAAGGGATTGGGCTAACCGATCAGGTGACTAAGTCACATGCACTCTTCTCCTGGTCGGTGAGTTATAAGTAATGCTCTGCCTACCTGTTCAGTCTGGTTGCGCTCTTCTGCTGCTCTGACGTGCGACGCTGCTGCTGCTGCTGCTCTGCTGCCGAGATCCTGCCGGATCTGCTGCCCTTGCTTGCTCCCTCTGCTGCTGCCCATGAAAGTCATCCCACCCGCCTCCCCGGCATCCACCTGTAGGCTCTGTTTCTAGATCCCCTTGGGGGTTTAATTCATTCCCTGTAAATGCTAATTGGCATGTAACATTCATTAAAATGTTATCCTTACAGGGAATGAATGGATTCAGAGGCCTGACGCCAAACTATGCTTCCTCTTGTTTCTATACCATGCTCAAGCTTGCTAAATATATATTGCTAATAAATATATATTCTAATCCAATCTAAGAGTTGTCTGACTGAAATATTAACAACTGCTTGTATAGACCTATCTCAGATTTATGGAATTTGAACAGATATATAAGTAGCCTAGTTGCTGGTTCCTAAAGTTTCATAATCATTAGAATACATAACAAGACTCCCAATGTAATAATATATTGATGAATAATATATCATTAATTTAATTTGTGATGTTTCAATACACCTCACTCAGGACAAAAAGCCTGTTTTCTATAGCAATTACCCTGGTCACAGTCATCAAAATACAAAGGAGTCTATACTGGAGACTTCTATGAAAACCATTTGAACGGGGGTGGCCATACACTACGAGATAATCGGGCTAAAAAACAACCCTCACGAGTATGGGGGGGGGGGGGGCGTGTCTACCCCAGCCTAGATCGGGGGCGAATCTCGGCCATAAACATCGTCTAGTGTGAGGGTTCAAAGATCCAATCTGAACCCTCCCGAGTTGCTCACAAGACGATCGGGGCCACTCCGATCACGTTCAAAATAGTTTGATATTTCGAGTGAAAACCCCTCCCCTCGGGTGAACCCCCTCCCCCCTTTTTTGTCATTGTCAAAATCATTTAAAAAAATGTTTGATATTTATCTGGATCGCTACTGTATGGAACACCTGGCGCAGGTCGGACCAAGAGAAATACGGACGCTGTCGCTGTTCCAACACCGCAATGCCACACACACACACACACACACACACACACACACACACACACACACACACACACACACACACACACACACACACACGTTATTTGTGTAGGATGGACAATCATGTGCAGCTGCGGTGGATCCATGTTTTATATTAAAATACATTATTTTGATAATGATTTTATTATTTTCATTTTAAAATATGGACTGACAGTCCTAAAGCTATAATGTCCATAGAGAATATATCCCCACCTGAAAGATGCTTATTAAACTGTATAACTTGCCTGGTACCATTCCATGCTTCATCTTGCCGTCTAAAATTATATTCCTTGGCTTGCAAACAGCCAAAACGTGTGTAGCCGATGAAACACAACGGCTTTGCATTGATGACACCAGGTATAAGAAACTCATGAGCGCACTGGCCAATACAAACTAATAGGCGAGTGCGCTCTGGTGCCCAATTTCCGAACGCACTGCTGCTGTGACTGTCCAATGTGTCCATATCCATCTTTAAATGCCCTGTTTTCAGTCACATATCTTTTATACATATCTTTTATACTCTTTATACTTTTGGATAGTGTCATTTCTCTTGTTAACTAGCAGATTAACGATCTCAAGCAGTCTGTCTCTCTCCTTAAGTAGCAGCTGCAATCCATCCAGTAACGACCAAGTTATGCTTCGACGTACAACGGTCAGTGCATGGAGGGAAAAGTACTCAGATATTTTACCAAAATTAAAAGTATCAAGTGTTGCGATGCGATGCAATGTGAGCTTGTAGATCGGTATTTTCAAATAGCCTATGTAGGCCTATAAAATAGGGCTAAAGTGGTTAATGTATGTTTTATAATATAATAATTGATAATAGCAAAGTAACTAGTAACTAAAGTTTTCAAATTATTGTATTGGAGTAAAAGTACAATATTTGCCGTTGGGGTGTTGGGGTGTAGAAGTAATAGCCTATAATAGTACTGAAAATTGGCAATACAAGTAAAAATACCTTAAAAAATCCTTAAGTAGGCTACAGTACTTGAGTACATGTACTTTGTTACTTTACACCACTGACAAGTGACAACAGTGTTGCGCCCCGAATATATTCAATCTGCGCTGCAGTGTGAGCTTGTGGATTTGCAAAGCGATCCTGATGAATCATGCTTAATAATGTGATGTTGTAGCCTACGTCTGGCATTGGCAGAAGGGGTATATATGTCACAGTACGATTGGAGAACCAGTACAATTGAAGACAGAGCGCTCGTTTTTAGGCACGGGGCTTCAGGGCGAGGCGGGGCTTTTCGAGACAGGGTTTATTAGCGAGGCTCGCGAGGAGGAGGAGGAGAAGGAGGACGCGGCGCTGCGCTGCGAGGCGGGGGTTTATTACGCGAGGCTCGCGAGGAGGAGGAGGAGGAGCCTCCTCCTCCTCCTCCTCGCGAGCCTCGCGTAATAAACCGCCCTCCTTCTCCTCCGAGGAGGAGGAGAAGGAGAACGCGGCGCCACGAGGCGGGGCTTTGATGCGACGCCGACGCGGACCTGTCTTTTGTTGTTCCCCCCCACATAGCAACCAGGAAGCTACGCTAGGGGAACGCTGAACACACGTTCACACGCACACGCTTGTCCATGACGGAGGCGCGCCGACTCAGCAGAGCTTGAGGCCGAGGAGGCGCGCCCTCGCGCCTCCAGGCCTCCAGACCGGCCAATGCTCTGCTGAGTCGACACAGCACCGTTCGAGTTGTAAACCGATAGGGACAGAATAGTTATTTTCATGGATCACTGTGTGTGTGTGTGTGTGTGTGTGTGTGTGTGTGTGTGTGTGTGTGTGTGTGTGTGTGTGTGTCAGGGAGAAAGTAAAACAAAAGCCAGAACACAATGAAAGTATCTTAACAGTCCTGCTTTCAATAAACCAAAAAAAGCATGTGTGTGTGCGCTTGTGTGTGTGTGTGTGTGTGTGTGTGTGTGTGTGGTCGTGGCCATATATGTTTGTGCACAAGCCTGGCTTGTGGCTCCCTCTAGTGTTGCTTCTAATGAATTGCTGGGTGGGTGGTAAAAACGAGCGCGCTTTCTTCAATCGTCCTGGTTTTCCAATCATACTGTAACATATATAATGAGAATAAAAGTAAAATCATTCAAATTATTGAATGATTATAAGGACGGTAGGCTTTGCTACATGGTCAGTCTTGGAGGGGGGGGGACCAGTACATTTGTTAACTATCCATTTCTTAAATTAGCCTTTCATTATGTTCTGGCCCGCCATCTAATGCTTTAGAAAAAAAACTTTCATGTTGGTGCACCCTTCAGTTCTTAAATCCATGAATTTTGCAAAATGTTGCAAGGGAAGTCTCTGTGCCAGCCAGGATTATTTTTCGTTGCACAATGGTTTCGAGTGGTTAACATTATGCGATATTAGCTATAGAATACAACTCTCATAGACGTATTTATGATTCTGACGTTTTCAATCTACGAGAGTTGTAGGGTTCACCCCCCATGGACAGAGGGACTTTCTGCACTATGCCCCGTAGGCACTCCAAACATGTACAAATTGAAAATAAAGGCGCTTACCCCAACGCAGCAAATGTTAACTATCGCTACGGGCTAATAGGTTAATGTAATAATCCTTATCTTTCAATAAAGAAGTGTTTAATCCCGTCTGTGGCTGATTCTGTCGGAAGTTCCCAATGGGCGGTAGTGACGCGCCCATCTGGTGAACCCCGGAATTACACTCAATGTAAACAGGAAGTAAACGAGGGTGAAAAAATGGCGTTCGGCCACAGACGGCATTAAAACACTTCTTTATTGAAAGATATGGATTATTACATTAAACTACTTAACTACCCCGTAGCGAGAGTTAACATTTGGGGCGTGGGAATAAGCACCTTTATTTTCAATTTGTTTGTTTGGAGTGTCTACAGGGTATAGTGCAGAAAGTCCCTGTGTCCATGGGGGGTGAACCCTACAACTCTCGTAGATTGAAAAGGTCATAATCATAAATACGTCTACGAGAGTTGTATTCTACTACAGCTAATGTGATATACAAGAACAAGACCACAAGTAGCCTACCGCGAATGAGACGCGTTGTGAGCTTGTAGATCTGCTCTGACACGTGCACCGTGTGTGTGTGTGTGTGTGTGTGTGTGTGTGTGTGTGTGTGTGTGTGTGTGTGTCTGTGTGTGTCTGTGTGTCTGTGTGTGTGTGTGTGTGTGTGTGTGCATGCGTGCGTGTGTGCATGCGTGCGCGTGCGCTGCGCTGCTCAGGAGCGCAGCTGGCTGTCGGCGAAAAACACTGAATTGACATATGAAAATGTACGGATTGTAATGTGTAACTTTATTTAATATCAAAATAATATAGGCTACTGATATAATATCTTATATAATTATAATTATTAATAATTAATAATAATTATTTTTTAAATATATTTTTCTATTTATTATTGCTGTTCGGGCAAGCCCGAGAATCTGGATAGAATCTTGTAGTGTGAGATGCCCCCGATTTTTTTAATCGTGTAGTGTGTGCATGTTAAGATAATCTGATAAGAGAATCTTGAAAGATCATCTTGTAGTGTGTGATGATACCCGATTTAAAAATCGTTAATATTAAGATTATCTCGTAGTGTAGGCTATGTCCACCTTAGTAACACTACTGCGTACGTGTAAGTCTAAATTAATTGTCTCTATTTACTGTAGAGTGACAGCTCTCACCTGGGCCTTTGGATTTTGCTGCCAAAAGAAAAACATGTTCAAATTAACTTAAAATGCAAAAAAAATGTGAGGTAATAATATTACGGACTAGTAAAGTTGGAAATGAACTGTTAAGTTGTTGAGTCAAACTACTTTAAACAGCACTCACCTGGAACAGATGCAGCTGCTCCATTGGATGATGCTGCCAGAAATAAAACAGTGTTGACATGAATACAAATAAATGCAAACATGTGAGCTAATATGGACTAGTGAAGTTGGAATTGAACTGTTAAGTTGTTGAGTCAAACTACTTCAAACAGCACTCACCTGGGACAGATACAGCAGCAACTTTGGATTGTACTGCAAGACATACAACAGTGTTCAAATTAATTTAAAACGCACACATGTGAGCTAATGGCCTTGTCACTTAACACAATTACTGACACTGTCACAGTCATAGCTAAAAGCAATAATAAATTACTTTTGTTGTTTTAAAGGTTCTATGATATTCATTTTCACTTTTTTTATTTTTTATATTTTTTTGGGGCTTTATGACCTCAATCTGAAATCTGAACTTTGAACATTCAGTGGATTTTCTGTGGTCTGGGGTTTTCTGAATAATTAGGCTGAAAAGTAATCTGAGCTTGGCCCTTCGGCAGTGAGGTCACAGCCGATTAATCCCGCCCACTCTCCTCCTCGCCCCTCCCCTCCCCTATCCTTTCCTTTGGGAGGGGGGGGGGGGGGAGCAGAGGCGATGATTGACAGGGAAAATCCCTCACCAGCGACACCCGCAGGCAAAGATTTATTTTTTCATTGCAGTTGAAAAGGCTTTAGAAATGTGAGAGAAAAACACCTGCCATGGATCAATGGAGTGGAATTTTTTGTTAAAACTTTCTATACACGTTTGAAGGACCATGACAAAGACTTTTAATGTGTGGAAAAACTGAACGTCATGAAACCTTTAAATTATTTAATTCAGACCTATGTTTTGGTTATGCACGTCTCTGACTTTTATAGGTAGATATTTAAATGTTGCAACAATGTTTTCATCCTCTTACTCATAGGACCAAACTGTCTCCTGCACATAAAGAGGAGGTCCATGTATTCAAATACAATTATTTGTGGAATCAAGATCTGAGATACTGATCATGACACTGAACCACTAACTGATCACTGTGTGCTGTTCAGTAGATACTCCTAATATTTAAATGCACAGGGGAAAACCCAGACACAATTACAGGTATTTGCAAATGTACTTGGCTTAAGAAACGTAACTGTACCTTCAACTCTCAGCTCTTCTCGCTTCCACACCAGCTCATCCTTAGGTCCTCGTACCTCCAATGAGAAGGTTTCTGTCTTCACATCCATGAACACCTCAAATGTTGGCTGGTAATTCTTCTCAAAGTCCAGATGATGAATCCCAACCTGAAGACACACATACATGTATTACTATTGCATTGGATTACTGTAGTAGTGGCCGCAGCAGTCGTTTTACAGTAGTAGTAGTAGTACTAGTAGTAGAAATAGAGGTAGTAGTTGTAGCAGTAGTAGTAGTAGTATTAGTAGTGCTAGTAGTAGAAGTAGAGGTGGTAGTTGTAGTAGTAGTAGTAGTAGTAGTAGTAGTAATAGGACTAGACCAACACGTCGTGTGTGATACCTTTGGCTGTACTTTATGTGGAGGACAGTGCAGACTGTACGATGTGTCAGCAGTGATCCAACAATCAGGCGGGTGAAGATCTGTACATCCTGTTGATGTTGTACTTTCACCTACAATGACACACAATTACCACATGGTTCCATCATAATGCCTGGTATAGACTAACTGTAGACCATTATTTGTCACTGTTGATGAACAGTCTATTTTGACATGGCTCTTTAGTACTTAAGTTATGGACTTTGGCCTGATATTGGCTGTCAATGTGCCCAAACCTACAGACTAGCATCTGGTTATCTCTTGAAAATCACAATCCATTTTAAGTTGAAGTGCAATACATATGAAGATAATCTAACTTTAAGGGATGCTAGCTACTTAGCATTAGATAACACATTTTACCTCTTGGGGAGGCAGCAGGAATACATTCATCTCATGTCTTTGGCCTGGCGGCCGCGGTCGAAGGAACAGCCGAACTTGACCAACAATTTGTTTAGGTTTATGGTTCAAGTAGTTGCGATTCCACACCAGACTCCAGCGAAACAGGTGGGTCACATTTACAACCACGTGAGTCTGTGTCACTTTCAGAGGTTGTAAGAGGCGCACCCCCTCATCTGTGATGTTGTTGGCCACCCAAAGGTCATCACCTGTGAAAGGTGTTGCACATTTTACAGATATTTTACATAAATCCTAAAAAGGAGAATGGGGAGGTGGTCATTGTTGGTGGAGTGAAGAGAAGCTGACCAATAACAACAAAAAGCTGCTGTAGAATAATGAATATTATGATTCTGTTGCAGCAGTCAGAGCACACAGAGCAAAACCAGAGGTAGCGGGGCAGCTTGGGAATCGGAAGGTCCCCGGTTCGATCCCCAGCTCCCCCTGGGTAAGTGTTGAAGGCGGGGCGGGGGCTGACGGACAGATTGATGAACCAATGGGATCCGACGGAACTTTTCTCCAGAGATTTTGAACCCACCCTCTATGCCAGATATGAGACACGCTAGGGCAGTCTAATGTGTGTGTAAATGGACTGAATGTGTGTGCGAATGGGTGAATTTCAGTGGTGGAAAAAGTACTCAAATATTTTATTTAAGTAAAAGTATCAATATCGCAATGCAGAAATACTCTGTTACAAGTAAAAGTCCAGTAAATAATAAATGTACTTGAGTAAAAGTACACAAGTATCAGCATCAAAATATACTTAAAGTACCAAAAGTAAAAGTACTCCTTGCAGAATGTCCCATTTCATGTATAAAATTGTTTTGAAAATATCAGATCTATAAGCTCACAACACGTCGCATCGCGGCGCGTTGTGAACTTGTAGATCGGCTATTTTCAAATAGCCAAAGTTTAAATAGGGCTGAAGTGGTTAACGTATGTTTTGTAGTAATAATCCAAATCTATAAAGTAACTAGTAACTAAAGTTTTCAAATAATTGTAGTGGAGTAAAAGTACAATATTTGCCTCTGAGATGTAGTGGAGTAAAAGTAAAAGTATACTTTTTTTTTACATCCTACAGTACTTAAGTAAATGTACAAAAACCTTAGAAATATGTTATTTAAATGCACCATTTACCATTATTTATGAGGGGGTCAAACTGTACAAACTTTTGTTGTTTTTTAATCTTCGCCTGTACTTGCTCAAACATTGTGGACGACCCAAACCTGACATCACTACAATAAACAGTAAGGGGGCCAGGGTGTGTCCCTGAAGATCTCAAACTCTTTAGTGTCACAATGGAGATTGCAACTTTAATCCATTGAAAGAACAGAGGATAAGCAAGCTGTTTTCTCATTCTTTTTTCTCTCTCTCAATCATTCATTGTCACAGGGACACGGGGGTTAACAGGTGGAGTGGAGTTGGCAGATCTGTTTCTAGCATAATATCTCAAGACACATCTTGAATTAAGGTTGTGCAATATGTCAAAAAATATTCCTATTGACCATCGACAGCAAAAAAATAGCAGATTGTCGAAATGTTCGCAATAGAAAAGCAAATCAATGTGAGCACACCTCCCCAGTCGTTAGCTCGAGTATAATACTTTGCCATACAGTTGGTCGTGTGTCGAAAATGTCAGATCTACAAGCTCACAAAGCGTTGTGTATGCGACGCGTTGTGAGCGTGTAGATCTGCTATTTTTGGTGCACGACCCCGTTGTACAACAAAGTGTACATTTGGCCGTAACACGTGAAGTGTCTGGTTACTAACGCTATAGTAACGTGGGAACAACGTCAGAACAACAGACTGATAGAACATCTGCAGCACAATGTTACACAAAACAACAGACTGATAGAACATCTGCAGCATAATGTTACACAAAACAACAGACTGATAGAACATCTGCAGCATAATGTTACACAAAACAACAGACTGATAGAACATCTGCAGCATAATGTTGCACTACATATATCAGGATGAGCCTCCTCAGGAAGAACAGTTTGCTCTGTTCCTTCCAGTAGAGGGTGTCAGTGTTCTCTGTGTCTTTCACTTTGAAGTGATGCAAGGCTGACACAACACTAGAGCAGCAGTAAGGCTCACATTCCAATACATTGTACTGTACATGCATTTTTAGGGAACAAAAAAATATATTTACATTTTTCAGTTTTTCTTTAGCATTTTTTTGTTGTGTAAAATTTAACTGTATACTATTGCCATTATGGGGCTTGTTTTTTGGTTGTCAAAAACCTCCTGCGTCATGACAATTTTCCCCAAAAATGTCATAGACCTTCTTTTTTTAATCACGTAATATATAAGAACTGTGTTCCAAAAACACCCCAGAGAAGTAAGTTCCAAAAATAAATATAATACATAACAAATGAGTCCAGCCATTGTACTCTTATGGTTATGAAGCCTCAGCTGATGGTGAAAACGTTATTTTAGTTAAAAAGTTAACTTATCCGAAGAGTAGGAAAGGAATCGGCCACCTACTGTACAAACTGACCAATTCTCAGGCTTTAAAAAATGACATACAGGAATGCCTATATTTCCTGACAAAATATAGGATCCGAAAAAAGGGATATTTACCCATGAAAAGGGATATTTACCCATACAAAGATTGACCCATAAAAAGTGATACGTTACCTAAATATGTCCCCCCCCATTTTTCCAAAGTGCACCTTCATCTGACATCAACCATTGAATAATATACAGTACATTCAAAGATTGTGAACTGGAACATTTTTATTAAAGACGACAAGAATTAAGAAAATTTTGCCTCTTAAGATCACTTCAAATGCATGTAAACTTATCACCACAATAAAAACATAAATGGCAGTTTATGAAAATCCCAGGTAAAAATAGCAAAATAAATTACTATTAGTAGGAATAAGGAAAACATTGGAATGAAAGTGTGGAGCTCTTAGAAATAGAAAGAGGATCAATGAGAATGACACTAAGGCATACAATATACAATACAAATACCTCAATACCAATATTCATAATATCAGATTGTGACTATAATATACATTTTCCTTTTCAAAATGTTTCAAAATTAGCCACACTTAGTGTGACTACTTAAAGTATAAAATAAAACGTCAATATTAAAACCAGGTAAAGACAACCCTCATGGCATATCACAACATTATATCCCAAATCCCAGACTATCTAGTCTCATTTCACGATATTGATATGATATTGATATATTTCCTAGCCCTGTTCATTCAGATCCTCGATAAGAAATAACTCATTTTCCTCAAGACCTTTGTAGAAAACACGTTTGGCTTTAGCCCCACGGCTATCCAGGAGTATAAAGAGTTCCCTCATCTTTCCCTGACTGGCGCGTTCAGCCCTGAGATTACCGTAGTCCTCATTCTTCAAGACCCCCTCATCAACCAGGAGATCCAGGATGGGTTCCACCACGGTCACTCTCTGAATCAGGAAACGCTTGTTTTTATTGACAAAGTCAACCTCTGTGGACAAAACATATTTAAGCATGTTTTCTTTGTATCCCTCAGTTACTGGAATATTAACAACTGTTTGTATAGACCTATCTCAGATTTATGGAATTTGAACAGATATATAAAGTAGCCTAGTTGCTGGTTCCTTAAGTTTCATAATCATTAGAATACATAATAAGACTCCCAATGTAATAGTATATTGATGATTAGAAAGTTATCTCAAGAATTTAATTTGAGATGTTTCAATACACCTCAGGACATGCAAAACAGCCTGTTTTCTATAGGAATTACCCTGGTCACAGTCATCAAAATACAAAGGAGTCTATAATGCAGACTTCTATATGAAAACCATTTGAATGGGATTTGATAGTAAGTAACACTACTGCGTACGTGTAAGTCTAAATGAATTGTCTATATTTACTGTAGAGTGACTCACCTGGGCCTTTGGATTTTGCTGCTAGAAGAAAAACATGTTCAAATTAATATAAAATCCAAAAAGAATGTGAGCTAATAATATTACGGACTAGTAAAGTTGGAAATGAACTGTTAAGTTGTTGAATCAAACTACTTTAAACAGCACTCACCTGGAACAGATGCAGCTGCTCCATTGGATGATGCTGTCAGAAATAAAACAGTGTTGACATGAATACAAATAAATGCAAACATGTGTGCTAATATGGACTAGTGAAGTTGGAAATGAACTGTTAAGTTGTTGTCTACTTCAAACAGCACTCACCTGGGACAGGTACAGCAGCAACTTTGGATTGTACTGCAAGATATACAACAGTGTTTATTTAAAGCGCACTGTGAGCTAATGGCCTTGTCACTTAAAACAATTACTGACACTGTCACAGTCATACTGTAGCTAAAAGCAATAATAAATTACTTTTGTTTTGTCAAAAGTGAAAGTGTTGAGAATGTACAGTATATCTATAGCTTATTGTTCTGTGTATGTATGGTTTTCTTTCTTATGTACTAGTATAGGCCCATAGATTATATGCTTTTTGACATTAATCCCTGGTTCTATAAATCCAATTTGTAATCAATCACATGTGTTTACTCAAAGTCATCGATTATGCTAAAGTTGCCCAGTTCTTTAGATCCGAAACTTACAATGACATTATGCCCTTTTTCAACTAATGCATGTAGTGGATTAGGACAGCCATACCAGACAGGCACATGTGACCTCTGTCTTATTCTGGCTAATAAGCTTTGTTATTGTCAACAGAACACTTCAGAAGAGTGATACTGACTGTGAAATTAAGGTACAAAAAGGAAGCATAGATGGATGTAGGACTAGTGCAATTAGTCCTATGTCTACTGTAAGCTAATTAAGTTTGTTCATCTGCAGTTTGCACACTTTATTGATTGTGTCATGTTATTTGATCACTTCATTAAGAGTAGACATACGTAGATTGGAGTGTCTTGTTGTCGGTATCGGCTGAGAACAAGGGTGTCAATCCCCTTTTCAATGTGCTAGACCAGTGGTTCCCTAAGTTGGGGTCGGGATCCCCAGGGGGTCCCCAAATTATTTTGGGGGGTCCCCAGATGATTAGCTTAATGTCCATTGTTTTCTCACTCAACTGTAAACAAACCAGTATAAGTGTATACAGGGTATCTGCACATTTCTAAAGTTACAATTTAATGTCAATCTAATACCAAATTGGCCAAATTGTTAAATATTACGTAAGACAGAGGCAAAATAGCCGAACTACAAGACAAAATAGCCGAACTACAAGCTCACAACGCCTCGCAGTCTTGTAGATCAGCTATTTTCACAATGTTTACCTGTGGAACCGAGTCAAAAGTGAAATGTTTGGGAACCCTTATGCTAGACCCCAGGGAGATGGATTATA
Source organism: Gymnoscopelus braueri (assembly GCF_963280865.1). Lineage (NCBI taxonomy): Eukaryota > Metazoa > Chordata > Actinopteri > Myctophiformes > Myctophidae > Gymnoscopelus > Gymnoscopelus braueri. Next base: position 2,441,881 of record NC_137608.1, read on the forward strand.
GGAATGCAATCTGTTTAGCATTAACTTGTAAACATTATCTACGTGTACCCTCTCTTCACCTTTAATTAGAAATGGCTTCTGTAGATCTTTCCTGCCAACCTTCCCCAGGACATTCGCCATGATCTGATCTACGTTATCAGGGTATGTCTGTATAATCACATCGGCCGTGTCCATCCTGTCTTTGTTCTGCAGGAGGGCTTTTCCAATCGCGTCTTCGCCGTCAAGGTTAGCAGGATCTCGCAGGAACCTCTGGAACTTCTTGAACTCCTCATCCTCCAGCTCGTCCAGAATTTTATTGAGGTGGTCCATGTCTGGTAGAAACAGAGAACAGAAACATGTACATTTCAATATTAATTAAATTGATTCACATATAGAGACACAGGTCAGTGAAAGCAAATCTATATAGATTAACCACTGTTACAGATGTAGAGTGTTACATTAGATGGAACATAACATACACACAATAACTGAAGGAAGGTACTACCCTTAGAAGCAAATTATTTTGCAAATGCACTAGAATATAAACTCATGACATCTTACCACCTCTCAAAAAGAGTCTTCCTGTTTCATTATCTAACCATATTAGACAGATGTGTAGCTCTGAAAGAGGACTTTGATGAATAAAGACCGCTTTAGGCTAAAGGGGGGGTTACCCCTTTAGCCCGGAGTGGCAGCTAGCCGGTTCCACAACATATCACATCTGTCTCAGCTGAAGAAAACCAAAGGAACCTGATTTCAGAATAACCTGTTTCCAATTATTCGCCTGTAGGAACAGATATTGAGGGGATTATTTGGAGACAGATTTGCCTTCTCCCACTCCTTCTCATTTTCTGAATCAGGTTCCTTCTGGCAACTATGATATAAATGTGGCAACTGACAACAATGCAACTTTATATTAAAAACGAAAACCTTTCAACCAGCCACACTCAGGTAAACAATTTCATATTAGGGACCTGATTTCTTCCAAAACGATAAATGCTGAAATGTCCCTGAGGCCCTGAAAACCAGGATCTCGAACACACGTCACGACACGTTGTGACAACTAGCTTGTGCATCTGTTATTTTCTCCACTTTTGACAGAGACAAACCCCCCCCCCCCCCCCCCCACACACACACGAGAGAGAGGGAGACAGCGAGATATCTGAGGGAGATAGAAAGAGAGGAACAGACACGCTCGCACACGCACACTATAGCATATATTTCTATGGCTCGTGGCCCTGCCCATTTTCTCATGATGGGCCCATTTCTCTCACCAACCCCAAGGCCCCGTTCTTTTGACTAGCATTGACAACCCCCTTCCTTTGACTCTCACACTCCAATATAGTTTCTTCTGTATTTTGTGATGCTATTTTGTGGTGCTACTTTATATGTTTCTGAATTGAATACCAAGGACCTCAATGGAAACAAGACCGCAAGGACTTTTTTGGACGGACCTTTTAGACAAAGTGTTTTAAGTGTACTTGTGCTGTTTTTACATTTCTGCCTAATAAAATATTCAATCAGTTAATGTATTAGAGGTGCATTAAGTGAAATTGATTTATTGAATAGTGTATTAGACAGAAATGTAAACAGCATGAGGTACAGTCAGACATTTGAGCTAAAAGGATAACACAAACAACAATAAGTGTTAAATAGCTCTATATTGTGATAGTAATCATTACTATAGAGTGTTTGTTCAGTAACAGTGTTAAATAGCTCTATATTGTGATAGTAATTATTGCTATAGAGTATTTTTCAGTAACAGGGTTAAATAGAAAATACTTTTTCAGGTCATAATCAAGATGAATAAATGAGCAGACAAAATTGGAACTAGAACACTGTAAAATTGAAGTGGATGAATGGGATACTCTCTCTTATTTATGAAACTGGCAACCCACCTGACAATGTATTTTCAGTTTATGTATTATCATAAATTTACAAACTAAACACATTTTCTCTGTGATTTTAGTTAGTTTTGAAAGCACAAATACGGTTCAGTTACAGTAGTTATGACGGGGCCAGAGCTCAGCTCTGGACCTGTCTTATTATTGTACGTATTCTTCTGTTTCTGCCACTTTTCGCAGTTCTGGCTGAACCGTGCTGTCGCTTTTTACCATATGGTAGATGGTCATGAAAAACTATCAAGAAATAAATCTCACAATCTTTCGTCAACTATAGCACTCAATTGAAAATGCCAACTTTGAACAGGTACAACTCATGCCCTGTTTGACCTACAGCCATAAAACTTCAATACACACATGCATCTACTCATGATGAACAACTTTAACCCTCTGACTTTTGACCTCTGACCTTTAGATCTCCCACCATTTTGAATTATATGAAAAACAGTTAAAACCTATCTCCTCCTGGGATTTTTGAGTAATCTGCACGAAACGTTTTACACATGAACTTTGGACCTATGCCGACAAACTGATGCAAAAGATTTTCCATAAGTCAAAAAATTAAGCTTTAATGAGCCAATGAATATTGCAGTTTTATGACAATTATTCATCTGCCCCTAACACATACATGCAGACTCACATTTCTTTGAAACTTTGCGTTAATGTTGATGGTCATTCCAAATATTACTGAAACCAATCTTATTCCAATTGGTCAAAAGGGGGGGCGCTATAGCGATTTTTTGAAAGTGCAAACTTTAAACAGGCAAAAGTCATGCCTCGTTTGGCCGACAGCCATTAAACCTGCTTACACATGTGCCTTGACTCATGAGGAACACATGTATCACGTTGACCAGTAAGCTCCCCCCTTAGATTGTCCGCAATTTTGAGCAGTTTGAAAAACACTTAAACCCAGGATTTTTCAGCTATTTGCGTGAATCTGTATCATCTGTGTGATCTCCTTTTTCACAGATTCTTGTCTGTTGGTCCAATGGCTTCTCCCTTAAATGTGTGCCTCACAACCTGAAGGTTGCCAGTTCAAGCCTCACTTGATGCGGACTTCATTAAAGTTGCATTGCACACAACATGATTGTGTCAATTAATACATATGCAATTGTTAAACATAACCTGAAATACTTATTTGAGAGGGTATATTTTTGCAATGTATGACATACTTCATTCTGAAAATGGCCGATCTACAATCTCAAAACTTTTCCGATAGCAACGTGTTTCTGAGTTTGTAGATCGGCTGCTTTCACTGGTTCACTTTTATATTCAACAGACAACCTCAGCCTGGTCAAAGCTATAGCACTATAGGTAATGTTGCAGCCCGTCAATCCGAAGGTTGAGGGTTCAATTCCTGTTAATGGCAATAGGTTGAAACGTCCAATCAATCCATTCTGCTTCCATCCTTCTTTCTCTTCAATCTATTGTTTCCATGTCTCTCTCTCTTCAATCTATTCCGTTTCCATGTCTCTCTCTCCGCCCTTAGATTGTTCGCAATTTTGAGCAGTTTGAAAAACACTTAAACCCAGGATTTTTCAGTTATTTGCGTGAAATGGTATAATCTGTCTGACCTCCGTTTTCACTGTATCAGGTCTGTTGGTCCAATGGCTTCCCGCTTAAGTGAATGTTTCACAACATCAAGGTTGCCGGTTCAAGCCTCACTTGGTGGAGACTTCATTTAAAGTGCATTGCAAACAACAAGACTGTATTAATGAATACATATGCAATTGATAAAGATAACATGAAATGCTTATCTGAGAAGGTCTGTTTTTGCAATGTATGACATACTTCATTCTGAAAATAGCCGATCTACAATCTCAAAACTTTTCAGATAGCAACGTGTTTCTGAGCTTGTAGATCGGCTGCTTTCACTGGTTCAGTTTTATCTTCAACAGACAACCTCAGCCTGGTCAAAGCTATAGCACTATCGGTAGTGTTGCAGCCTGTCAATCCTGAGGTTGAGGTTTCGATTCCTGTTAATGGCAATAGGTTGACACGTCCAATCAATCCATTCTGCTTCCATCTTTCTCTCTCTTCAATCTATTGTTTCCATGTCTCTCTCTCTTCAATCTATTCCGTTTCCATGTCTCTCTCTCCGCCCTTAGATTGTCCGCAATTTTGAGCAGTTTGAAAAACACTTAAACCCAGGATTTTTCAGTTATTTGCGTGAAATGGTATCATCTGTCTGACCTCCGTTTTCACTGGATCAGGTCTGTTGGTCCAATGGCTTCCCGCTTAAGTGAATGTTTCATAACATCAAGGTTGCCGGTTCAAGCCTCACTTGGTGGAGACTTCATTTAAAGTGCATTGCAAACAACAAGACTGTATTAATGAATACATATGCAATTGATAAAGATAACATTAAATGCTTATCTGAGAAGGTATGTTTTTGCAATGTATGACATACTTCATTCTGAAAATAGCCGATCTACAATCTCAAAACCTTTCAGATAGCAACGTTCTTTCTGAGCTTGTAGATCGGCTGCTTTCACTGGTTCACTTTTATCTTCAACAGACAACCTCAGCCTGGACAAAGCTATAGCACTATAGGTAGTGTTGCAGCCTGTCAATTCGAAGGTTGATGGTTCGATTCCTGTTAATGGCAATAGGTTGAGATGTTCAATCAATCCATTCTGCTTCCATCTCTCTCTCTCTTCAATCTATTATGTTTCCGTGTCTCTCTCTCTTCAATCTATTCCGTTTCCATGTCTCTCTCTTCAATCTATTCCGTTTCCATGGCTCTCTCGCTCTCTCTCTCTCTCTCTCTCTCTCTCTCTCTCTTCAATCTATTCCGTTTCCATCTCTCTCTCTCTCTCTCTCTCTCTCTCTCTCTCTCTCTCTCTCTCTCTCTCTCTCTCTCTCTCTCTCTCTCTCTCTCTCTCTCTCTCTCTCTTTCACCAGGTCAGGTCTGTTGTTCCAATGGCTTCTCGCTTAAGTGTGTGCCTTAAAACCTCAAGGTTGCCAGTTCAAGCCTCACTTGATGCAGACTTAATTTAAGTTGCATTGCACACAACATGATTGTTGCGAACGCGGAAGGAGGCCTCCGACCAAGTGGAGCTTACTATATCACCGTGCTTGGGTTGTGTGTGTGTGTGTCTGTCCCTTATTTATGGTCTTTCCGTGTGTGTTCACGCTCTCATTGGCTCGCGCCCCCATGTGACTCGAAACTCCGTGCTGAAATGCCAGCAGCTGCACTGCCTGTATACAGCGTGTGTTCACGCTCTCATTGGCTCGCGCCCCCATGTGACTCGAAACTCCGTGCTGAAATGCCAGCAGCTGCACTGCCTGTATACAGCCGGCAGAGTGCGGCAGAGTGCACTACTACAGTGTGGTTGAAATATAGCAGCCTCAGTCAATCTGCGTTCGCTTCCAGCGTTCGCCGCGTCTTACTTGTGTCAATTAATGCAAGTGCAATTGTTAAAGATAACCTGAAATGCTTATTTGAGAGTATGTCTTTTCAATGTATGACATACTTCATTCTGAAAATAGCTGATGTACAATCTCAAAACTTTTCAGATAGCAACGTGTTTCTAGCTTGTAGATCGGCTGCTTTCACTGGTTCAATTTTATCTTCAACAGACAACCTCAGCCTAGACAAAGCTATAGCACTATA
>NC_137608.1:2452376-2649876 GCF_963280865.1 Gymnoscopelus braueri
TCAATTTGTGCTAAATGAGAGAAACCCATTTTTTTCCAATATCAAACTTTGGAAACGATACATTGATGATATAATCTGTTTTTTCGAACCAGAGAATGACAATCTCCCTGAGTTCATTTCTTATGTAAACAATACTACTACCTTTCTTAAGTTTACTGCAGACAGCAGCTTAACCTCTGTCAACTTTCTCGATGTGGTCGTTTCCAAAGACCCTCTTAACCAAATTCAAACTACTATCTATAGAAAACCTATGGAAGAAATACTCTATTACATTTTGGCTCAAACCATCCCAGTCACCTGAAACACAACATTCCAACAGGACAATTCTTACGTCTCAGACGGAACTGTTCCTCACTAGAAACTTTTAATGACCAAGTCCCTGTCATGAGGAATCGTTTTTTACATAGAGGATACCCACAAAATATCCTCGATCAATCTGTGAATCAAGCTCAACAGACTCCTAGGAAAGATTTGTTAACAAAGCGTAAAAAAGATGTGAAACCTCCAAGATTGTGTTTTGTGTCAGATTTCAACTACTGTTCTAAACAGATCAAACAAATAATATTAAAACATTGGCCGATTTTACAGATGGAACCTATGCTCAACAACCTAACAACTAATTCTCCCCTTTTTGCACACAGAAGAGCCCCAACTCTCAGAGACAAATTGGTTCACTCATTTTCTAATCCTGACTGTTCCACCTGGCTGTCCCTCCAGGGCAACTATAGATGTGGACGGTGTGCACAATGCAACAATACTACCAATTGTAAATTCTTCTCACATCCTTTGACAGGTAAAAAGTATAAACAAAAGAGTTTCATCAACTGTAATTCCACCAGTGTGGTCTACATGTTGACCTGTCCTTGTGGTAAGGCTTATATTGGCCAAACAAAAAGATGCCTAAAACTGAGGATCTCTGAACACAAAACTGCTATACGCACAGGCAACATTGAATATGCCATGGCTAAACACTATCTTGAGGCTAAACATGGTTCACCCTCATCTTTGCGCTTTGTAGGGATTGAACAAGTGGTTACTACCCCTAGAGGGGGCAACCTCCCCAAATTGCTATCTCAGAGAGAAATGTTTTGGATCTATCAACTTAACACCATGCAACCAAATGGCCTAAATGATGATTTCTCCTACAAACCCTTTTTATAGATAAACAATGTGTACTGTCAACCTTTTTTAGATAAACAATGTGTACTGTCAACCTGATTATAATCTGAAATTAATAATTTTTTCTTTCCTTATGTCCTAAGTCTCCCTGATGTGAGTCCCTGTTGTGGCCTTTCAGTGCTTTTTGGATGAACTCCTCATTCCTAGTGTGATGTCGCAAAAAAGAAATGTAATTGATGTCTGTGATTCCTCCATGATCTGTGACTTTTGCACTGATATTGTTGTGAACTGCTGTTCTGACTATGACAGTGATATTGTATAATTGATTGATTGACAAGCCAGTACCTCCCCCCTACACAGGTGGGGATGATTTGTGTTTGTTTAAAAGAAGGGCATGCACCCCCAGTATCACTCTTTACCCTAATCTGCTCTGAAGAAGGCTGCGGCCGAAACATGTTAGCATGTTCTCAATAAAATGAGAAACCACATCTGAGCCACTGTCTTGCATTTTTATTTTGGAGTGCTGCTTTTTTCCACTTAGGTGGTTTTCTTTTGACTTATTTACATAGCTGAGCACCCACTGCCTAAATTAAGAAGGCATCCAGAGGAAGCGCACCGGTTTTCCTTTCTTGTTCTGATATATATATTTGTAATATATATATTTGGACACAAAAAATATAAGGGTATTTACTTGTGAGTGTAAGACCCATCCAAATGGTTCTGTCACCCAAACATGGGTACTGACAGTATAGTGTAAAGTTACTGAGTACATTTACTCAAATACTGTGCATAAGTAAATTCTTTAGGGATTTTTACTTTTTCAGTAGGCATATTTACAAATTTCAATACTTTTACTTCTACCCCACTACATCTCAGAGGAAAATATTGTAGGCTACTTTTACTCCACTACAATTATTTGAAAACTTTAGTTACTACTTATGTTGTAGATTTGGATTATTATTACAAAACACACTAACCACTTCAGCCCTATATATTCTCACCATTTGAAAATAGCATATCTACAAGCTCACAATGCGACGTATTGTGAGCTTGCAGATCGGCTATTTTCAAAAGATCGTTTGTACATTTTGAACTTGTGAAATGGGACACTCTCCACAATACCGAGTACTGAGTGAGTACCGATACTTTTCTACTTTTACTCTAGTCCATTTTTAATACAGGCCTTTTACTTATAACAGAGTATACAGTATCTATATTGCAGTATTGATACTTTTACTTAAGTAAAACATGTGAGTACTTCTTCCATCACTGGGTATTGACCCACTTTTTCTGGAAAAGTTGGTCAACACACACACACACACACACACACACACACACACACACACACACACACACACACACGCAGCATACACGCATACAATCTCCTGCTATTTTTTAAATAGTTAAGTAGTAGAAATCAAATATTTAAATGACAATAGTTCCTGTTTGTTGATTCAACAGCTTTTCTATGATGAGGTTTTTACTGGTGTTTCTATAGCTTTGAGTTGCACAGTGGTTCATTCAGTTGTTGGTTTCAGTGAGTTACAACATTAGTTCTCAATCTTTTATGGAGCAGGGCTCACTTGGGAATCTCAAGTGTTTTGCGCCTGTGGTCCACCCATCTGGCTTTGTACCGAAGGGGGCGTGTCTGATAACATTAATATCAACAGTCTAAATGCTGAATTAAGCAACTTAAAAACTGTCTGCGGGGCTCACAAAAGCCTGAGTAGACGATAAAATGACCCAAACAAAGGTGCTATAATATAAATGCACCGTTTGCCATTTTGTGTGAAGAGAGAGAGGTCGTGGGTCAAACTGGATAAACTGGTCAGATGTTCTTTCTTTTTGTCTCCGCCAGGCCGAAAGGCATGGCGAGAGAGTATGTTTTACCCCCTGTCCGTCCGTCCGTCCGTCCGTCCTTCCGTCCGTCCGTGTGTGTGTGTGTGTGTGGGTGTGTGTCCTGTCCGTGTGTTACCAGCTAATCTCCGGCACCGTTGGCCCGGTCGCTGCCAAACTGTGCACACACACTCCCTGGATGCCAATTCAGAACCTCTGCCTCACATTTTTCACATGGGCCTGTTATAGCGCCACCTGGAGGCCGATTTGTGCAAAACCCATTTTTTTTATATTACTCCTACAGATTTTATCAAAACGTCATGCAAATCGGTACACAGTATCTCTATAGTCATGTGATCAACACGGATCTGTCCGATTTCCCATATTCCATCCTAATTGGCTAAGGTTGGCTTCCACAATTTGCAGGATTGGTCCGTTTTGAACAAAATGCCTCAAATCATGAACGCAGCTTGCAATTTCCATGAAATTTCACGAACACATTCCCCCTACGCCGAGGAACAAATGGCACTTGACATTTTTCAAATCAGCCTCATGGTGGCGCTATAAAAGGCTGATTTGTGTTTTTAACTATAACTGCACCGATCTGCATGAAACTTTGCACGCACACTCCCTAGAGGCCAAGGAAAAACATCTGCCCTGCATTTGCCTTTTATAGTGCCACCAGGAGGCCCACTTATGTAAAACACATTTTTGGATATTAAGCCTTCAGATTTTATCCACATTTCACACAAATCGGTACACATGATCTCTATAGTCATGTGATCAAGATGGAATTGTTTGATTTTTCATATTTCATCCTGATTGGCTAACATTGACATCTAAAGTTTGCAGAAGTGGCCTGTTTTGAACAAAATGCCTCATGGTGGCGCTATAAAAGGCTGATTTGTGTTTTTAACTATAACTGCATCGATCTGCATGAAACTTTGCACGCACACTCCCTAGAGGCCAAGGAAAAACATCTGCCCTGCATTTTTCACATTTGCCTTTTATAGCGCCACCAGGAGGCCCACTTATGTAAAACACATTTTTGGATATTAAGCCTTCAGATTTTATCCAAATTTCACACAAATCGGTACACATGATCTCTATAGTCATGTGATCAAGATGGAACTGTTTGATTTTTCATATTTCATCCTGATTGGCTAACATTGACATCTAAAATTTGCAGAAGTGGCCTGTTTTGAACAAAATGCCACAAATCATGAACGCAGCGTCCGATTGAGGTGACACTTTGCACGCACATTCGCACTATGTTAAAGAACAAATGCCACCCTTTAACATTGCCCTATTATAGCGCCACCAGGAGGCCGATTTTTTCAACACTTTTCTTTTTTGTATTACTCCTACAAATGTTGTCCAATCATCATGCAAATCGGTACCCATTATCTCTATAGTCAAGTGATCAAGATGGTTCTGTCCGATTTTTCATATTCCATCCTGATTGGCGAATTCCGAACATTATTGGCCCACAATAACCTACCTGACCTGGCGGAGACCTGCACTTTTTTAATCTTGTCTTACTCACCTTTACACGCTCAAACACTGTAGAGTGTAGACAACCCAAACCTGTCAGTGACACTCTCACATTTCACATTCTCTATCTAAAATAGGTTAGGGTGTGTGTGTGTGTGTGTGTGTGTGTGTTTGTGTGTGTGTGTGTGTGTGTGTGTGTGTGTGTGTGTGTGTGTGTGTGTGTGTGTGTGTGTGTGTGTGTGTGTGTGTGTGTGTGTGTGTGTGTGTGTGTGTGTGTGTGTGTGTGTGTGTGTGTGTGTGTGTGTGTGTGTGCGTGCGTGTGCGTGCGCGTGTGTGTGTGCATGCGTGCGTGCGTGCGTGCGTGCATGCGTGGCTCTGCCTGTGTCCGTAAATTTAAACTACATTTAGGAGAGCACACCACATGCCTTTCTATTAGTAAAGAGGATTTATTCACTTCACCTATATTCAGGGGTCCATTATATGTGCAGACCATACTTGATTCGATAGGCAATTAAATGTCACTGTCAAAACTTTTTTACCAGTGAAACGTGTGTGTGAGCTCCCACACACGTTTCAAATGCTTCCGTCATAGAGTACAGAAGTCCTGACGTCACTCGTAAAGTAATTTCTCTATGGAGAATAACATTGGGTCATCATAGAATCGTCTCATAAGAAATGTGGTCCAAAAATAAACAAACTGCCTTGGCGATATTGTCAGGGAGGAGGTTCTGTATCGTTTATGATAGTCAGTCACATATATTTGATGCAGTCTGTTTCTGGCGAAAATTTTACTAATTCGGCGGAAGTAACATTAGCGTTTTCTCACCGTCAGTTGATGCTTCATATCCATAAGAGTAAAACCGCCAGGGTAATTTGTTTATTTTTGGAACAAAAATGCGATGCGATATTAAATATGTCTATGGGGATTCAGAATGGGGGTGGAAAACCGCGAACCAGGTAGACAAACCTAGGATGTGTGAATTACGTCAGACTTCGGTGCTCTATTCAGACTGTGAATAGTTGTCTGGCTGCGCGAGACTACCACTTCCTGATTGATTGATTGATGTACTTTATTTAGTAAGACATGAGAATAACAGTACATGGAAGTACAAATTCACAATACAAGGTCTACTAAACTGGAAGACTCATTAAGCACTGAGCTTGTTTAAGATGAGATCCCCATGCACACAAATCATGATGACATATAAGAGACAGACAGATATACACACTACTATACAGAATGTCATACAATCAGTTTACAGGTTACTGGTATGAAGAGTGAAAAAAAAAATGTACAAGAGAAGAAAGAGAAAGGGGCGGGTAGGGGGGTAGGTTAGGACTTGGGGTAGGTTAGGACTTGGACAGGGGCCATTTTAGAATTGCAGCCTGAAGGTGTATCTTTAGGGCAGTTTTGAAAGTGAGTAGGGTTTTATACTCCTTTACTCCTTTTGGTAGGGCATTCCACATTTTTGATGAATAGCATGAGAACGAGTTCATTCCCTTAGTTGAGCCAAATCTGGGTTGAACATGATTTGTGGAGCTGCCTCTGGTGTTATGATCATGGACTTCATTAACATTTTGGAAGTATTTTGACAAATACAGGGGGATCCCAATGTTATGGTGTATCTTGAAGACCAGGCCCATAGCAAGTTGCTGTACTCTGTCATCAACCCTAAGCCATCCAATCCTAGCAAAATGAGCAGGGGTTAGATGGGTTTTGTGATTGAGGCCAAGAAGTAGCCTTACAAGTTTGTTTTGGGATGTTTGGAGCCTTGTTTTTAAGGCCTTGGAGGTGTTGTGATACCATGAAGTGCATGCATAATCATAATAACCTTGTATGAGGGTCCCTGCAAGAATTTTCAGAGTATTCTTACTGACTAGACGATCAATCCTCCACAAATAGCGTGTTCTTTGGTTGACCTTTTTGATCACTCTTTCTGAGTTTTTGTTACCGGAGAGGTTTGCCTCCAAGATGGAACCCAGGTACTGTAGGTAATTTCCTCCTTTCTTGTGATAACATCATCACCCACTTTGATCGTGAAACTCTCAGCCTTGCTAAGGTTAGGACTGGACCCAAAGAGGATGGATTCAGTTTTACCCAGGTGTAATGAAAGTTTGTTGTCGGAGAGCCAGATGCAGATCTTGTTGAGTTCAGAGCTGAGAGTTTTCTCAACCTGCAGCCTGTCCCTGTCCTCTACAGTCAGTGATGGAAGAAGCACTCACATGATTTACTTAAAGGTTTAATGACATTCACTTTTACACCACATTCAAAGTCTTTGTCCTGGTCCTTCAAAAGTGTACAAAAAGTGAAAATTCCATTCCAGTGATCCATGGCAGGTGTTTTTCTCTCACATTTCTAAAGCCTTTTCAACTGCAATGAAAAAAGAAATCTTTGCCTGCGGGTGTCGCTGGTGAGGGATTTTGCCTGTCAATCATCGCCTCTGCTCCGCCCCCCCCAAAGGAAAGGATAGGGGAGGGGAGGGGCGAGGAGGAGAGTGGGCGGGATTAATCGACTGTGACCTCACTGTCGAAGGGCCAAGCTCAGATTACTTTTCAGCCTAATTATTCAGAAAACACCAGACCACAGAAAATCCACTGAATGTTCTAAGTTCAGGTTTTTTGGGTGTAATTGAGGTCATAAAACCCCAAATAAAACATTGAAAATAAAAAAAGTGAAAATGAATGTCATGATACCTTTAAGTAAAAGTATCAATACTGCAATGTAGATAATGCTCTGTTACAAGTAGAAGTCCCGTATTCAAAATATATTATTTTAGTAAAAGTACAAAAGTACCAACAGTAAAAGTACTAATTGTGCAGAATGTCCAATTTCACAAGTTCAAAATGTATAAAACTTCTTTGGAAAATAACCGATCTACAAGCTCACAATGCATCGCGAGCTTGTAGATCTGCTATTTTCAGATGGCCGAAATATAATAGGGCTGAAGTGGTTAGTGTGTTTTGTGATAATAATACAAATCTACAAAGTAACTAACTACAGTTTTCATAATAATTCTAGTGGAGTAAAAGTACAATATTTTCCTCTGAGATGTAGTGTTGTAGAAATGAAAGTATTGGAAATTGTAAATACTGAAGAAAGTAAAGAATACCTCACAATTGTACTTAAGTACAGTACTTGAGTACATGTACTTACTGTAGTTACTTTACACCACTGTCTACAGTTGTGGACATGAAAAGTTTCCATCCGCCAGATACGACAGGAAGTAATTAGTGACGTCTGGATTTAGGTGACTTCATAGCCGGCCTTGGCTGCCAGGAGTCCACAACGCTGCAGGAAGACCCTGTTAGGTTGAAACGCATCCGTGTCTGTGGAGAAGTAAATAAACTGTGTGAAAAGAACATTTATCAGAGGTGGAAAAAGTACTCAAATGTTTTACTTAAGTAAAAGTATAAATACTGCAATGTAGAAATACTCTGTACAACTAAAAGTCCAGAATTCAAAATTTACTTGAGTAAAAGTACAAAAGTATTTTGTATAAAATTTACTTAAAGTACCAAAAGCATAAAAGCACTGATTATGCAGAATGTTAAGTTTTCAAATGTGACGCATTGTGAGCTTATAGATCTGCTATTTTCAAATGGCTGAAGTGGTTAATGTATGTTTTGCAATAATAATCAAAATCTACAAAGTAACTAGTAACTAAAGTTTTCAAATAATTGTAGTGGAGTAAAAGTACAATATGTGCCTCTGAGATGTAGTGGAGTGGAAGTAAAAGTACTGAAAATTGGAAATACTCCTGTAAAGTAATACTACCTCAAAATTGTACTTGAGTACAGCACTTGAGTAAATGTACTTAGTTACTTTCCACCACTGATATTTATTGTGTGCTGGCTATTTCCTCACTCTCGTGACTTCATAGCTGACCATGGCTGCCAGGAGTCCTAACTTCCTGTGGAAAAAGTAAAAAAGACAGACAAACAAACACAGTAAAAGCAGCTGAGCTCCTGGGTCAGAGGTGTGGGAATTCCCACCTGAAGGAATGACCTCTTATCAAACTCACTTTTACGTCACTTTCACAGAAAAAAAACTATTTCTATTTGAACTGTATAGCGGAGTGAAAGCCAAAAAACTATTACTAAAAAAAAAGTGCAGTAGGCCTACTCAAGTAAATGTACTTAGTTACTGTCCACCACTGTCTGGAGGTAAGTCCATGCACATCTAATCTCTCAAGAACAGATTCTGCTCTGCGTTAGAATCTGTCGTGAAGGTTCGTCAAAACGTGTGCGCACTGTGTGGGCGTGGGCGTGCCTTCAGATCAGGAAGCAGGCCGCGCTTTACCCAATCAAATGTAGTGGGCGGGAACAAGACCGCAAGGACTTTCATGAACGACCTGTTAAAAGGAATTATCCTTATCCTTATTTACGTGTCCGCTGATCCTTCCCTACTCGAAACAAGCCGAAACTAATTTAACAATAGCGTCCGCGGAGCAGACAAAACCACGGAAAGATATTCACATTTTAACTTGCTCTTTCATCATAGAAACAAGTGGGCTTATAACCAAAACGATCCATGTTCTCTGGGAGAAGTGGTGTTAGTGTTCCGTGTAGAAATATTGTTAGTGGGAATGAAAACATAGTCGCACCACCCGGAAGTGCAGCGTGAAGGCAGACTAAAACCCCGGTTTCCTTTGCGCATGTGTGCTGCGCTTTCATTGTCCCAGAGCCAACATGAGATAGCACAAACAGCAGAGGGCGCTGTTTTTCATTCTCATTTGGCTTTGGGTTCCCAGATTGATGCACATCTGACAATCTCAGCTGATGGAAATTCTTCCCCCGTTCATCTGATACCAGTCAGAGAGATAACAGATCGTAACATAATGTTGTATGTGGTTTTGGCATGAAAACCCAATTTTTTTTATACAGCCAGCCAAGTATCCTGTATCCAGTGGCGTGTTCTACCGTGTTCCGCTACTGTTTATACGTAGTGTGACCGCCAGAACATTTTCGTAGCCAAGCGTAGCCATCCAGAAACCGTCTGATATCTGATACGCAGGAGGAGGGGCTGGGGGCAGCAAGAATGTAGACTTCAGTTCAAATAGCCTTTTTCATGTCATAATGTGGCATCTGAGGCGAAGGCCTTATGTGTGACTAATTGTCTTGAGGTGATAATGACCGCTGGCCGTTGGAGTTTTGAAGTAATTATCACATTAACTATTTAACAGTAGGGCGGTTATTTCATTTGGCGACCACGCGCACGCGTCCATACGCGTGCACGTGCCGTGCGTGTGGGAGGGAATAATTATAGTATGCCCCCCGAAAAAAACCTAGAGCACACAGTGTTTTGCACAGTATCTCTCATCTTGGACTTTTAAAACCAGTCAAATAGGCTATAGTGGTTCTCAAAGTGGGGTCCAGGGACCCTCAGGGTTCCTTGAGGGGGTCCCAAATGGACCCTTACAGGTATGTAGCTCTGAGAGTGTACAAATGGAACCAAATGTGTACACTCTCAGAGTTATGGGGGTCCTTGAAATTAAAACATTTGAGAACCACTGGGCTATAGGCTGAGTGTGGCTGTGACTTTTTATTAACTTTTTGGGGCTTGTTTTGCCTTTATTGTATGCTGACTGGAAATTGGGAGAGAGATGGGGGGGTGACACGCAGCAAAGGCCATCGGGATTCGAACGCGCGACACACTGTAAGACTGGATTACCAGCCTATGTGGTATGCGGCTGGACCGCTAGGCCTGAATATACCTGCTGTGTGTGTGTGTGTGTGTGTGTGTGTGTGTGTGTGTGTGTGTGTGTGTGTGTGTGTGTGTGTGTGTGTGTGTGTGTGTGTGTGTGTGTGTGTGTGTGTGTGTGTGTGTGTGTGTGTGTGTGTGTGTGTGTGTGTGTGTGTGTGTGTGTGTGTGTGTGTGTGTGTGCGCGTGTGTAAGTACTGTACTTAAGTAAGATTTTGTGGTATTTTTTACTTTGGTGAACTATTTCTGATTTCTGAAAAATGTTTTACTTCTTTTTTTACTTCTACTCCACTACAATTATTTGAAAACTTTAGTTACAGTTACTTCATAGATGTAATTATCATTACAAAACATACATTAACCACTTCAGCCTCATATACTATACTTGGCTATTTGAAAATAGCAGATCTACAAGCTAACGGGTCGACCCGTTGTGAGCTTGTAGAGCTGCTATTTTCAAAAGACTTTTATATATTTTGAAAACTTGAAATGGGACATTCTGCACAATGAGTACTTTTACTTTTAGTACTTTAAGTACCACTTCGATGACAATACTTTTGTACTCGTATTTTGAATACCGAACCTTTTCTTTTCTTGTGACAGAGAATTTTATACATTGTGGTATTGATACTTTTACTTAAGTAAAAATGTTTAGAACTTCTTCCATCACTGATCAAGAAGACACTCTCTTGTAAGTGCTTTCTCAAAGGAAAAGGAAAATGAAATCCTGTGTTTCCTAATCGTCTTTCCACAGTAGACACTATAGTGAAAGGAAGGTCACTTCTCTTTTCTTATCCAAAGAGAAGTGACCAGTGCATATCTTCGCTGTCAGGCAAAAACCTCTTATCTCCAAACTTTTTTGTTTGTTTTTGTTGTAAATTAACACCCTACTTGATCATACTACAGCGTCACACAAAAACATCAAAAGCAGCAGATCTGCAAGCTTGAAACGCGGCGCGAAGCAACACATTTTGAGCTTGTAGATCTGCTACTTTTGAATTTGAATCCTGAAAAGCAACAGTTTTGGACATGTGAGGCTTCCACCCGACAGAGACGATATGCAGTTCTGTGAAAAGGACAATAGAACAGTGTGGTTGTACCAGGGAATAGTTAGAGGAAACAGACAAAAAGCACAGCTTTTTCATTTTAACTCTCTTCATTCCTGGTGCATGAAGATAACTATACGGCTGCAACTTTCTATGATCTGATTCCATTGATTATTTAATCAATTAATCGAAAAATTTAAATCCACGTTTTCCTTTGATAATTTGTTCTGTTTGTCGTAGCTACGAATTGACGTAAATAAATTCCAATGGATTTGTCTATAATCGACTAGTGTGATTGACCATGACCACTTAAGCCCTACTTTGTTGCAAAAACATTGCGATCTACAAGCTCACTTTCAAGATTTTTCAAAAATGTAAAAAAATAGCAGATGTACAAGCTTGCAGTGCATCACCAAGATACAGACTGTGAGCTTGTATATCTGTTTTTGAATAGCCAACATAAAAAATAGGGATGAAGGGGTTCAAATGTATCTACAAATGTAGCCCCCTGGAACCCCCTTATGGACCCCTGGGAGTCCCTGGAACCCACCTTGAGAACCACTGCCATAGAGGCCAATACGTACATTATAATATATTGTCGCTGTCTGGCAGAAACCTTGTATGTCCAAATGGGGAAAAAAATTACCCTGTGTTCCAATGGATAATGTAGTCATTATTTAGCTTGTTAATACTTTTCATTGGTTCAATATTCATCAAACCAACAGACACTTAACCACTTTTACTTAACCCATTAAGACCTGAGGCGATTCTTAAAACAATTCTAAATCCTAACAGTTTTTGGAAAAAAATAAAAAAAATAAAAATCCAAGATTTTTCAAAAATAGCAGATCTACAAGCTCGTAGCGCGGCACTCGTGCCGCGCTATGAGCGTGTATATCTGCTACTTTTGAATAGCCAAAGAAATCTAAAGTGACACAGATGCGTTCCAGGTATCAATGGGCTTAAAGAAATAAAACAACGGCTTCCAATTTCAAGATCTTTAGTAATATTTCCCTAGCTACCAGGGCATTGACGTTTGTCTCTGAAAAACGCCTATAATTCTCACAACTTAGCCCCAACTGACAAAAAAAAACGTAACTAAATGTCAGCATTTTGCGTTTTATTCCAAGGTAATGTTTTTCCTTTTTCTGTTTTCGATTATTGTTCTGTCAACACTATATTTGTCTTTAAGACAAGCAAGTGTCCAGACTGGATAAATGGCATTGCCGCTGCGGCTGTCAAACATCAAACTTGAGAAAGTTAGTCCATTGGCAGTTGGCACACAACTGATCATAAGTCATCAACTGTTTGTACAATCATCACACAACATTTCATGTTCTGTTGTGCCGGTGTGTTTCATCTCAGTCAGCAGCTTTTACTTTTGGCCTGCTTGTTTTTCACCATTTCTGCTTTTTGCTACTGTACACTGTCAGTCCAAACCACACCATATTACACTAAACCATACACCACATAACACCACACTAAGACCACACTACACTAAACCAATACCACTTCCAACCAACATGGTCCAGTGGTAGAAAAAGTATTATTTTGTTCTTTTTTTTTACTAAAAAAGTAAGTAAAAGTACCACAATATGTTACAAGTAAAAGGCCTGTGTTAAAAATGTTACTTGAGTCAAATTACAAAAGTATTGGCATCAAAATATACTTAAAGTACCAAAAATAAAAGTACTAGAATGTTTGAAAATTAGTAATTTGACACTGAATGGTACAGTATGGCAATATCTCTAAATTCAGTGATTCACACACTTTTTAGCTCGAGACCTAAAGGAGAAATTTGATGTCCCCCCGGGACACAAACTAGTGAAAATAGCTTATGCTACAAGCACTGTTGTGAGCTTCTAGATCTGCAATTTTGGGGCCGTCTAATGTCCTTGCCAAAAATAGCCAATCAAGCTCACAACGCTTATTTTTGTCAAATAGGTTTGGTGTACAGGGATAAAGGAACAGCCAAAGGTCAAGCTTACAAAGTATTCAGGGTTTTAAGTGGTTGAATGTCTTAACACACGTTAACATGAATCCAATACGTAGTGGGGGTCCCTGCTTCATCTATTTCTCAACTGAAAAACAACCCTGTCTTAGGTTTTTAAAGTGTTTTTTTCCCCGATTTTTTTAGACGTTTTGTTTTAATCTTTTTTTTTTTAAATTGTTTGCTAAATTTACTTTCGACCAAAAATGTTAAGAGCCATGTTAAGCAGTGTTCCCCATAACGTGGGTCGGAACTTACGCCTCACTGTATGGGAAACACTGTTCTAATTGATTGATTGATTCTGATTGTTTTTAGTCTCATTATAGCTTTACTGGTAGGCTATTGATACTTGTTTGGTCCTCATATTGTAACACATCAACAGATAAATGTCAATGTGTCAGTGTTTCTTACAGCTGCTGCTGCTTCACTGTCTCACTACGTCTAAAACACACACCAACCCTTTGGAAAACAACTACATCCAAGAGTCTCACATTAATATGCTACAACAGACATTTGGCTTCAGTGTGTTGTACCATTTCAAGAAATTACCTGTTTCCTTGAAATGGTTAAGAGATTTCACAAAGACACTGGGGAAAACCCATGTTTCTACTGCTGTGAGGGACAATGAAACCAAAAGGGGAGAGTGTGAAATAATGTCATCATGAGTGGGTGGGTGGGTGAGGGGGGGTTAAGTGGGTGTCTTTGCTTAAATATGAGAGCTCTCGTCCATTCACCACATTATCAAGGGAGGAAACAACCAGAACACTTGAAGAAGCTTCTCTCCATCATGTCCATCATCACGAAATCAGCTGTCATCACCTTTCTCATCTGCCTGCTTGCTCTTCATGTAGAAGGTAATGTGGCTTTTTACACTAATATACATTGTTACACAACAAGTTGCCTTGGATAATACCAGGCAGCCAGTTATGGATAGATTAATTTTGGAATTATACTATCTAGTGTACAGTCAAAATTTCATCATGTGTTCTCCTTGTTTAGTTCTGGGGAGAATAATTTGCTTTAATTTGACTGCAAATGATGTTTGTCAACAGTGGTTTTAAAACGCAGATACAATGTAATTATTTTAATGCCACTTTCAGACTAACAGGGTCTTGTCCCTTCATTCCGCAGGTCAACAGAAGGATACAGTTTCCTGCCTATGTCGAGGTAAAGGAGTCGACAAAATGAACCCAAAACTCATTAAGACTTACCAGGTGTATGAAGCCAGTGTCTTCTGTCCTCGCAGGGAGATTGTGTAAGTACTGTACAATTTACACAATTTACAGCACAAATCATGTGATCGGTGCCATTCACTTTACACACTGTTCTCTATCACCTGTCACTAAAATGATTTCCTCCATCTCCAGTGTGGAAACAGCAAAAGGCAAGACATGTGTGAATCCAGAGTCAAACATGGGAAAGTTTATCTACAAAAAACACCATAGCAGGTAAGATTAACATTAACATTAATAACACTGAACTGCACTAAAAGAAAACAACAACAACAACAACAACATGGAAATTAATATTTACACCAGATTAAGACAAAACAATATTCTAAGACTGATGTGACTTTCTTTGTTTCAGGAATGAAAATAATGATGTGGTGAAAGCAACGACAACTTCCATCACCTCTACACTGACCTCAACATCCTCTGTCCCTATGACCTCATCATCTGTTCACATGTCATCATCACCTGTCCCTATGACCTCATCATCTGTTCACATGTCATTATCACCTGTCCACATGACCTCTTCACCCGACCACATGACCTCAACATTGGACCACATGACCTCAACCACCCTGTGAGTTCTGCTGTGATGAAGATGAAGAACAATATGGCAGAACTCCACCATAAACACTGTGATGAAGATGATGAACATTGTTACACAGCTGGGAAAGTGTTTACTTGAGTAAAGCTTCAGTTCAGAATAGTGTTAATTTCAAAGTAAACACATTGCACTGAACTAAATTATTTTGATGAATACATGAGTTATTTATATAATTGTAAAACTTCCTCTCATTTACCTGTAAATATCTGTATATAATTTATGTTTAAGCTGTTCGTACTATATTTATTAAAACATGTAATGAACAAATATGAAACTTTTTAAATTATGTACTTTAACTAATTGTTGAACAATAAACTAAACTATGCACTATTAGCCTCTCACATGTCCTACTTTCCTTTATGTCCAGAAAATGTGTAGATTATCTACACAGTTTGATGATAGTGTAAAAAAATATGCATAAGGATCTTAAACTCTCAGAATTAAAGGAACACTGTTGTAAATGGCTGTAAATGAGTGATTGTTCCCAGTCTGTTCCTGTACAAACATAATTAAAACTTATTAGTTAAATTAACACTGAGGAGTTTACAGTATAGGTTGGGGTCTCAGACAGTGGTGGAAAAAGTACTCAAGTGTTTTACTTAAGTAAAAGTATCAATACTGCAATGTAGAAATACCCTGTTACAAGTAAAAGTCTGGAATTCAAAATGTAATTGAATAAAAGTAATGGCATCAAAATGTACTTAAGGTACCAAAAGTAAAAGTAGTCATTATGCAGAAAGTCCCATTACAATTTTCAAATCTATAACAATATTTTGAAAATAGCAGATCTACAAGCTCACAATGCGTCGCATTGTGACGCATTGTGAGCTTGTAGATCGGCTATTTTCAAATGGCCGAAATGTATATGGCTGTATGTTTTGAAATAATAATCAAAATCTACGAAGTAACTAGTAACTAAAGTATTCAAATAATTTTAGTGGAGTAAAAGTACAATATTTGCCTGTAGTGGAGTAAAAGTAAAAGTATTGGGAATTAGAAATACTCAAGTAAAGTACAAATAACTCAAAATTGTACTTAAGTACAGTACTTAGTTATTTTACACCACTGGTCCCAGAGATAAAAAATCTCTGGGAAAATTGAAATTTAACATTTGAGAACCACTGTTGTAGTTGACAGTGTGTAACCTCACAGAAATTATGTCTAAACCTAACCTCCAAACCCTGTCCACCTGGGCGAAACACTGGGAAAAGAGATTCTCCCCAACCAGACAGGTTCTAATTAAAGCTTCCTCTGCAGTCAGTGACTGAAGTCCATATTTGGGCAAAACTTCCTCTGATCATTCCTGGAAATGAGCACTTATTGTATGAGGAGATAGTCGGTCTCCCTCTTCTGTCCATTTGTGATATTGCACTTTACATCACTATGCACTTTGTATTATGTAATGCCAACTCAGTTATGGCTCTCTTAGAGAATGTTCTACACAATGTATATCATACAGGGCCAGGGGTTATCCTCTATCCTAGGCAATACAAGGTCAATATTCTCAGTGAAAACTTGACCCAGGTTCTATGGTATGTGTATTTTATCTGCTTCATATGTGTGTCTATTACATATTTATTGCATTCTGTATTGTATTGTAGTTTGTACTGTATTTGACACTGTGATTCTGATATTGTGACATCATGTTGTGCTTGTTGTTACTGTAATAATGTGTTACTGTCAAGAGCTACTAATCAAAATGAGTTTACAGCTAAACCTGGTGCACCCATTTTTTCTACTGTATGTGCACACTTGTCCTGCATTCAACTAAACAACACAACACAACACAACACAACACAACACAACACAACACAACACAACACAACACACACAACACACACACACACACACACACACACACACACACACACACACACACACACACACACACACACACACACACACAGTACATACATATTTGGGGAGAATACTGTACTGGACAAATGCTCTGACTCCTTCAGTAAAAACATAAAAAACTAGAAAAAGTGCTCCTCGGAGCACAGGTCTCCGCCAGGTCAGGTAGGTTATTGTGGGCCAGCAATGTTCAGAATTTGCCAATCAGGATGGAATATAAAAAATCGGACGGAACCATCTTGATCACTTGACTATAGAGATAATGTGTACTGATTTGCATGATGTTTGGACAAAATTTGTTGGAGTAATATAAAAAAGAAAAATCGGCCTCCTGGTGGCGCTATAATAGGGCAATGTTAAAAGGGTGGCGTTTGTTCTTCAACATAGTGCGAATGTACGTGCAAAGTTGCACCGCAATCGGACGCGGCGTTCATGATTAGCGGCATTTTGTTCAAAACGGGCCACTCCTGCAAAACTTAGATGTCAATGTTGGCCAATCAAGATGGAATATGAAAAATCAAACAGATCCATCTTGATCACATGACTATAGAGATCATGTGTACCGATTTGCGTGAAATTTGGATACAATCTGAAGGCTTAATCTCACAATATGTGTTTTACATAAGTCGGCATCCTGGTGGCGCTATAAAAGGCTAATGTGAAAAATGCAGGGCAGATGTTTTTCCTTGGCCTCTAGGGAGTATGCGTGCAAAGTTTCACGCAGATCGGTGCAGTTACAGTTAAAAACGCAATTTGGCCTTTTATAGCGCCACCATGAGGCTGATTTGAACATTTCTAAGGGGCATTTCTTCCTCTGCCTACTGGGAATGTCCGTGTGAAATTTCACTGAAATCGCAAACTGCGTTCATGATTTAAGACATTTAGTTCAAAATGGACCAATCCTGCAAACTTTGGAAGCCAACCTTAGCCAGGTAAAACATACTCTCTCGCCATGCCTTTCGGCCTGGCGGAGACAATAAACATTTTCTCATACATAGGATCTACACAAATAATGCACAGTGTGATCTGTTTCTGATTAAAAAAGGTGACAAGTTTGTATGCGTGAACAAGGCCACAATTCGTCTTAGGTACAACAACCGACTCAAAACGTAATACACATTATGCAGCTGAATATGTCATACTATACTATTCAATTGAGGCCTGTGAATGCTGAACTTCCACCATTTTGTGTTTTATGCAAATAACTTTTCCCCCATGGCTTTTTCAATGATGCTTTGTGTTATTCTGTGTGCTGGTGAGAAAGCAGCTTCTCTACTGTTTACCTGTTGTTTGAGCATCATGCTTTGGATTTTGGATGTTCACTATTTTGGATTTGTCTGCCTGTGTTGAACTGCCTTCCTTTTGTTGATCATTACTTGTAACTGGACTTTTTTTTTTGCTTTTTACCCTGCTGCAACACTGATCAGTTCAAACCACACCAAACCACACAATGGTACACATAAAAACTACATAACACCAAACCACATAACACCAAACCAGAAACCACACTACACCAAACCACATCGCATCACATTAAATATTGTTGGCCTACCACGTTGTTTAGCTCACCGGAGCATGTTCAAACATGTTACTTCAAGCTAAGGAATATAGCTATAGAGTTAAAAGTTTCCTATCACCTGCAGACCTAGAAAAGGTAATTCACGCTTTTATTTCTTCTCGTTTAGATTATAGTAACTCTATTTATTCAGGCCTCTGCAAAAAAAGCGATATCCCGTCTCCAATTAGTACAGAACTCAACTGCCAGACTGCTAACCGACTCTAAGAAACGTGACCATATCACCCCCTCATCTTAGCTGCTGTTCACTGGTTACCCGTTAGTTTCAGAATTGATTTTAATATTTTACTAATGACTTTCAAAGCTGGGAATGGACAGGCTCCAGTTATATCTCTGACATGCTGGAACCTTTCAAGCCTGTGCACAGCCTCAGATCCTCAGATAAGGCCCTCCTGGAGAATCCCACACTCCAGCTCATCACAAAGGGTGGCCAGGCTTTTGCAGTCCGGGCCCCTAAGCTTTGGAACGCCCTACCTGTTGACCTAAGACGTACACAATCAGTGTCATCTTTTAAATCTCTTCTGAAAACCCATCTCTGTTTTTTTTTTCTTTTGCCATTTTTTGTTTCATCTGTATGTGTCTTATTTTACATTTTGTGCCTACTGTGAGTGCTTATCATGTTGCTCTTTTACCCTGCTCTGTAAAGCACTTTGTGACTGGAAATGTGCTAAATAAATACATTCATTATTATTAATTATATCTATGTCTCTCTAATTGATTGATTCTGAATGGTTTTAGTCTCATTATAGCCTGCTTTACTGGTATTGATAGTTGTTTGGTACTCATGTTGTAACACATAAACAGATACATGTAAATGTCACACCTACAATAAACTGTAGATGTTTGTTAGCTCTGTTGTGCATGCAATGACAACAAAACCACACACACACCTGCAAAGCAGACAATCATCTACAGTAATTATTATTACATTATGACATACTGTGCTGCTGTTTCAATGTGTCCAAACATACGTACCGACCCTGCGGAAAACAAATACAACTAAAAATCTCAAATACACATGTTACAGCAGACATGCTTCAGTGATATTTCATCATTTTGAAGAAATGGCCTGTCTCCTTGAACTCTTAAACCCGGGGGAAACCCCAGCATACGTCTGTTGCATGGAGGACTTTCCATAGAATATGGAAGCGAAACTAATAAACAGGAAACATTCCCATGCCGGCATGCTGCAGCAGGCTTTAATTGTCACAGCTCCACTTTCACTGACAGCCTTGAGGGAAGATCACGTGATTTCTTATCAGAAGGAGTAAAGTTTATTCAATGTGCAGTGGTGGAAATAGTACTCACATTTTTTACTCAAGTAAAAGTATCAATTCTGCAATGCAGAAATGTTACAAGTAAAAGTCCAGAATTTAAAATGTACTTGAGTAAAAGTACAAAAGTATTGGTATCAAAATGTAAAAGTAGCCTACAGCTTGTAGATCTGCTATTTTCAAATGGACGAAATACATATAGGGCTGAAGTGGTTAGTGTGTTTTGCAATAATAATCAAAGTCTAAAAAGTAACTAGTAACTCAAGTTTTCAAATAATTGTAGTGGAGTAAAAGTACAATATTTGCCTCTGAGATGTAGTGGAGTATTAAGTAAAAGTACTGAAAATTGGAAATACAGTAAAGTAAAAAATACCTCAAAATTGTACTCAAGTACAGTACTTAAGTAAATGGACTTAGTTACTTTACACCTCTGACTGTGGTTTACACTTCCCTCACTTAACTCACTTGTTCAAACATGAGCCAACGCAGCAATTCTTCCTCAGGAGAGTGTTTCAAGGAAAGTGAAACCAAGAGAGGAACGAGTGATGCAATGTCTGGAGTCCTGGACTGCAGCCAAGAGGGGGAGTGTATGGGGGTGGTGGGCGCGTCTGTGCACATAAATATGAGACAGCTCCTCCATTCATTCACTCACTCACCACACACCACAGTATCAACAGAGGAAACCAGCAGAACACTTGAAGAAGCTTCTCTCCATCATGTCCAGCATCATGAAATCAGCCGTCATCACCATTCTCTTCTGCCTGCTTGCTCTTCATGTAGAAGGTAATGTGGCTTTTAAACTAATATACATTGTTGCACGTCAAGTTACTTTGCATAAATACCAGCTACAGTTATGGTTAGATTGAATTGGAAATGATGGATTTAGCAATTCTGTCATCTATTTTTATAGTCACAATTCAGATTTTTACTGTGTAATCTTCACATCCTGCGTTGCTCTGTTCGTTTAATTCTGGGGAGAATGATTTGCTTTAATTTGGCTGCTGATGCATAATATCTAATTATGTTCATGCCACTATCAGACTAACAATGCCTTGTCCCTTCATTCAACAGGTCAACATGGAAATAAAAGTTACTGTAAATGTTTAGGTAAAGGAGTCGACCAGATGAACCCAAAACTCATCAAGACTTACCAGGTGTATGAAGCCAGTACCTTCTGTCCTCGCAGGGAGATTGTGTAAGTACAATGTTCTAAACAGTATATAAGTCATATGATCGATGCCGTTCATTTAAATCATTTTTCACACTGTTCTCTGTGATCTGTCACTAATATTATTTTATCCATCTGCAGTGTGGAAACAGCAAGCGGCAAGCAATGCGTGAATACAGAGTCAAGGATAGGAAACTTCATCTACATGAAACACCAAAACATGTAAGCTTAACATCAACATTAACCTTACTGAATTGCACTAAAACAATATAAACCAATATGGAAATCAATATGTATTCCAGATTAAGATGAAACAATATTCTAAGACTTTTTCTGTTTTCTTTCAGGAATGAAAATAAACTTGTGGTGAAAACAACACCATCTTCCATCACCTCTACACTGACCTCAACATCCTCTGTCCCTATGACCACATCATCTGTCCACATGACCACATCATCTGTCCACATAACCTCATCATCTGTCCCTATGACCTCATCATCTGTCCCTATGACCTCATCATCTGTACCTATGACCTCATCCTCTGTACCTCTGTCCTCATCATCTGTACCTATGTCCTCATCCTCTGTCCCTATGACCTCATCATCTGTACCTATGACCTCATCATCTGTCCCTATGTCCTCATCATCTGTCCACATGAGCTCATCCTCTGTCCACATGACCTCATCATCTGTACCTATGACCTCATCATCTGTACACATGGCCTCATCATCGGTCCACATGTCATCATCACCTGTACACAGGACATCATCCTCTGTCCCTATGACCTCATCATCTGTCCCTATGACATCATCATCTGTCCACATGACTTCAAGACCGGACCACATGACCTCAACACCGGACAACATGCCGTCGACCACCCTGTGAGTTCTGCTGTGATGAAGATGATGAACAATATGGCAAAACATCGACCATAAACATTGTGATGAAGATGACCAACACTGTGACACTGTGACTGCTGGGAAAGTCTTTACTTGAGTAAAGCTTCAGACTTTCTTTAATGTCAATGTAAATTATTCTGATGACCACATATATTATTTATGTCATTACAAAACTACCTCTCATTAACCTGTAAATATATGTAGATAAGTTGTGCCTGTGCTATTTGTACTATGTCATTTTTATATTATTTTTTATAATAGGCTAATATGATACTTTTTTTGATTATATACTTTTGCTAATTGTTGAACAATAAACTAAACTATGGACTATTAGCACTCCTACTTTTCTTTATGTCCTGGGAATGTGTAGATTATCTACACCAGACATGTTAAAAGTCCGGCCTGGAGACCAATCACGGCAGGAGGGCAGGTTTCATATCGCCAGTATAGTCGTGTGTAATTCAGTGGTGGAAAAAGTACTAACATTTTAACAAGTAAAAGTATCAATATTTAATTAGGAATATTTGTTTTAATTCCCTGGCACAAAATCTTGGCAGATGAGGGTACGTAGCCAAATTAAAATTAATTCGGGGGTTAAAAAGGTTGGCTGAGAACCACTGTTGTAGTTGACAGTGGATTCACACCCAGTAGCAGTTTGATCTGATTTTTATCTCTGGGACCCCTCACTGTAAACTACTCAGTGTTAATTGAACTCTGAGGGTACAATTGGAACCAAATGGACCCGTAAGAGTCTATTTGGTTCTATTTACACTCTCAAGAGTTACAGACCCGTAACTCCTCAAGGATGCCTGGGGGTCCCCGGACCACACTTTGAGAACCACAGAAGAGAGGAGCAGAGTGCAAATCTCCACCAGAACACACACCCCTCCCTCCCTCCATTAGTGTGTGTGTGTGTGTGTGTGTGTGTGTGTGTGTGTGTGTGTGTGTGTGTGTGTGTGTGTGTGTGTGTGTGTGTGTGTGTGTGTGTGTGTGTGTGTGTCAGAGCATGTGAGTGGAGCGGAGCGAGATGATTTCTAACGTAGCGGGGAGGGGGTTTATAACAAGGGAACCAGGAGACCTGGTACTGCCAGACCCCTAGTGGTTGAAATCTGAATGGCCGGACTTCGCATGACGTGTGTGCAGAGGAAAAGAGGGACCGACCGACCGACCGACCGACAAAGCCTCATGTAGGCCGACCCCTTTGGTCTGGCAACAAAAAGGTTGGAGCGCTACTCGGAGCGAGGACCGCCTGCCGCTCCTAGCCGCTCCGGCGGGGGCCGCCCACGCATGTTTGAGCATGCCTGGTCGCATGGACTCAGACACACAGACATCCAGAAGACATCCCGCTCTGCTCCGCTCACATGCTCTGGTGTGTATTGCTGGCCAGGCCAGGAATCGTACCTGGGACAACTGGGGACTGAGGTTCCCCAGGCAGGCTCTCTCACCATTCATATACTTGATTATGTGAAAATAAAGATGAAGGTATTTTTATTTTATTTTCATGTTAAATCAATCTGCCCTCCACTGGCTCAAATCAAATGTAAAAGCCTCACTATGTAACTTTTTTGTAATGAATACTTTGTCCAATCTGTATGGTAGAGTACTTTAATACAATATAACTTATACAATTCAGGTGGTTGTATTTGGTCTCCCTGCTCTTCTATTGAGACATTTAGATCGGGTCAAAGGTCATGTCTCACCTAGACACGGGATCTGAAACGAATTTTGACCTGATGGTCAAGATTCAATTTATTCTCAATGTGATATCAGTCCAGCTATAGCTAACTCCCACATGTAACATCAGTAAAAACATTTCAGCACTTTCAACCTTGCATCCATATTTTGGGCATGTCATATTGTCACAAATGTTTTCAAAAATAGTGAAATTACTGATCTGCAGATAGGCTATCTTCACTATTCGTTGTCATCAGGGAAGTATAGGGCTTAAGTGCAGGAGAGGGACGTTACCTCTGTCCATTCATTTGGGTCCAGTAATTCACAGGTCTATCATTTCCTCCTCCACTGTCTTGTCATTGGTTTCAACATATCTCTCGTGCAGTCCCAGTGTTGAGCTGAACTGGAAGTCTGCCCCCACAGCGGCTGACATCATGGCCTGCAGGTTCCTCTCCTCCAGGTCTCCAAAGCAGTAGCCGTTAGCTTTGTCCACGGTCCGTAACACCCGCGTCATGCTCTCCTTATCCTCCACATTGAGAGGGACAAAAGACACAAGGCTGTAATCTTGTACGATCTCCACCAACTTCTCGTTTAGACGGTGGAACTTCTTAAAGAAGGGGTCTGCAGCCAGGTGGTCCAGAAGATAGGTCAGGTCCATAACCTCTGTGTAGAAGTCCAGGTTGAAGGCCAGTTTGCCGTACTGCTCAATCAGGTCCATCTTGGAGAGAACGTTGACATGGGGCAGCTCCACATGCAGCATGGTGGACAGAGAGGTGCACAGCACTGAGATGAACTTGGCCGGGTCAGCGCAGTAATGAGAATCCACCAGGTGGACCGCAGCCAACCTGAAGTTCCACTTGGCCAGTTGGGAGAAGATGTTCTTCACCGAGTTCTGGTGGGTGTAGAGCTCCACCTGCCCGGGACAGTCAAACAGGACGTAACAGTCTTTATGCTGATTCAGCTTCTTCTCCAACCAGTCCAGGTTTGCCTCCAGATACTCCATACAGTAGAGCAGTCCACCGTTGGGCCCCAGCTTCAAGCCCTCCATCACATCGTCCAGGGTGATCAGATCTGAGATGTCCACACCACAGGGATAGGGAAGCCTGTCGTTGGCAGGGTCCATGTTCACCACAACCACCTTACGTCCCAGGTAACCCAACACCTGCTGCATCCCCTGGCAGTAGGTGGTCTTACCTGACCCCGGGGGGCCAATAACCACCTGGCCAAAGTGTAATGTCTGGGTTGTTGAGGGCTGATTGGACATGATTGGGAGACTTTCACACAAGACAATGGGTTGGAAGTATGGACGTACAGGTAGTAAGATGCTCAGTTAGTGCACTAGTATTCAAATAAGGACAGAGGTAATCATGACATCACACATAGCAAAATCCTAAGCGTTAATTTAATTGAGTGTAAAGAATTATCTATGGGTAAGATTTTTCTTAATGTGTCGAGTCAGGATACTGTTAGCGATGCTCAGGTGGGTTTGTGACACCAAGGATTGAAGTACAGTGTAGGCTGCTGCTTTGTGGGTGATGCAATTATGCCCTAACAATTGTTCTTCGACTGACTCTATTTAGGTTTTAAAATGTTCTTTTATATGATACCTACCATGATGATGTCCATATTTGGGCGCTGCAGTGGAGGACATCAATATTTGCATCATAGGACTTCACACTGTATGCCATATGACGTCAGAGATGACCATACAGATATTCATATTTGGGCATGGCAGTTTAGTAGAGGAACATGGCTTAGTTAGACATGTATGAGAAAAAATATAATGGGATTTTCAAACTGATGTGGTTTAAATAAAAATGTACACCCGGCTCTTAACGCAACATGTTGCCATGTATTCACACTTCTGTTCACTATGTCACCTGATGCCTGAAAGTATCTCCCCCCACCCTCAGTGCACCCAAAGCCGGATGCTAGTTGTGGTATATGGCTATTTCAATTCTGTGGCTATGAACTGCACTTACAAAATTACCAAGAAAATTGTAAACTAGAAAATGTGCTCCTCGGAGCACAAGTCTCCGCCAGCAGACTATAGCAATTATATTATCATAGCAATAACTAATGACTGCGAGAGCAGCTTCATTAACTTCTAATTCTTGTGATCTGTACCGTTTCTTCTTACTCGTGTTATGTGCTTGTTGATGTTGTCTTTCATTATTTGAATACTTTGACCAGTTCCTTTTTTTCCTTTCGATGTTCTCTTCAGACTCTTCTACTTTTTTTTCCAGAGATTGTAGCAATCTTTGCTGTGTCATATTGTCAGCATTCATGGCTAGTCTTCGTCTTTTGTCATTTAGCGATTCTTTGTCTCTGATTAATTTCATTCTTTCTTTATAATTCAATGCTCTGTTTACATTGAAGCAATCTATCATATGGGAGTCGTCGTAATTGACTGGTTTGTTCAAATACTTGTCTGTCTTCTTCATCTTCATTGTCTTGAACAGTTTCAGCAGTTGATTGGTGTGTTTGATCTATGTCAATTTTCTCTAGTGCTACATAATGTATTTGATCAAGGTGGCCAATTGTTATAGTATTAAGACTTCGGCCTTGTTGTGGGATCAATTCAACTCTAGTCCTCTTCTGTGTTACTGTTGTAGATGAGTATGCTTTCTTAGCTTTGGCCTTCTGCGCCTTTGTTTGACCAATGTTACACACATACGCACGAGGGACACACACGCACGGACGGGTGATTTGGACTAGAAGATACTGTTCCAATCAAGACTGATTGATCCTGTCTTACCTCGCTTCAAAAACGTAAACGGATTTTTGAAGTGACACACCTATTTATAGAATTGTATTTCGTCATGCATCCCTCTAGCCAATCAAAGGCATTGGTGTCAACATATTAACACGTATTAAGACTTCGGCCTTGTTGTGGGATCAATTCAACTCTAGTCCTCTTCTGTGTTACTGTTGTAGATGAGTATGCTTTCTTAGCTTTGGCCTTCTGCACCTTTGCTTGACCAATGTTAGGTGTTCTCAGAGGGACACACACACGCACGGACGGGTGATTTGGACTAGAAGATACTGTTCCAATCAAGACTGATTGATCCTGTCTTACCTCGCTTCAAAAACGTAAACGGCTTTTTGAAGTGACACACCTATTTATAGGATTGTATTTCGTCATGCGTCCCTCTAGCCAATCAGAGACATTGATGTCAACATATTGACACGTATTAAGACTTCGGCTTTGTTGTGGGATCATTTCAACTCTAGTCCTCTTCTGTGTTACAATTGTAGATGAGTATGCTTTCTTAGCTTTGGCCTTCTGCGCCTTTGCTTGACCAATGTTAGGTGTTCTCAGAGGGAAACACACACGCACAGACGGGTGATTTGGACTTACTGAAGGTACTGTTCCAATCAAGTCTGATTGATCCTGTTTTACCTCACTTCAAAAAGTAATTGCTTTTTGAAGTGACACACCTATTTATAGAATTTTATTTCGTCACGCGTCCCTCTAGCCAATCAGAGGCATTGGTGTCAACAAATTGACACGTGTCACGTGGAGCTTGCCCAATGTTAGCTTGGCTAACAATGTTTGCTCACACACGGCGGGACGAAGCGAAAACATATTCTCCACCTTCGGCGGAGACAATAAAAATGAATAAATTAAGAAACACAGCTCAAACGTCAGGTTTGTTGCTGAATTCATAAGGATTTCGCAGGTCTCTTAAAAGTGGTGACTTGTTCAGCAATGTCAAATGACCCAGGTTTGCTTATTTCACAGTAAAAGCGTTCTGAGCTAAACATGCTTTGAAGACTTATTGCTGCTCTGGTGTTGTGGTGGCAGGCAGCTCACCACAACTAGCAGCGACACACATTCTATAAGGTCACTTCCTAGTTGCATTGTATTTCATGATCAGAACAACCTGGGGATGTAGCTGACTTGAACTGCTGGTCATCATGATCGGAGACGGTTTTAAAATGATGCCAGTTGTTGTTTTTCTCATTTTGCTTGATGATACATGTCACGCCACTGAAGGTAGGACATCTGTAAAGTCTGTCTTCTAGCAAGTTGCATATTAAACGTTACAGGCCTTTGCTACTGTATATCAGCTTCCTCATGCAGAACATGATGTGGTAATTGATCTATAACAGTCTTTCTACAGACAATAGTTAGTTGATAGGGAGTTAAGTTGCAGGCTTCCCTCGTGTTACTCAGGTGAAATGTTGGTTTCAAAAGGTAGACTGATTTCTATACCTAACAGATAAATTGTTGCATATTTGTTGGAAGTCTGATGTCATATGTCACATTTGTTAATATCATTGTACTGCATGTGAGCAAAAAAATAATAACATGTTATGTGATGCTATTTGCAATACAGAAATGTCTTACTCACTCAATACATTTCCTCATGCAGTGTCTCTTGTGAAAGGTGAAGAACCAGATGTCACTCCAATATGTGCCAATCAGACATTTATTGACATCGTAATAATATTATGTAACATCAAAACAACAAGGAATGGTGGAGACTGTCGTCTGTCATATCACTATGAGAATGGCACTGAGAGTTCTTGTGACTCCAGGATCACACTGTTAAAACAGAATGAGACAATGTTTCTGCACCTCAACAAACTAACACCAGCAGATAGTGGGATCTATAACTGTGATTGTTGGTTCACTGACGGAATGGCTTCAGTCCAACTCAACGTTACTGTGAACAGTAAGTCATTTTTTGTTTTGTATACTATTTTCCTGACCATAGTGTGTGCCGTGGGGGGTCATTTCATTAACAGACTTTTTTTTTCCTCTATGTGGCAAGATAATATGACAGATCTCATATTTATCCCAGAGCACTAGCATCAAATAAGGGTGAAAGGTTTTGATCATTCTGGTTCTGGATTGCCCATGAATGATAATGATGAATGATTTATAGCTCTTTAAATCAAAAATATTGGTGCTGCTCCATTGTCATATTTGTTTAACTGTATCCACTGTGTACTGTAGACCTGTGGTTCTCATACATTTTCATGTCAAGGACCCCCAAATTGATACATACTATATACCACAGACCTCCATTTGAAAATATTGTGTGTGTGTGTGGTGTGTGCAGAGCCGTCTGGGAGAAATGCGGGGCCCTGTGCGAAGTCGCATGCGCGCCCCCACGCGCGAGGATGGGGAGGATTTTTTGGCGGTTTTGGGCGGATATTTCCGAGTTTTTGGTGGTTATTTGCGGTTATTTGTTTTTATAATTCTTACTAAACGTGATTCTGTTCACTAATTATTATTATTTTATTTTTTTTGCGGGGCTCCCCCAAGTGTGGGGCCCTGTGCGGCCGCACCGTTTGCACTACCCTTCCTGCGGCCCTGTGTGTGTGTGTGTGTGTGTGTGTGTGTGTGTGTGTGTGTGTGTGTGTGTGTGTGTGTGTGTGTGTGTGTGTGTGTGCGCGCGCGTTTGTGTGTGTGCATGTGCGTATGTGTGCGTATGTGTGCATGCATGTGAGTGTGCATGTGTACACGTATGGGGGGTTGTTTATTACACAAGTCACAGGGACACCTTGGCCTGACGATAAAGATGTACATACAGTACTGCATGTTTGCCATTCACAGTACCAGAGGTACCAGAGCATACAGTGGACAATACTTCCCCACCGTATACGCTGTACATTCTTACAGCAATGATAAGCATCACTGTCATCAGCATTGGAATTGCAGTTACCGTGTGTATCATGGGAAGAAAAATAATCCTTTGGTGTGAGTATTCTAACAAATCTTTTTTTACTATTCTCTAAGCTAGTTTCCAAAAAGTCACATTGAAAAACAATCATTTTGTTGACCAACTGTCCTTTCACTTTTAATTCATTTTACATTAATATTTTGTCAGAGTGGGGGTTCTGATCATTTTGATAATACCAATAGCAATTATTATCTTTTTGTATTGTTAGTGTCTTAATGAAGCTTAAGGCCACTTCACACAATTAACAGGAGCATATAAGGGTGGTTTCACACTGGATCCGTTTTCATTGAAAACGTTTCCCAGTTCGAATGCTGGCCTGCATTCACATTGGGCATAGATCCTATCGCATCAGAGAACACATGCATATACACCCCCGATCCTACAGGTGGCGGCATGCACATAGTGTTTCCCCTGTGGACACAGACGTCATCAACTATGCGACAATGTTTGTGCTGGTCTCGCACAAATATGCGTTTAAATATGTTGAAAGCAAGGGGGCGGAGTTGCGGCTGGTGAGAGAGTCTGAGCGCACTGAGGGCAATAAGCGCACAGAAGTCAGAAGGCTGTGTTGTTGATGGACAACGGATGCACGCTTATGAGAAACGACATAAATAAAACCTGGTGAAACACTTGTGTGCATTAGCGCAAGATGAGGATAAAGGAAACATTCAGTCTAAATGTCCAGTTTGCTAACCGTCACAACTACTACTAGGCTACTTTTGTATTTGAAACTTTAAATTGCTCTAAATATGATAAACTTTCACGACAGCTTCAGTACAAAAATATATCATTTATGAAAAGGCAACTATAGTAGCAGCCTATACAGTGAAGTCGGACTGAATGACAGAAACCTTGTATTGTGAATTGTACTTCCATGTACTGTTTCTCATGTCTTACTAAATAAAGTACATCGATCAATCAATCAAACGTCTTTTCTTTTTTGGGCGGTGAAACCGCCCCTATAAGTGAGATTTGGAAAAATGTACATTTTCCTGCGCTGAGATCTGGGCCCAGGAAATTTGTAGAATTATCCTGCGCTGTGATTGGCCAATCACAGTCTATACAGGACTGTGATTGGCCAGTGTCACATGACACATGTGCATAGCCCTATATAAGCAACCATAACTCGAAAAAAACCAAAACTTTGTTTTTTTCGAGTTATGGTTTCGTCCATCATAAAGAGTGTTTCAATAAATGTATTTATCTTTTGTACATGATTGGTTGACTCCATTCAGTATTGTGATTAGCTAGCAAGACACCGCCCACTTCACACAGGGTGTGATTTTTTACTCTCTTGGTGTGGGGATTATCTGGCACATGTATGTATCTGTTATGAAAGAGAAATTGCATCATGAGTGAAACGGCTATAGTCCTTGGGAAACTATAAACCTACGTAGGCCTACATCTAAATGAGTTACCATATTTACTTACAAATTTCAAATTACAAAGCCTTATAAGCTATATATTTCTGGGATGCATAGTAGCTGAAACTCCACAAGATACCCACAAGATATACTATATGCGCTGCTCGCGCACCTGAAATGCGCGATGGAGACCCGCCAATGTTTCATGACTGATAGACATGAAAGAAGGCCCTTCACAGCTAATAGAGAATTTTTAATTTTAAGAATCGGTTCAGAATTGAATGAGTAAAATTGTTAGAAAGGCTCCCATAATATAAGTTGATTATTATTTCAATTGTTATGTTCCACCTTAAGAGTAATATGCACCAGCCCACCTTAACACACTCTAATGTGTGAGGGGGCCGTGATTTTGCCATAAATTCTTTCATTTTTTTTAAATATATATTTTTAATGTTTATTTTATTTGAAAGTGGAGTATCCCTTTAAGTGCGCAATGCATTCTGGGGCGTTTTCATTCATTCAGTAGCACCGGCTAGAAGAGCAGTGTTTTCGTTGGCTGTTTTTGTCGAGTTTATATACCGGCACCTATTCCAAATAGCGGTCCACTTCCGTCTAATGGTAAGCTTGCTTTCACATTGCAGCGTACCGTACCCGAAAACGCATGATCCGGATCCGAAACTGCCTCCGGAGGTGGTTTCGGGAACGGAACGGTTACCCGTTTGGCGAGTCGATTCGCTACATTCACACTAGCCAAGCGGTCTGGAGCGCGCACCCGGGACCTGAGTGTGAAAGCGCCCTAAAACTCCATACAACCTGCAGAGGAAACATGTAACAGTTCAACAATATTGTTGAAACAAAACAAAACAAAACAAAACAAAACAAAACAAAACAACCTCCCACATGAGTTACTGACTGGTTCAATGGCTTGCCAGTGAGAACTGCCTCAGAAGTGTGCTGCCTCCCAGGTCTGTCCTTCTGTGCCTGGTGTTTCCCAGCTAATTGCTTGTATTGGTGTTTTGTCAGAGTGTGTATTATGCATTATCTCAACTGGATGATCCGTATGACCTCTACTGTGGATGTTAAAGTTGTACAATGCAGAATCCCAAATAACGATTTTTAGCAACCTCTGCTGGTCACTACCGTCACTGCATACAATTTCCGTAATCCTCGATTACCCAGAATTCCATTCGTTTTCACCGGAAGCCGGAAGCGTTTCAAAAAGCGATCTTTTAATTGTTTTATACTATCTACGGATCGTTTCACTTAGCCAGTGGAGCATTAGTTACCATGAGCTGTGCTTTCTTTTTCTGTTCTTTTTCGATCTTCCAATCCTACATTCTCTTAACATCAGCGTGAGGTTCCTTTTTTCTATTACCGCGGTAGTTCCTGGCCAAACAGGAAACCGTTGCGGTAGTTCCTGGGGACGTCGGCCACGACGTCATGACGTTGGCCAGGAACGTCATTTTCCCGGGAAAGTCCCCCCCTTCACCGTTCAATAGAAAATATATAAATAAAAGGCTTCCGGGGGTGAAATTCATGGAGTGGGTGTGGGTGAAATTCATGGAGTGGGTGTTGTGAAACTTTTGCCACTGACAAAAGATATACAATTTAACTTTAGTTTTGTTGAAAACGTTACCTAGTATTACTTTAAGGCATCCTCTGATGTTGTGTGATGTGTACATTGGTTGGAATGTACACAATAATCACCCTGATTGTCAAACCCTTGTCAGACCCTTGTCATTCTCTGTTGCCTTGCTCAGCAATACATGTATTTTATTTTTTTTCACCTGAAGATGGAATGTATTTTTATACAGTCTGCATCAACACAGGCAGAACTTTGTTTCTGTATTTTTGTTGCTTTATAGTAAAAGGAAATTGGTGGGGCGTCACAGTTGTCTGTCACTGTAGGAAGGTCTCAGACTTTGACCATCTCTGACCTCATGAACATTTTCTTTTCTTTTTAGGAGCCTGTGGATGTTGAGCCTTACAGCACCTTCATACAGACAACATGCTTTATTCTCTCTACTGAAAACAGCTGCCATCAAGCCACTATTCAACAAAAAAAAAGGAAATCTAGACAAGTCACTAATGAACAATGTTAGGCCCATATAAATGTTCTCTTTTTGTCCTTTTTGTCTATTTAGAGTAACCAATTATTTGTACCCCTTTTTCTCCCCAAGTTAGTTATTATGCCAATTAATTCCTCCCCACACACATGACTGTGTCTTGTCACTACTGTTGTATCCTACTGGCTCACCTGCCAGTGAGGAGCCCCAGTCTGGATCACCAATTGGGAATTGATCACAAACACTGAGTAAATGCAACGAACAAATCAACGATTAGATGTGCCAGAATTTTCTTCAAATAGAATACATTATTTTTGGAGGCATGGAAGAACATTTAAAAGTCAACCTAAGCCAGAAATCATAGTGTAGTCATGGACTCAGACCTTAAAACTATATCACAGGTTAAAGGACGAGATTTGGAAACACTTGTCCACACATTCATTGTCAGTAGACTTGAGTACTTTAATGGTGTATTTACAGGTCGTCTCCCTAAAAGAAAACTATCAGACCACTGCAGTTCATTCAGAATGTTGCTGCTCGAGTCCTTACTAATACCAAGAAAGTTCCTAGATTATCATTTATTTCAAAATGTTACATTTGGCTTATAAAGCATTGAATGGTTTAGGGCCAAAATACATTTCTGACCTTGTACTACATCTTGAACCATCCAGCCCTCTCAGGTCATCTTGGATAGGTCTGTTTTATGTCCTCAGATTCAAAACTAAATGTAACCTCTCTGTTTGCAGATGTCCTTTCTATAATTTTATTTTTTTTACTGCACAGTATTATTCCAATTAGAACTAAGAGATAACAAGTGAATGTTTCCAGAGACTGTGTGCAGTGTACATCAAATTTGAAAATACATTACTTGATAGTTTCAAGTTTTTAGCGCATATTTTCACCCATTTTAGCACATTCGAGTTAAGACGTACACCAGACATACACGACACGTCTAAAGACTTCTAGTAGGGGGTACTAAGCACAAAAAATGGCCAAATCGTTACGCGGCGGATAAAAGCATGAAATTTGATACAGATGTCCCTTGGGTCATCCTAAAACATCCTAGAAGGGGTGCCCAAAAAAATCTCAAACAGGAAGTGAGTTATGGACAAAATTCAAAATGGCCACCTAAACTGTTGACCGTTGACTCAAAAGACACCAAAAGAATCTCCAAAAAGCATAAAATTTGGCACATATGTCCCTTGGGTCATCCTAAGACATCCTAGAAGGGGTGCCCAAAGGAATCTGAAACAGGAAGTGAGTTATGGACTAAATTGAAAATGGCCGCCTAGCTTGTCGATTGACTCAAAAGACAACTAAAGAATCTCATAAAAGCATACAATTTGGCACACATGTCCTTTTGGTCATCCTAAGACATCCTAGAAGGGGTGCCCAAAAACATCTTAAGCAGGAACTGAGTTATTGACAAAATTGAAAATGGCCGCCTACAGTGTTATCCATTGACTCAAAAGACAACTAAAGAATCTCATAAAAGCATACAATTTGGCATACATGTCCCTTGGGTCATCCCAAGACATCCCAGAAGGGGTGCCCAGAAAAATCTTAAACAGGAAGTGAGTCATTGACAAAATTGAAAATGA
This sequence comes from Gymnoscopelus braueri, assembly GCF_963280865.1. Lineage (NCBI taxonomy): Eukaryota > Metazoa > Chordata > Actinopteri > Myctophiformes > Myctophidae > Gymnoscopelus > Gymnoscopelus braueri. Next base: position 2,486,568 of record NC_137608.1, read on the forward strand.
CCGTCTACAGTGTTGTCGATTGACTCAAAAGACAACTAAAGAATCTCATAAAAGCATACAATTTGGCATACATGTCCCTTGGGTCATCCTAAGACATCCTAGAAGGGGTGCCCAAAGGAATCTGAAACAGGAAGTGAGTTATGGACTAAATTGAAAATGGCCGCCTAGCTTGTCGATTGACTCAAAAGACAACTAAAGAATCTCATAAAAGCATACAATTTGGCACACATGTCCTTTTGGTCATCCTAAGACATCCTAGAAGGGGTGCCCAAAGAAATCTTAAGCAGGAACTGAGTTATTGACAAAATTGAAAATGGCCGCCTACAGTGTTATCCATTGACTCAAAAGACAACTAAAGAATCTCATAAAAGCATACAATTTGGCATACATGTCCCTTGGGTCATCCCAAGACATCCCAGAAGGGGTGCCCAGAAAAATCTTAAACAGGAAGTGAGTCATTGACAAAATTGAAAATGACCGTCTACAGTGTTGTCGATTGACTCAAAAGACAACTAAAGAATCTCATAAAAGCATACAATTTGGCATACATGTCCCTTGGGTCATCCTAAGACATCCTAGAAGGGGTGCCTGAAATTATCTGAAACAGGAAGTGAGTTATTGACTAAATTGAAAATGGCCGTGTACAGTGTTGACAGACGATGCAAAAGACACTCATAAAAATAATCTCATATAAAAGCATGAAATTTGGTACAAATGTCCCTTGGGTGATCTGAATGCATCCTAAGGGGTGCCAAAAAAAGTTTTAATAGTCTCTCAATGGAAAACACTCCTCCCACACGGGCTGCACTGCTACAATATTCAAATCGAGCAGCCAATCTGGCATTTGGTCCAGAAGCCTGAAAGCTATGCAATCTCTACCATCTCCTGACAAATATGGATGGATTAAAGTCGCTGATTCGTGGACACCTTTATGGACACTCTTGCCAGAGGCTGCTTAAGTTTGTAGAGAACTCAAGTGTGGCTGCAAAGCTGAGCCCTTCTGTTCGAGAAAGTGTAGATGCCGGGATGCTGGGTTACCTTGCAGAGCATTATGCCAATGTGCTGGTAATTGCGAAATGGCACACATGAATACATGTACTAGTTACTAAACACTAATCACAAAAAAACAGTAATGATCAAGAAGAAAATACATGAGAAGATAGAGTGTAAAACAAGCAAGAAGATGTAGAGTGCAAAATAAATAAGATGCAGAGAGTAGAATAAGAATATGCAGAGTAAGATAAGATGCAGAGTAAAATAAATAAGAATATGCAGAGAGTTAGATAAATAAAGAAGATTCAAAGAGTACAATAAAAAAATAATGCAGAAAGTAAAATGAATAAGTGATGTAGAAATGAAAACAGAAGGTAGACTACAAAATACGGCAGGTTATGCACTGCATAACCTGTCGTATTGAGTCTGCATAATATGCAGACTGCCATGGTCAACTGTTTAAACAGCCATTTAGAATTTCTTCAACATGGTCCCTTCCTAAAAAGTTTAATAAACAAGCAAATAAATAACCTCTTCTAGGATATATTAAGAAGCACTCAATGTACGTACCAAATTATACACTTTTATGACGTCCCTTTATGTTTTCTTTTGTGTCAACTGCTTTAGGCGGTCACTTCCTGTTTAAAACCTTTTTGGGCACCCCTTGTAGATGCGTTCAGATCACCCAAGGGACATTTGTACCACATTTCATGCTTTTATGAGATTCTTTAGGTATCTTGCATCATCTTTCAACACTGTAGGCGGCCATTTTCAATTTAGTCAATAACTCACTTCCTGTTTCAGATTATTTTGGGCACCCCTTCTAGGATGTGTTAGGATGACCCAAGGGACATATGTGCCAAATTGTATACTTTTTGGAGATTCTATAGGCTTTTTGAGTCAATCGCCAGCACTGTAGGCGGCCATTTTCAATTTAGTCAATAACTCACTTCCTGTTGAAGACTTTTTTGGGCACCCCTTCTAGGATGTCTTAGGATGACCCAAGGGACATGTGTGACACATTTTATACTTTTTGGAGATTCTTTAGTTGTCTTTTGAGTCAATCGACAACACTAGGCGGCCATTTTCAATTTGGTCAATAACTCACTTCCTGTTTCAGAATTTTTTGGGCACCCCTTCTAGGATGTCTTAGGATGACCCAAGGGACATGTGTGCCACATTTTATGCTTTTTGGAGATTCTTTTGGTGTCTTTTGAGTCAACGGTCAACAGTTTAGGTGGCCATTTTGGATTTTGTCCATAACTCACTTCCTGTTTAAGATTTTTTTGGGCACCCCTTCTAGGATGTTTTATGATGACCCAAGGGACATCTGTATCAAATTTCATGCTTTTATCCGCCGCGTAACGATTTTTCACTTAGTACCCCCTACTATTCCAAAGCCGAGATATATTGCTATATTTCAACAATTGCTACAAATTGCTACAAAACCTTTGTATTTCCAGTCATTATGGCATAAACAATAAGTTGAATGGTAAATTTAGGTCTGATAATGATGTAGGGGAGGGCTGCTTAGATTGTAACATTTTTCACCTTTCGGTCTTTTACTCGGCGATCGTTTTACCTACATATGTAATATTTTCAAGCAAAGAACCTACACATGTCTGCTATAAACCACTTAAAGTTTTTCAATTGATAAAACAGGTCGTGAGTTATTAAACCGAAAGTGGACGCTGTTCCGACGTTACATTTTAAGCGCTTATCAGACTAATTGTAACAGCCATAGTTACAAAAGTAACACTGCTAAAAAACGGCATTAAACAAATCGTTTTCAGCTTAAATCAATTATATTCATTTCAAGCAACTGTTTTACATTGTTTTCATACCAAGGATGTGATAAGATAATGTATCAAACGTAAGGAATTTATTAAATCTTACCGGGATAGCAGTTTGAGTAAATTTCATGGGAAAATCCATTGATTACACCTAAACAGATGGGTGTTACAATCGGGTCGCTCTGTGCTCCACTGCTTTGGCTTTGTTTACAGAACAGAGCTAATGTGGAGTAATAAAACGATGTAAACTGATGAAGAACAGATACATGCAGACAACCATGTGGATTTTAGCTCGACAACATTAAAGGAAATATTTGTAGACCAAAGATACTCAAGGTGATTTTTTTTACTAACTTTAAGATCAATCAGTTTTTCTGCGATAACTTTCTCTAGTCTGGATGAAAATACTTCCTACTTCCTGGGCACGTTCATTACAGCACTGGTCACATACTGATGTGATGACGTTATGAGAAAATTGACCAATCAAGAGAAAACATGCTTGTTGCAACCATGACGCGTTACAAACATGGCGGCTCTCCCCTACTGTACATGTTCACTTTACATCACTGTGCACTTAGTAATATGTAATGGTAAGTTATGGCTTTCTTAGGAATGTTTTAGACACTTAGTGAGTGCTTATACAGTGTTATAAGCAGATTATAATACATTATAAGTATGTTTATAATAATAATAGACATGGGCTTCTTATAAAGTGTCACTTATATTTCCATTACAATGTGACACAGTGTTTCCCATTGGCTTAATTTTAATGACACAATGTATTCAAACCAAACAATTTAAACACAAATCTAACCTAAACTTAAAGGCAGGGTAAGTGATGTTTCTTCGTTAAAATGAATAGCTCTACATTCTGATAGTAATCATTGCTATCGAGTGTTTTTTCAGTAACAGGGGTCTCCCACAGGGGTCTCCCTGTCTCTCCAGCTCTTTGGTAAACAGAAAACACATTTTCAGTTAATGATACCAATTTTATGAGCTCACAATGTGTTACGATGCAACATGCTTGTAGATCAGCAATTTTTTAAACAAATAATTGGTTAAATGTGTGTTTAGGGATAATAAATATTGAAAAATTAACAAGAGCTTTTGACTAAATAATAACTACATTGGATCCCCTGTTGAAGACCCCTGCTTTAAGCCCTATATAGTAAGACTAGCAGATCTACAAGGTCAGAGCGTGTCACGGCAGCGTATCTACTGTATGTTCCTCAGGTTCTACAGTATGTTCCCCGCTTACCTAAACCTAACCCTGATCCCAACCCTAAACCTTAACCTTAACCCTAACCCTAACCTTCTGTCTGTTCGAAAACCCGCCCACGATTTAGGGGTGGGGGGGGGGTACGTGAAACCGCTTATTTTTCCTATTAACTGATCTACAAGCTATATGAAAATAGAAGGACCCACGCGTTGTGTGCTTGTCATATCTGCTATTTTTGCTATTTAAAAAAAAATAAGTGAAAGTTACAGTGGTTGAAAGTGTGTGTGTGTGTGTGTGTGTGTGTGTGTGTGTGTGTGTGTGTGTGTGTGTGTGTGTGTGTGTCATTTTATACAATGTATAAAATGTCATGACTATTAGTCTATATTATAGAGTAGACTATAGTATTAAACCCACTAGATGTGGGTTTAGGCTAGCCTACTTTGTATCTGCTTGATTGGATGGTCAAGCTGTGACCAGTACCATGGACCGTATCAGCTGTGTGAGAGAGGCTGTGTTTGCAATTATAAATGACATAGTCTGTTAATGAATGCATTTATGGTGAAATGTAATGCTGAAATGAAATGTGATGAGTACAGGGAATGGAAATAACGTTAGGCGAGACTTTTTTTAAGGTCAAGGATTTAAGTACCAGTGCCCCAGTGAAGCCAGTCCCATTAAGCCAGTGCCAGAATATTTGTTGACTAGTGGTTCTCAAACTGTGGGTCGGGACCAACATGACAGTGAAGTGACAATGTAAGGACTTTTAAGACCTTAAATTCTCTTAAAAACTTTTAAGACATTTTTTATAGGCCTACCTAAAAAAAGAAAAAAGAAAGAAAAAGACCATTGCTGCACCAAAAGTAATCAACAAACTATAGTACTAGGCCTATACAAACTGGTCAAACATTGGCCATATTGTCAAATAATATAAGAAAGATTGAGGCAAACAATGTGAAAATAGCTTGTAGATCTGCTAGTTTCACTCTGTTTTATCTGTGGAACCGAGTCAAACAAGATTCAATGCCTCAACTCCTACAATTCCAAGTGTTTGTCAGGGTGGGGGGTCCCCAGTTCAAATATGATTATTTTGGGGGGTCGCGGCCTGAAAGGTTTACTCAAGTAAAATGACAACTTCCTCAAAATTATACTCAAGTACAGTATTTGAGTGAATTTTACTTATTTACTTTCCTCACTGAATATTAACTAAAATTATTATGTTCCTAATAATTTATCTGGCAAGATATGCTGTAATGACCAAATGAATAAACCCAGTAGCACCCCACCACCCTGCCAATTAAAGGGTATTTTTATACCATAGCCACTGGCATGGACATAAAACACATTGCTAAGAAGCACCACCACCAAGTATCATGTGGATGTTATGTTCAATTTTATTAATAGATTTGTATATGTAAAATTGTAATGGCTAAATGGATATTATTGCAATGTCTACCGGAATGAAAGAGCCTTTTAAGGGCATCTCCTACTTTTGCTTTCTGCAGAGCATGCAGTAAACACTTCATATAAAGCAGGCTGAGATGGACCGACCCAGAGCTCATTGCAGAGGAGTTCAGAGTTCCATTTGGTGGTGAGTGAGACTTCATCCGTCCTTCATAATCCTATTAATTGTTAGCTATTCATACTTAGTCATATCAATGTTTTAAAGATGTTAGATATTCATCGTCATATAAATGTTATACAGATGTTAGCTATTCATAGTCATATAAATGTATTAGACATGTTAGCTATTCATTTTGATCATGACTCCGTGCATGGTGCCACATAGCTATATGATCGAGCTTACACACATATAGGAATGAGTGGACAGAATAATTTATTTTATATTTTACACTGATGACTGATTGTGTATTGTTTTATTTATAGTGATATGGGTTAGGCCAGATTGGAATGTGCTTTTGTTCATTCATTTCTATTTAGACATTTCAATAATGTTGTGATCATGTAAACAATAATTCACATTGTATGTGTTTTTACCAGATACTTCTTAATAAAGTATTTACTATAGTTATTATTTTAAAGTAACAAGATGTTTTACTTGAGTACAATTTGGTTAGTCTACCCAACTCTGAATGTAACCTTAATTCATACAATGGAATTAAAGTGTATGAGAAAAAACATCTGGTATTGCTTCAGTACAAATACCAAAAAACGAGAGACATGGCTGTAATGGGGAAAAAATGAATAAAAAAAATAATAACTTGGGGAAAATGGATCTTTTTAGATGTGGAACAAAAAATAATCTCTCTTACGAAGTGGTGTGTGGCAAGAATGAAAGAATGAAAGGATGGCAAGGATTCATATAATCTAATTGAATTCATGATTATAAATAGTAGTGTATTAAATCATTCAACTCATGTTAATGTCCTCAAAATTATGTGTTTTTTCCCCACACTTAGGGGTTGCACAAAAAGTTTCACTGCTACTGGTAGAGGGGAAAAGTGAGTATTCATAGTTTTTTTAAAGCGATAAGAATAGTCCTACATAGTCCTACAGTTATCTGCTCAGATCTCAAGTCAGCAAAGGCATCACACCATCTATTTGTCCGTCTACAGAAAGCCGCCACCATGAGTACGGACGCAGAGATGGAGCAGTATGGCAAGGCCGCCATTTACCTCCGTAAGCCAGAGAAGGAGAGAATGGAGGCTCAAAATTTGCCCTTTGATGCCAAAACTGCAGCATATGTGGCCGATGTTAAGGAGCTGTACCTCAAGTGTAAAATTGTAAAGAAGGACGGTGACAAAGTCACCGTGGAATTGCTCGACACGAAGGAGGTATGTAGAGGTGTATCTAAAATCAAATAGTGGCTCAGTAAAAATCACATTACATTCTGAAGTTGTGCTTCTTTTTTTTGGAAAGAGTTGCAAAGGAGGTTGATGTCACCCCTATGAACCCTCCCAAGTACGACAAGTGAAGACATGGCCATGATGACCCACCTCACTGAAGCCACCATCCTGTATAACCTCAAAGAGCGTTATGCAGCATGGATGATCTGTGTAAGGTTTTCTACATGCTGAGAACAGTACAGCATTGCACCTGTCGATAGCAGAGAAACACAGACTACAAGTTATATTTCACATCAAGTGAAAACCATAGAATAACAAATTCAACTTGCCACTTGCAACTCGTGACTGTAATCCCAGCTCTAGTGATCCGTTGTCCCAGATATGTGGCATGCTCAGTGCTATGTTGTAGTATGATGTTAATGTTCTCTCTCTTCTCCCCTTCAGACCTACTCTGGCTTGTTTTGTGCAACTGTGAACCCCTACAAGTGGCTCCCAGTGTACGACCAGGAGGTTGTAAATGCCTACAGAGGCAAGAAGCGTATTGAGGCTCCACCCCACATCTTCTCTGTCTCTGACAACGCCTATCAGTTCATGCTGATGGGTACGTACTAGTCAGGACAATGTCAACAATATATAACTATGATGGTTTTGTGCTGTATCCATGATAAAAAATTGCTTTACATTTTACAGATAAAGAGAACCAGTCTGTCCTGATCACGTAAGTTTCCCAGTAGCCATTAAAAAAAAGAACATTGTACACTGTGACAGAGGTACTGTTACGTCTTCGATATATATTAAGGACTGTATCTCTTAGGCGCTTTGGGCTCTTATGACTGTCGCAGTATCGGCTGGGGCTGAGGCTCGAAGCGGCTCAGCGGGCTGTGAGATATTAGGTATGGTTTCTCTGGGGTTAATTCCTCCAGTACAACTCTATCTGAGTATAGCTCTCCTAGGTATGATCCTATCTCCAGTCTCCAGATGCTCTTCAGTACTCATCTAACAGCTGGTCTGCGCCCGCTCGCGCCTACCCGCTGTACTTAATAGGTGGGACATGGTGTCGTATGATCTTGGGGTGACGTCATACTGACGCTACGTCCTTAATCGGGACGATTGTCCCGTCGTCATCGTCGTCTTGGCAACATACACAAATTCACTAACTGCATTTCTCTGAATGTATGCATTTATAACCAGTGGAGAATCCAGTGCTGGAAAGACTGTGAACACCAAGCGTGTCATCCAGTACTTTGCAACAGCTAGTTCTGCAAGTGGAGAAAAAGCGGCCGATAGTGGTAAAATCAAGGTGTACAGGTTTTTTACTTTAACAAATGCATGTTTTTGACCATAAAGCATTTATATGCAATATAACAATTCAATTTGAAAGAATTCTGACCAAATGTTTAATTGGGCGATGTCTAAAACATTCTAGGGGTCACTGGAGGATCAGATTATTGCAGCCAATCCCTTGCTGGAGGCCTATGGTAATGCCAAGACCGTGAGGAACTCCTCTCGCTTTGTAAGTGTAAATAATGATATTTTATGAGAATACCTGCAATAATTCCACAATCTTAGAGTGATGCAACAAATTGTGATATATCAAACAGGGTAAATTCATCAGAATCCATTTCAACACAACGGGCAAACTGTCCAGTGCTGATATTGAGACATGTAAGTATGAAGTTCACAGATGATAAATTATATTTGCGTTAATTTGAGGATCATATTTTGAGTTATGAACAACCCATACAGATTATTATTATTATTATTATTATTATTATTATTATTATTATTATTATTACCCGTATTATTTTTATTATTATTATTATTATTATTATTATTACCCTTATTATTATTATTATTATTATTATTATTATTACCCTTATTATTATTATTATTATTATTATTATTATTATTATTATTAATTATGTACAACTCATATAGATCTGCTGGAGAAGTCCAGAGTGACCTTCCAGCTTCCTGCAGAGAGAGGTTACCACATCTTCTTCCAGATGATGACCAACCACAAACCTGCGATTATTGGTAAATGGAATAACTAATGATGCAGTGAGAACATAAATGAATGAATAAAAACACAATGTCACCCTTTTTTAATTCCTTTTAAGAAATGTGCCTGATCACCGCCAACCCCTACGACTTCCCGTTGATCAGCATGGGTCAGATCACTGTGGCCAGCAGTAATGACAAAGAAGAGCTGGACGCTACTGACGTGAGTGAACACTATTTTATTATACTCACTGTGCTACTGCAGTCAGTTGCTCTGCAAAATGTATTTTCTAAAGCAGTGCTTTTCAAAGTTTTCAGGTTGTGACCCCTCAACATAATCATATTTGAACTGGGGACCCCCCACCCTGACAAGCACTTGGAATTGTAGCAGTTGAGGCATTACATTTAGTTTGACTCGGTTCAACAGATAAATATAGTGAAAATAGCCGATCTACATGTTTAAAAAATTTTCGTCTCTTTCTTAGGTAATATTTGAAAATTTGGCCAATGTTTGACAATTTGTATAGTATAGTTTGTTGATTACTTTTGACACAGTAATGGTCTTATTTTTTGTATTTGTATTTATCTATTTTATAGGTATTAAAAGGTCTTGAAAGTCCTTAAATTGTCACTGTAGAAATGTGCAGATACCCTGTATACACTTATACTGTATGTTGTTTTGTTTACTGAGTTGTACACAGTTTTAAAGGATGTTTGTTAATCTAATAGTGTTTGTTCAGTAACATGGGTCTCATGCATCTCTCTCATGCATTATCTTTAATAAACAGAAAATTCATTTTCGGGTCAGGATACCAATCTCTCCAATCAGGAGAGAGAACTCATGCAGGATACAGGATAAACAAGTCAAACTGCAAGTAATGACGCGAAGAAATTAGCAGACCAAATTGCAATGGACCCTTCGCTAAGCCCCACCCACCCCACTCTGTGACTGGTGGTGCGAGTTAGTCACACCCAGGCCTGGCACACTCTGCTTCTCACCCATTGACTTGCATGTTAAATGACGGCTTTTCCCCTTAAAATGATCGATCATTTCAGCAGCAAGAGCTTCAAAATCTCTTTTAAATCTAGTCAACAAGGCCTGCGGTAGGCTATGGACTGGAAAAATGTGCATGACATTATTTCAATAAGCTAAAAACACGGGAAATGTTAGAGGGAGTAATAGCCATGGATACACGACGGTCGTCTGTCTCGACCATCATGGATGAACTTCCACCTGGTGTTTGCACTTTCTCCATTTACGGCCCGTACATCTACAGAAACCTTCATATTTCAAATATAAAGTGCTTATCCCATGGCCACGGATGTTACATTTATGTACGGGCTCTCAAGAGTAACCGTATCATCCGTATAGTTAAATAAAAAGCATTTTAATCTGATCGGTGGCCATTTTCTTCATATGCTTTCAACTGCGTGATTCTATCGGTTGGTAAGTGTATTGCACTCTCATACATTATAACTCCATGAGAAAATGGCCACCGATCGGATTAAAATGCTTTTTATTGAACAATACAGAATATACGGGTACTTTTGAGAGTCCCGTGCATAATTGTAACATCCGTGGCCATAAGGTAATTACTTTATATTTGAAATCTGAACGTTTATATAGATGTACGGACCGTAAATAGACAAAGTACAAACACCAGGTTCAAGTTGATCCATGACTGTAACAGGGGTTTTCATTCATTTTAGACTACAGTAGCAGTTAATAAATAGACGAACAAATGAATGAATATACTTTCACGTGCGGAATCCGAAACAGGCAGCGCTGTGATTCTGAATGTTGTTACGATTATGGTGATTAGTATTATAGACACCACCTGGGTGAGTGAGTCGTGTAACTTTCCTGACGTTAAGCTGTGTATGTGTTAAACAACACAGCCATGCAGCCTTGCAGTTTAAGTGCAGATTTCAGCTTGGGAAAAGAACCCTCCAATGGTTTTGGGTGCATGGAATCTGTTGCTGGTTCATATAGTCACCATTGCGTTATCGTGGTATTCTTGCCATTATGTTGCAAATGAATGTGTGTGTGCGGGCGAAATAACATTGACAGCTATGGCAGGTGACGAAAGCTTGCCAGACCTATGCCAGGCTGACAAGGGTTGCTAAACTGGCATTGGACAATCGCTTTTGGGGTGGGGTTTAGCGAAGGGTCCATTGGAACACTAAAAGTGAAGCTGATATTTGGGTGCTCTATCCTGATTGGCTGACATTGGCAACCCACCTGACATTTTTTTTTTCTAATGTTCATTAAAGAGCTGGGGGGACGGGGAGACCCCTGGCACTGAACTAACACTGTTCTTTATCAATGACTACTATCACAATATAGAGCTTTAACCTTATAACAAAAAAACTTTTGTTTTAACCCAAGAGTATCATTTACCCTACCTTTAACTATAATAACCCTGATCTCAGTTGTCATGGATTTCCACAGTCATGTCAGGTGTGTATGTGTCTGTCATCGTGGCCGTGACTTTAAAATCACCGTCTGAGTGAGAGAAGGAATTGCCTCCTTTCTGTTTGACAAAGCCCTCCTGAGCACCTTTATACATCTCGTTAAAAAGATTGTGATCACAGCTTTTGTTTTTTGCAATGAATCCCCCCGCATGCCAGTTTGAGTACAGGTTGTAGTCGAAGGGCACAGAGAACATGAAAGCTAGCTTCTTGGTGTGCGATTTGCTGCTGGGATTTTGGAGCTCGTAGGTGAAGACACCGACAGCGCCCCTAGCAGTGTAGGCTGTCTTCTTGAACTCAAGGATGGCCTCCTGGCCGGAGCCGATTTCGTGCGGTAAAGATCTGGTGCAATAGCCACTGGAAATGAGCATCCTTAATAGTAGGAAGAAAAAGGAAAGTTAGTGCCAGAGGCGTAATTTCAGAAAAAAATAGGGGACGGCAAAAAAGTATTACCACTTAAACCTAATTTCTGAAAATAGTGGATCTACAAGCTTGTAGATACACTATTTTCGCAATTTATTTGGGGTGGAAAGAGAAAATGTTTGAAAGTGTTTGCCGATAATGACATGACCAAAAGGGACCAACATGCATGTGTCACATGTACTGTAGATGGACGGGCATGTATTGAGATGCACTCATCGTTCATCTCTAATCAGATTAATCTGCAACAAAATATTCAGAGTTGCGGAAAATATGCATGAAATAACAGAATTTGAGGTTAAATGTGAGCACTAGGGAGCAGCAATTGCCATCCCTGGAGACCCCAAAGGACACCCCAGTTTAGAGCAACTGATAATAATAATAATGATAATAATAATAATAATAATAATAACTAGAACAAGTGCTCCTCAGAGCACAGGTCTCCGCCTATAAAGATCATGTGTACCGATTTGCGTGAAATTTGGATAAAATCTGAAGGCATTTTGTTCAAAACGGACCAATCCTGCAAACTGTAGAAGCCAACCTTAGCCAATCAGAATGGAATATGGAAAATCGGACAGATCCGTGTTGATCACATGACTATAGCGATACTGTGTACTGATTTGCGTGATGTTTGGATAAAATCTGTAGGAGTAGAAACATTTGGGGCAGAGTGCTCTGACATCCAGGGAGTGTGTGTGCACAGTTTCGCTGCGATCAAGCCAACGGTGCCGGAGATTAGCTGTACACAGAATGACAGAATGACACACAGACACACAGACACACAGACGGACACATGGACGGACGGACGGACAGGGGGTAAAACATACTCTCGCCATGCCTTCGGCCTGGCGGAGACAATAATGATAATAATAATAATAAACAAATACCTGGGATTGATGAGTAAATGGGAACTATGGTTGCTGATCGTAATGGTGCACTGGCGATTAGTTGGAATGAGCTCAGCAACTGCGGAGCCAATTGCTCCCACAACAGCGGTGACCAGCGATGCCATGATAACTGGAAAGACAGCCTGGCCAGAGTGCAAAGAAGATGTTAATCACTGCTCATCACATTTTGTACTTGAAGTCAGCCTGTGTACCTTTTGCAAAATGTTAATAGAGTATTCAAACAATCAATCAATTATAAAAATAAATAATCCAATAAATTATATAGCACCAATACATTACATATTGTAGCACGCAGCACGTCACATGAACTCACAAAATACAAAACCACTAAAAGAACCTGAATCCCACCCTAACAAATATCAAACCATATAAACACAAATTGAATTGCATCACTAGCTGTAGCTTTTTCCATAAAAGTATTTTAACACAGTTTCTATAGAACAGTTTAGATTGAGACCGCCTGACACACAGAGGCAGCTCATTTCAAAGAAAAATTATACGTAAAGAGCTAGCCACAACCTTTGATTCTTGGTACAATCAACTTAGCATAGTTCTTATGTTCAGGTGTAAACTGGTGTGTATACACCTATAACTTATGTTACTCTATAAGCTTTGTATACTACTTGACTGCTACCAAGTAAAACATATATATATATATATATATATATATATATATATATATATATATATATATATATATATATATATATATATTCTTACCTTGAATCAAAATGTATGTTCTTCTGTATTCAGTCTTCAAGAGCTTCTTGAGTTCCTTTTCAGAATATGACACAAATGGCAAATAATATATACAGTTTGAGCATAGGGGCAGGGCCTTGTCCTCATAGACCCCTCCCTTTTTCAAACCAGCCCCTTGCCTTTGTCACCTCAGGCATACCTGCCAACACTCCTGAATTTGGCAGAAGACTCGTGAATGTTTACCCTTTCTCCTGCTGTGCTTCTGAAAGTGAGCAAAAGTGAGCTTTCTTTATGGGTGTTACACACCCACTGCAGGGCCATTACACAATAAAAATGACAAGCACAGACTTAAAAACTTAAGATCAGATGTGGCTAAAAGCCAAAGAGAAAGGGTGAGTTTTAAGCAAATACTTAAAAGCCTATGGACAGATCAGATCTGATATGGGTTATTAGCCTGGGGATATTTTTAAAACATTTTAATAACACAAATCACGTATGGGGAGTGGGGACCCTGGCACCAAATATGTTCAAATGGGGTCCCCGGCCAAATACATATTAACCTGGAGGTCCTTGACATGAAAAGGTTTGAGAACCAGTGCTTTACATAGCGAGTTTAAGTGTGTGGATAAGTATGCTTTGGATGTAAATCAGATCAACAACATTGAGAAGCAGTTTGTCAATAAACCATCGATGGCCTTTAGACAAATGCAGTCTCAATCACGCTGGGCAAGACCTAGCCGGTTGAGTGTCTTAACGGAAGTACCGGAATTTGGCGGAAGTACCGCCCAAGGAAATGACGCTGACGCTTTACAAATCTGTTTACATTCTCCGTGAATGAAACAAGTGTTGTGATTGGTCGAAAAAATATCTTTCCGGTATCCACACTATGCTTTAGGTCGTGACCAGTGTTGTGCATAACGGCGTTTAAATAAACGCCGTTATTTTTTCCAGTAACGAGTCATCTAATTAATTACAATTTCCATCGCTGCAACGCCGTTACCGTTACTGACAATGAAATGTGCTCCGTTACTATGTGTAGTGAAGTGCAGTGAGCTGGGATTGAACCCACTCCCCAGTCCGACGTGTTACCAGTCATGCCAATAGGGCTGAGCCCGATTGGCAGGTCTTTTGCACGCCGGTTCTGGCTACTATGACTGTGGGGGCTACAATCACCCCCCTGATCTTTGGAGCGCGTCCTCGCGCTTCGCACTTCACGCCGCGGACCACCGTACACGACGTCCCTCATGTTCCTCACGCAAGGATATTACGCTCCTCGTCCTGCCGACTACACCAGATTGTAGTGAAGTGCAGTGAGGTGGGATTGAACCCGAGGCTCCCACTCGCCAGTCCGACGTGTTACCAGTCATGCCAATAGGGCTGAGCCCGATTGGCAGGTCTTTTGCACGCCGGTTCTGGCTACTATGACTGTGGGGGCTACATATGTCAAGCGTCCCCAAGCTTTCTGTTACCACGGGCCGGCTGACAGTGTGTGTGTCTGTGTGTGTGTGTGTGTGCGCAGCGCTACTACAGGCTGGGGCCGCTGCTCCTCCTGCTGCAAAGATGACACGGTTAGAAAAAATACCAAGGATACGACAGTGATGTCTTTTACTTTTTTGCTGTTACGCAACCAGGAAGTAACACGGACTCGGCGCTGTTTAAGCAGTGACATGTGACATGAAATCACTGACGAATCCTTGGTATTTATATCTTCGTGATTTTTTACACACAAACCCAGCGCGGCGCACACACACAAACAAACTAACTTTAAAGGTATCATGACATTCATTTTCACTTTTATTATTTTCAATGTTTTATTTGGGGTTTTATGACCTCAATTACACCCAAAAAACCTGAACTTAGAACATTCAGTGGATTTTCTGTGGTCTGGGGTTTTCTGAATAATTAGGCTGAAAAGTAATCTGAGCTTGGCCCTTCGACAGTGAGGTCACTGTCGATTAATCCCGCCCACTATCCTCCTCGCCCCTCCCCTCCCCTATCCTTTCCTTTGGGGGGGGCGGAGCAGAGGCGATGATTGACAGGCAAAATCCCTCACCAGCGACACCCGCAGGCAAGGATTTATTTTTTCATTGCAGTTGAAAAGGCTTTAGAAATGTGAGAGAAAAACACCTGCCATTGATCACTGGAATGGAATTTTCACTTAAAACTTTTTGTACACTTTTGAAGGACCAGGACAAAGACTTTGAATGTGGTGTAAAAGTGAATGTCATTAAACCTTTAACAACCAGACCAGTAAAGAGATGGCGAGTCACGAGCAATCCGACAAGATGGCTTTCACAAATTGGCCGTACAAGCACTACTTCATCTTTATTGAAAGGAAAGGAAAGAATGTACACGTGAAGTGCACGTTGTGTGCCGGGGGGAAGCGTTTGTCCACGTCTGTCCAAAGCAACTCCAATTTAGAGTGTGTGTGTGTGTGTGTGTGTGTGTGCGTGTGCGTGTGTGTTCCTCTGCGCAGCGCGGAGAGAACAGTCTCATCTACGTGCAGATTACAGACTACTATGCAGCTCCGTGATTACAGATAGCCCCTCGGGTTAAAAATGCAAGAGAAGCAACACTTAGCTTTATAAAACAAGTAAGACGCGCGAACGCGGGAAGCGAACGCAAAAAAAATTAAAAAGATTATGAAAGAAAAAAGTTTAAAAAAAAGTAACCAATGAAAAAATAAAAATAAAAGACAAAAAAAATCTGCGTTAAAAGGAGCATCTTAGAAAAATACAAATTCACAAAAAAAAAACTTTGAATGTTTTTGAACAATTCAACAAAGTGTTTGAAGTGCCTGTTTCACCCACTTCCGGGGGGCGGAGCCAAAATCCGAGCCCGAAGTATTTGTTCGTAGACCCCCACTTAGGGGGGGTAGAAAAAGTTTCGGAGCGATTCGGGCACTTTTCATTTAACATGGGGTTTCAATGGGGAGTTTTTAGGAGCCTTCTCCGGGGCGTGGCTTCCGGGGGAAGGGGCGGGCTTAAACGCAACCTTGACAGGTGTGTTCAGTTTTCAAAGACCTTTCATTTGATGTATGGTATGTCTAAATTGGACATTTACTTATGTCAGAGGAGCTGCACACAGGCAGTGCACACGAGACACAGAGCGGCAGTGCACACAGAGACACAGAGAGGCAGTGCACACAGAGACACAGAGATGACACAACCCGAGCACGGTTTCATAGTAAGCTCCACTTCCGCTGCGTTCGCAATAAATGTCCGTTTATAAGTTGTTGTGTCACTGTAGCAGCATGCTGAGTGATAATGGCCCACAGCTGTTAGTTCTTCTTGCAGAGTCTCAGACGCAAGATAATTTTGTAATTAAAGAAAGCTTCTGCGCTGTATTAGCTACACACGCATGAACTTCTGCGCTGTATTAGCTACACACGCATGAACAACAACGTTGCTGGGACCGGGTGTACTGCTTGTGTTTAAAACAAAGTATTTTTCACAACTTTTCGCTATTGATGCCTTTTCATTCTCTCTCTGCTGCTGCTGCTGCTGTTCTCTCTGGGCTAGAGCCTAATTTACACTTCGCAGCACGACGGTGTCCCGTGCTTAAAATAGCATATACAATCTCACAACGCGATGCAACTCATTGTGAGCTTGTAGGTCTGCTATTAAAACATTATGGCTACAAATGGCATAATCCTGGATTATATTCATAGGCTATAATATAATAACACAGGCCTGGGTATTCAACGTTTTTCAAGTCAAGGACCCCTTAGCTGAGAGAGAGACCCTTATTATATATATATATATAAATATATATATATATATATATATATATATATATATATATAGAGAGAGAGAGAGAGAGAGAGAGAGAGGAGAGAGAGAGAGAGAGAGAGAGAGAGAGAGAGAGAGAGAGAGAGAGAGAGAGAGAGAGAGAGAGAGAGAGAGAGAGAGAGAGAGAGAGAGAGAGAGAGAGAGAAAAGAGCGAAAAATAACTGAACTAGTTCATTTTTGGAACCATGAACTTTAGTTCAAAATTTTGAATTATGAACTATGAACTGAACTTTGAACTAGTTCATATTTTAAGTGAACTTTCCCAACACTGTCTATGCACCTGGCTTGTGAAACCTGCTCCCAAAAACAATCCAAATTCTTTGACATATTACAACTTTTTCACGCAAATAGTTACTTTTCCTAGTAACTAGTTACTTTTACAATAGAGTAATTCAGTTACTAACTCAGTTACTTTTTTGGAGAAGTAACTAGTAACTATAACTAATTACTTTTTTAAAGTAACGCGCCCAACACTGGTCGTGACCAGGCGATTCTCTTCGCAGATGAGTAAGGCTGGGAGCGAGGCTAAGTCTCAATGCAATCCAGTGCATTAGCAAGGAGTCTATTGGTCCCGAGAGCACGATGTCATCGTCTACATTCAAAACAGTGTCAACCATTGAAATACGACAAAATCGCTGCTACGTCTGCAGGAATCATCATAATCATAATCAGGGATGATCTCCTTGATGATGATGATGATGATGATGATGATGATGCGCAGCGCCAGTGTACGCTATATGGGCAAGCCAACATGCTGGCACGAAAATGTCACATGTACAGACAATGTTACAATAGCACTATTTAAAACCTCCACTATCAGCTCACTTGTGGTGCCGTTATAGTAATGCACAAATGAAAAAAACATCAGGTGGCATATAATGATGCATTTTGAATATTGCTGAAACTCCCAAAATGGACTTGTACAAGTGAAATGTTTGTGACCACTTTTCATGTATTGAGGAATTCTATATATAGATTTATGTGTAGACTGATGGAGTCAAATAATGTGTTAATTATGGCCTTAACAAGGATCACACAGAGTGATACAAGGTATTCCTCATGCTTCTGGAAAAACTGGAGGTTTATATGTTTTTAACTGATCTGGGCTTAAAGAGGTGAAATCAGTCTGGTACTCAGGCTATGTCTGTGTTGTGTTTTGTATCTCTGTTTTTATATGGACCTATTGTGTCTGAAATAAAGTTGATCTAATCTACTCTATTCTGATACCCATGTCTGTGGAACAGAACCCTGCATGTCATTATTCTAGTATGGTAAAGCAGCAAGATTTGTGAACTTCTGTGATAGAGAAGGATACATTGTAAATTGTTGAAACACTGTGCATACAAAAAGATGAATTACCTTCAAACACTTTTGAAAAACAGCTGCTATTGGTGCACAACTTTGCAAAAGTTTATCCCAAGCTAAACTTTCCTATTTGGATAGAATAACTATTTCTGACAGCAAATGCACAATTCTTATGGTTTTGTTATCAATATGTGGCTGACCGAACCAAAACAAAGACAAATCTTGATAGGTACAGACTCAGTGAGCACAGTCTTGCGTTCGAGAAAGGCCGTCATAGGCAGACCTGGCTCCCTGGAGAAGACAGACTATGCACCCACTGTGCACACAATGATGTGGAAAGGAGAGTTTGAAAACATGACTAATGACAACAACAAAAAATCCCATATCGGCTGGGCGAAGTACCACAATGTGCAAACACAGCAGCAAGATTTGTGAGCTGCTGTGATAGGAGAAGGATATCAAATAGAACACAACCACCTTAAAGACTACTAATCATTGTGTGTATTCCAGCACTGTCTGCATCGAGTGACCTCGTTACATAGAAATTGATTTCTTGGATATTCTGCTGGTTAGACTGTTGATATGTTCTTAGTTACCTATCCAAGATTACTATTACTATTTCTATGCAATGATGTATTACCTCGTATTTATCCTTGCTTACTGTAAATCGCTCTGGATTAAGTGCCTAAATGCCAAATATGTAAAATGTAAACTGTAGAAACACTGTACATACAGTACAAACACAGCAATTACCTTTAAACACTTTTGAAAAAACAGCTGCTATTTGTGCACCAAGAAGCTAGCTTACATGTGTTCTGTGCCCTACGACTACAACCTGTACCAGTCTACACATAAATCTATATATAGAATTCCTCAATACATGAAAAGTGGTCACAAACATTAAATATAATGTAAAATAATCACAGATGCATGTTAAAATAATAAAAGTGTTTGTGTGAATTTGTGTGCTGTATAATTATTATCTTTACACAATGTTAGTAATTACACTATAGGCCATTCAAATGGGATGTAACTGTCCAGGGTTACCACTGGAATAAATATGAAAATGTTTACATAACTAGAGAAAGGATATTACAGTATGAGATACTGTATTGTTTACTCATGAATGAAAAAGAAATGACTGCATGTACAGATGAGAGGAATGGGAAAAAAAAAGGAAAAAAGAAAAAAAATGTATTTCCAAATGTACATGTCTTTTTTCTATTGTTTCTTGTTTACAATAAACATACGTTAAACAAAATGTGAGAAATATTTGAGAACCACTGGTTAAAATATTTTTTTAATTGTAGCTAGAAGGTCCTGGGTTCAATTCCCGCCGGGGACGCTGTTGGCGCTGGGGGCGTGTTCTCTCCTCCGTGTCATCAGTGCCCATACCCTAGTTGGGGTTGGCAAAAGGGCCTCTCTGTGTGGAGTTTGCATGTTCTCCCCGTGTCTCCTAGGGTAGGTACCCTCACAAAAACATGCAGTAATCCTGGTCTCTATACTGCCTCCCCCTGGTCAGCCGGGGCGTCTGATGGAGGGGAAAGGAACTGGTTGGAATACGTGTTCCTTCCACACGCTACGTCTAACCAGGAACTTCCCCCCTGTCAGGTGATAAGAAGTGGCTTGCTAGCTCTCATGCATTGAAGGAGGCATGAGCTCGGCTCTAGGCTCTCCCTAGGCTGGCAGAGGGAGTGTAGCGCCCAGGATAACATAGGCAATTGGTACTGGGTGAAAAAATGGGTAACAAAATCGTGGGATGAAAATTTGAAAAAATAAATAAATAAGAAAACAAATAAAAAATATAGCTGCAAGCAGCAACAAGCGGTTTTGAGGGAGAGAGGGAGAGAGAGAGAGAGAGAGAGAGAGAGAGAGAGAGAGAGAGAGAGAGAGAGAGAGAGAGAGAGGAGAGAGAGAGAGAGAGGCAGTGAGAGAGAGGCAGAGAGAGAGAAAGAGAGGCAGGCAGGAGAGAGAGAGAGATAGAGAGAGAGAGAGAGAGAGAGAGAGAGAGAGAGAGACAGAGACCGACAGTTAGAGAGAAAGAGAGGCAGTTAGAGACAGAGAGAGAGAGAGAGAGAGAGAGAAAAAAAGACAGGCAGAGAGAGAGAGAGAGAGAGAGAGAGAGGAGAGAGAGAGAGAGAGAGAGAGAGAGAGAGAGAGAGAGAGGCAGTGAGAGAGAGAGAGAGAGAGAGAGAGAGAGAGAGAGAGAGAGAGAGAGAGAGAGAGAGAGAGAGAGAGAGAGAGAGAGAGAGAGAGAAGAGAGAGAGAGAGAGAGAGAGAGAGAGAGAGAGAGACTAATGAGGAGTGAGTGAGGGCAGGTGTGATTATGGATTGAGAGGGAGTGACAGCAGGTGAGGTGGGTGGATCCAATCCATGGGAATAGGCCAGGGGGAGCGTTGCACACTAGGATGACTCTTCTACAAGAACATATGTCAGAAAATTGACAAACAAATACTGTCAAAATGCCATTTCATCTTGTCTTTAAAAGGTGAACATGCATTAATTAATAAAGTCATGATTTTTGTTAAAGTAAAGTAAAAGTACCTCAAAATTGTACTGTGCATTGTAATCACTTGTATTGGTACTTGAGTAAATGTAAATAGTTACTTTTCAGCACCATTGAGGAGCCAATGACTGACAGGCTAGGTATCACCAGGTGCACTGATTGCTAGAGTGCAGAGGGACATGGGTTGATATTAATGGTCTTAACTCAAAATGTATATATCACTGCTGACTAGATGACTCTTTTCTACACCCACCCTCACTAACCTTAACCTCAGTAAAACAACGACCTAACCTCAAGAAACACTATTTGTAAAACTAAGAATTCCAAATGATGATCACCTCAACGTATTGTTGGGGATAGGGATCGAACGAGCAACCTATGGATTCACAGGCTGCCTCTCTTCTCATTGAGCTAGAGATATGGCCTCCCTGGTGGTGTCTGTTGAAATCTATAGGTTTTTCCGTCCGTTATGAACCAAGCCTCTGTTTCGCTAACTACTCTAGATCACTGGTTCACAAAACATTTACCAATAAAGTTTTTTTTTGTCTTCTCGGAATGGAAACTAGTGAAAATAGTCGATCTACAAGCTCACAACGCGTTGCTATCTGAAAGGTTGTGAGATTGTAGATCGGCTATTTTCACAAGAAAGTATGTCATACATAAAAAACAACTACTCTCAAAAAAGCATTTCATGTTATTTTTAAAAAATTGCACATGAATGAATTAACAGGGTCATGTTTTGTACAATGTAATTTAAATGTAAACTTTAATGAGTGGGGTATGAACCAGGGACCTTCGGAAGATGAGGCTAACACTTTCCTGATCAAGCTATTCAATCAACAGCCTTGGTCAGTGAAAAAGGAGAATCCAACAAAACAATACAAAAGGGGGAATGAAGTACGTCATACATTGAAAATAACTACTCTCAAATAAGCGTTTCATTTAACAATTGCATGTTTATTCATTGATACAGTCATGTTGTGTGCAATGCAATTGAGATGAAGTCTGCATGAGGTGGGACTTGTACTGGCGAGCCTGTGGTTTCAAGGCAGATGATTAAGCGATCAAGCCATTGGACCAACAGACCTGAACTGGTGAAAAAGGAGCTCACACATTTGACACAGTTTCACGCAAATTGCTCAGAAATCCTGGGTTTAAATGTTTTTCAAACTGCTCAATATGGCGTAAAATCTAAGGGTGGAGCTCCTACTGGTCAAAGTGATTGATGTGTTCCTCATGAGTCAAGGCACATGTGTAAGCAAGTTTCACGGCTGTCGGCCAAACGAGGCATGACTTTTGCCTGTTTAAAGTTTGCATTTAAAAAAAATTGCTATAGCGCCCCCCTTTGACCAATTGGAGTAAGATTGGTTTCAGTGATATTTGGAATGACCCTCTACATTATTGCAAAGTTTCAAACAAATGTGAGTCTGCATGTACGTGTTAGGGGCAGACGAATAATTTTCATAAAACTGCAATATTCATTGGCTCATAAAAGCTTAATTTTTTCACTTATGGAAAATCCGCTTCCCCAGTTTGTCGGCATAGGTCCAAAGCTCATGTGTAAAATGTTTCGTGCAGATTGCTCAAATATCCCAGGAGGAAATAGATTTTTACTGTTTTTCATATAATTCAAAATGATGGGAAATCTAAAGGTCAGAGGTCAAAAGTCAGAGTGTGAAAGTTGTTAGGCATGAGGAGACGCATGTGTGTATTGAAGTTTCATGGCTGTAGGTCAAACAGGGCATGAGTTGTACCTGTTCAAAGTTGTCATTTTCAATTGAGTGCTACAGCGCCACCCTTTCGCCAATGGTTGTGAGTTTCGGGTCTTCGTCATTTGGCATAGCCCTCTACCATATTGCTGAGTTTCGTAAAAAGCGTATGCACGGTTGGGCCAGAACTGAAAAAACGGCAGAAGAACACGAAAGTGTAGAGATGTAATAAGGCTTCGATTCTAATAGGCCTCGAAACCTTAATAAAAAGCTAAAAACTAAAGAAACAAACATTTCCAAAGACCATCTGGTTGCTGCACTGGGTCACGTAATGTCTCTGTCAGGTGGAAACCTAAACTGTTATGTCCAAAACTGTTACTTTTCAGGAAATGTAAAAAATAACCTGTGTTCCAATGTTCCAATGTAGTTATTATTAAGTCACAAGCTCTTGTTCATGTTTCAATATTTATAATTCCCCACCACACATTTAGCCAATTATTTGTTTGAAAAATATAGCTGATATACAAGCCACAACGTGTTGCATCATGACAAATTGTGAGCTTGTATAGATCAGCTTTATGCTACTGTTTTGCGACACTCTTGCACGACGAAATATGGTATAGATTTACGGAAAGAAAAAAAAAACATAAAAAGTTGGAACAACAAGGTTTCTACCCAGCAGCAATGATATGTAACCTGTGATTTTAAAGGTAAGGTAAGTGATATTTTTTGGTTAAAACATAATTTTTGGGGGTAAAGCTGCACTATGTAACTTTCCTCTGAAGTGCTAGAATTTTTACCATTGAGCTAATAGAGCCTGCCTGCTTGCTCAGGTGATGAATTGAATCTTGACCATCAGATTAAAATTCATGTCAGATCCTGTGTCTAGGTGAGACATAGCCTCATTCCCAGCCTTACTCATCTGCGAAGAGAAAAGCCTGGTCACAACCTAATAACAGAGAGTGTCTATACGGGCGGGACTTACGTCGTACGTATTTCCCCCGGAAACAATCTTTTTCGACCAATCACAACACTTGTTTCATTAACGGAGAATTTAAAGAGATTTGTAAAGCGTCAACATAATTTCCTTGGGCGGTACTTCCGCCAAATTCCGGTACTTCCGTTTAGACACTCAACCGGCTAGGTTTTGACCAGTGTGGGTGAGACATGACCTTTGACACGATGTAAATGTCTCAATAGAAGAGCAGGGAGACCAATTACAACCACCCATTACCATATAGATTGGATAAAATTACCATTTTATTCATTAAAAAAAGTTACATAGTGCCGCTTTAAGGGTTAAAGCATTATATTATGATGGTAATCAGTAGAATGTTTGTTCAGTAACAGCGACCTCCCCGTCTCTTCAGCGCTTTAATAAGCCATCAGGAGAGAGTACCTTTTATAAAATTGTATTACATTTTGTAGTGTTATAGTTCAACTTTTGTCTGCTTATTTATTTCAATACATCACAATGTCATCACTTCCAAATTCACTTGTTTATCCTACATATCCTGTGTGAGTTCTCTCTCCCGATTGGATAAAATTGGTATCCCGATCTGAAAATGTGTTTTCTGTTTATCAAAGAGCTGGAGAGACTGGGAGACCCCTGTTACTGAACAAACACTCTATGATTACTTTTTGAATATAGAGCTATTTAACTTTTATTCAAAATATCACTTACCCTACCTTTAAGTTTAGCTGTTAGAATTGTTTAAATTGTTTGGTTTGAATAACTTGTGTCATTATAATTAAACCAATGGGACACACTGTGTCACATTGTAATGGAAATATAAGTGACACTTTATAAGAAGCCCATGTCTATCATTATTATAAACATACTATTATTATAATCTGCTTATAACACTATATAAGCACTCACTCAGAGAGCCAAACTTACCGGTACATCATTATCAGAACTAAATGTACCCTTCAACTTATTGTTTATGCCATAATGACTGGATATACAAAGGTTTTGTAGCAATTTGTAGCAATTGTTGAAATATAGATTATATCTCGGCTTTGGAAGTTTTTAGACGTGTCGTGTACGTCTGGTGTACGTCTAAAATGGGTGAAAAAATGGGCTAGAAACAAACAAAAAAATATAACAGCTTCGCAAAACCAATTCAAAGACTTTAGGATGGTCCTTTCATATAAGTGAAATGACATCCGTTACAAGCAGCTACAATTTTAAAGTATACTGCTACAGTATAATGCTTTGACCCTGCACAAAAGTCAATACTTATGACAATAACTATCGAATTAAGGCAAGGGCAGTTTATTAACATTTCAATAACAAGGCAATTCAAAGTGCTTTAAAACATAAAACATGACACAGAGCATACCATTATGATTTTGTACCACTAGGGGGCAGCATAGCATCAATATATTATTGAGAGAATTATGTCCATTTGTTTGTGTCCTGAAGATTGAAACTATCAAGTAATGTATTTTCAAATCTGATGTACAGTCACTGACATTCACTTGTTATTTCTTAGTTCTAATTGGAATAATACAGTGCAGAATACATTATATATTTATAGAAAAGACAGCTGTAAACAGAGAGGTTTTTAGCTGTGATTTAAAGGAGTAGTTCACCCCAAAAAATACTTATTTTCTATTAACACACCCCAAGAAGCCTTGAATTCATGTTTTTGTTTTTGTTTTTGTCTAGTAATACTAAGACTGAACATTCTACCACTTTGTCAAAGTGGATGTCATTGAAGACTTTAACAAGAGCAGTCTCAGTGCTGTGGTGTGGTCGAATTCCTAGAAGATATAAGTTGTTCAGTCATTGAAAGACGGCTTTTACAATCATTTGTGTTAAAAAACATGATGTTTAGGTGTGGGTGGCAGTGGTAAAGTACTTGCCCACCACTGTGGAGTCTAGAGGTTCGAATCCACTGCGGAGGATCTGGCTTTGTCGAGCGTCTATACGAACACAATTGGCCCGTGTTCAGGGGAGGGAAGCCGGGCAGGGAGGGTGATATTTGTCACTGCATGTAAACGGGCTGGGGGAGAGCTCAGCAGGGAGTGTTGGGCGGGAGGTGTGAGCATAACAACTAACTCGGAGAGAAAAAGGGGTACAAATGAATGGCTACTCTAAATAATATATATATTTTTTTTAAACAGGAGATTTGATATGGGCCTAAAATTGTTAATTAGTGACATGTATAGATTATTCTTTTTTTTTATGAGTGGCTCGATGGCAGCTGTTTGAATAAAGCATGTTGTCTGTCTGTGTGCAGGTGCTGTAAGGCTCAATGTCCTGAATATCCACAGGCTCCTACAAAGAAAAGAACATATTCATGAGGTCAGAGATGGTCAAAGTCTGAGACCTTCCTACAGTGACAGACAACTTTAACCCCCCACCAATTTCCTTTAAAAATAAATAAAGCAAAACAAAAAATTGCATGCCGTATATGGATGAAACATAGTGTCTTCAGGTGAAACTGCAGCTCATGATTTAGTCTGATCTTTGTGTAACCACATTGCTCTTTGCTCCTTCCACCCACCACTTCCTGTTACCTTGGTTACAATATACGTGCACATGTACACGTATAAATACATTTATTCATACATGTGTTTTCAGAGGATGAGCATTTTGAAGCGCACAGGTCTCATCTATCACATCTTCACAACCACAACAGGAAGTGAACTGTATTTCAGACATTGTATTCTGTATTCTCATGGTCTCTGGTTTGATATAGAAATAACACTTTTATTTTAATTTACCACAAAATTATATTGTTGAACTGTTACATGTTTCCTCTGCAGTTGTCTGTAGTTTTATACGCTCCTTTTAATTGTGTGTAGTGGCCTTAAGCTTCATTAAGACACTAACAAAAACATTGCTATTGGTATTAAAATGAAATCACCATAATCAGAACCCCCACTCTGACAAAATATTAACGTAAAATTAATTAAAAGTGAAAGGACAGTTGAACACCCTTTTTTTTTTGCTTTTCAATATGACCTTTTGGAAACTAGCTTAGAGTATAGTAAAAAGTTGATTATAATACTCACACCAATAGAGGATTTTTCTTCCCATGATACACACGGTAACTGCAATTCCAATGATGATGACAGTGACTGCTGTAAGAATGTACAGCGTATAAGCTGGGGGAACATTGTCCTCTGTATGCTCTGGTACCTCTGGTACTGTGAAGGAGTCCTCTGCATGCTCTGGTACTTCTGGTACTGTGAAGGACAAACATACAGTATGTACATCTTTATCATCAAGCCAATGTATCACTGTGACTCGTATAATAAACAGGTCCCTTATTTCCAGTGGTTCCCAAGCTGAGACCCCCGCATACATGTACACACTCACATGCTCGCATGCACGCGCACACACGCACCACACGCACCACGCACGCACGCACGCACGCACGCACGCACGCACACACACACACACACACACACACACACACACACACACACACACACACACACACACACACACACACACACACACACACACACACACACACACACACACACACACACACACACACACACACACACACACACACACTTATGTTTAAGACATGTGAACCACTTAAGCCCTAGGCTGCACCAACGCTCCTGATTTCGTGTATAGAGGGGCGGGTGTATAGAGGCGCAGAGAGACTGCGCCTAATCCCATTGGTTCACCGATCTGTCCGTCAACCCCCGCCCCGTTAACACAACATTACGAGCGACGCCCACTGCACTCTGGTTGGTTGGGGAAATGAAAACTTCCTCATACCGGGTACACCGACGCGCTGGTCCAGGCTTTTATTTTTTTGCAAAACTAAACAATAAAAGCCTCGAGATCGAGACTACTTAAGCCCATACTTCTTGTACGACATAATAGCAAAAAATAGCAGATCTACAAGAGTACACCATGTCGCGATGCAATATGAGCTTGTAGGTCTGCTATTTTAGACACTTGTATAATTCTGTACTAAATTTAATCTAACAACTGTGATCTTCTCTTGGGGGTTCCTGGCACTAAACATTTCCAAATCGAGGTCTGTGGCCTATAGTATGCCTTCATTTGGGGGTCCTTGACATGAAAATGTTTGAGAGCCACAGGTCTACAATACATAGTGGGTACAGTTAAACAAATATCACAATAAGGCACAAATATTCACGATTTAAAGAGCTATAAACCTTGTTAGCATCAAAACCTTTCACCCTTATTTGATGCTATAGTGCTCTGGGATAAATATGAAGTCAGTCATATTATGTTGCTACATGTTAATGGAAATAAAACATAAATGGTCAGGGAAATACAAAACAATAAGGACTTACTTACTGTTCACAGTAACGTTCAGTTGGACAAAAGCCGTTCCCTCAGTGAACACACACTCACAGTTAGTTTCCACTATCTGCTGGTGTTAATTTGTTCAGGTGCAGAAACATTGTCACATTCTGTTTTAACAGTGTGATCCTGGAGTCACAAGAACTCTCAGAGCCATTCTCATAGTGATATGACAGTCGACAGTCTCCACCATTCCTTGTTGTTTTAATGTTACATATTATCATTTCGATGTCAATAAATGTCTGATTGGGGCATATTGGAGTGACATCTGGTTCTTCACCAATGGTTTTCCAAAGAGACACTGCATAAGGACATGTATTGAGTGAGTAAGCATGTTATTATTTATTTTGCTCACAGTACAATAATGTTAACAAAAGTGACGTATGACATCAGACTCCCAACAAATTAAATGTAACAATTTATCTGTAAGGAATCAGTCTACTTTTTGAAACATTTCACCTGAGTAACATGATGGAAGCCTGTAACTTAAACATAACATTTCTATTTTCTGTAGAAAGACTGTTATAGATCAATTACCACATCATTCTGCACGAGGAAGTTGATATACAGTAGCAGTGGCCTGTAATGTAACATAATAATATGCAATTTGCTAGAAGAAAGACTTTACAGATGTCCTACCTTCAGTGGCGTGACATGTATCAGGCAAAATGAGAAAAAACACAATTGGTATCATTTTAAAACAGTTTCCAATCATCATGGCCAGCAGTTCGAGTCAATTACTTCCCCAGGTTGTTCTGATCATGAATTACGATGCAACTAGGAAGTGACCTTATAGACAATGTGTAGCTGCTCGTTGTGGTGGGCACGCTGCCACCACAAAACCAGAGCATCAAGTATTCAAAGCATGTTTAGCTCAGACCACCTTTACTGTGAAAGAAACAAAGTCTTCAAACCTGGGTCATTCAACATTTTCTGCAACAGTCACCACTTTTAAGAGACCAAATCAGCAAGAAACCAGCTGTTATTTACTATTTTCTTGGTTAGTTACTTTCAGGCATCAGATGACATAGTGAACAGAAGTATAGGCCCCATGCATGGCAACATGTTGGGTTAAGAGCTGGGTGTACATTTTTATTTAAACCACATTAGTTTGAGAATCCTATTACTGTATCTTTTTTTTCTCATACATGTCATGGCAAGTATCATATAAAAGAACATTTCAAACCCCTCAAGAGCTCTCTGAGTCAGTCGAAGAACTATCGTTAGAGCATATTTGCATCACCCACAAAGCAGCAGCCTACAATGTGTAAAACTATATGCATTGTTCATACGCATTATGTTGTCTGTCAGCCACCGTACTAGGTACAGGGCAGTATGTGCGCATACGTAGAAAGACCAGTAGTAGTGTTATGGTTGTAGCCAACACCAGTCGGATAAAATGAATGTACCCTGTGTCACGGAGTAACAATAAAACCCATCAAAGAAACCAAAGACTCTTATTGACCACCACATAAAACATGGTGTCAGAAGTATCGAACCTGTCGCATCCTAGGACGGAGGAACGCTCGGACGAGTGAACGGACCGGAATAGTTTCACGTTGTATGCTAAAGCTACAGTGAGTGCTAACGCTAGCAGCAGAATGGCAGAGGGATTTCGCAAACCGGACCTGCTGCTGTTTGACGGCAACGTCGCTGAAAACTGGAGGATATTTGAGCAGGAATACGACATATTCATTGCGGCTGCGTGTTCAGATAAACCTCCACGTACACAAGCTTTCATCCTGCTGAACCTGGCTGGCTCAGAAGCCATAGAACGTTAACGCTCCTTCGTGTATGCCCCCGCTGTTTTCGAAGGAGTGGGGGAGGACGAGGAAATGATAATCCCCGCCGAAACGAGAGAGGACCCTGAGTGCTTGAAAAGAAAGTTTCGTGAGCTTTGCAATCCACAAACTAATCACCATGGAAAGACACATATTCTTCACCAGAAACCAGAAACAAGGTGAGACTGTGGAAGCTTATGTGAGTGACTTGAGAAATAAAGTAAAGACATGCAGATTTGGAAATCTACAGGACGAGCTGGTCAAAGACAGACTTGTCACTGGCATACATAATGACAATGTGAGGAAAAATCTATTGCGCAACAGTGAGCTAACTCTGATAAAAGCAATTGAAATAGTGAATGGGTCTCAGCCATGGTTGCGGTCCACAAGTAAACTCTGATGAGATACGACTCTGCATCGACCCACGAGACTTAAACAAAGTGCTCAAACGCCCACATCATCCCATGCGCACTGTGGAGGACGTAGCTGCGCAAATGCCACACTCCACAGTGTTCTCTACGTTAGACGCACAGAGCTCCTTCTAGCAGATTCCCTTACACAATAGTCCATGAGCCAGAGCCCCAAAATTGAGCAATTATTATCGAAAGAGTGGGCAAAACCAAACCTATATTAAATTGTTCAGAGGGTATTACAAGTTTTCTGAAATTGTATATTTAAATATGCAAATTAGGCATAGGAAAATATGCCCAAATTTGCATAACTTTCCAGAATCAACATTGGACAAAGCCAGAGTCAACATACTTATTTCATTTTGTTAAGATGTTGGATTCAAAGGTTTTTAACGAGGGAATATTCAATATCTGC
Organism: Gymnoscopelus braueri; assembly: GCF_963280865.1. NCBI lineage: Eukaryota > Metazoa > Chordata > Actinopteri > Myctophiformes > Myctophidae > Gymnoscopelus > Gymnoscopelus braueri. The sequence goes on from NC_137608.1 coordinate 2,517,105, forward strand.
TCAATTTTGGGGCTCTGGCTCATGGACTAAATGCCTAATTTGCATATTTAAATATACAATTTCAGAAAACTTGTAATACGATAAATCATTGTCTTCATGTAAGTAATCAACTCAGGAAGTTTCATCATGATAACTCTTTTTAAAATGTTGTCATTTTTTGACCTGTCATGTACGTATGGGGGAAATTACAAAATGTGTGATAACCATGAAAAAGCTGCTCCTGTGGTGAGGTTATCATACATTTATTTACTCGTATTGACCCTCTGAACAATTTAATATAGGTTTGGTTTTGCCCACTCTTTCGATGATAATTGCTCAATTTTGGGGCTCTGGCTCATGGACTACAAGGAGTCTTCCAAGCTGACAACATTCAGTACACCATTTGGAAGATTCAGGTTCCTGAGAATGCCATTTGGTATCAGTTCTGCCAGCGAAGTGTTCCAACACACGATGGAGCAGATCTTTTCCGGCTACCCGTGTGCAGTGATAGTTGATGACATCATCGTCGGAGGAAATGGAGAAAAAGAACATGACGAGAACTTGAAGAAGATCCTCGATCGAGCACGCCAAGTCAACCTAAGACTCAACCCGCTGAAATGCAAATTCAGGCTGAGCGAGATTGGCTACGTCGGTCACATATTCACAAGCGACGGGCTCAAGCCTGACCCGTCCAAAACTAGAGCGATCAAAGAAATGCCAGCACCTGACAACGTCGCAGCTTTAAGGCGTTTCCTCTGTGTCATAAACTACATGGCCCGTTTCATTCCAAACATCAGCGAGGTCTCTGCTCCCCTACATCAGCTGACGCACAAGGACTGTGAGTGGTGCTGGTACGAACAACACCAAAATGCTTTCGACACACTCAAGAGATCACTTGCCAGCCCACCAACGTTGAAATACTATGACGTGCACAAGCCAGTAAAACTTACCTGCGACGCTTCCCAGCATGGCCTTGGGGCAGCATGTCTGCAGGATGGAGCCCCCATCGCCTATGCGTCTCGCACCTTGACACCGACCGAAATGCGCTACGCGCAGATTGAAAAGGAACTTTTGGCCGTTGTATTTGCATGCTCCAAGTTCAACGACTACATCTATGGCAAGCACATACAGATTGAGACTGACCACTGGACCTCCATGTCCAAGGACATTGAGACAGAGACTATATAGTGCTCCGTCTGCAACAGCACAAAGCCCCATCAACAAAAGGAACCACTCAAACTCCACCCCATTCCTGATCTGCCATGGTCAACTGTGGCCACAGACATGTTTGAGTGGAATGGCCAGCACTACTTAGTGCTAGTAGATTCATTCTCAGGGTGGTTTGAGATAGACCTGCTACGAGGCATGACATCCACCACTGTGATAACAAAGTTAAAGCGACATTTCTCAGTTCACGGCAGCCCCCACCTCCTCGTCGGATAACGGAGCCCAGTACACAAGCCAGCGGTTCAAAGACTTTGCCTCTACATGGGACCGACCGGTGAGCTGTCACAGGCTGGAGCTCCTGCCTCTCCAGCCGGTGCCCGGGGCGTCATCAGCGATGGTGAGGTGGTGCGAGGGCCTGCGCCACCCCTCCTGCAGCCTGCCGGAGATCCATACGTCACACGGGCGGGACGCATCTGCAAGCCCAACCGTAAGTACCAGCAGTAACCGCTGCATGGTCAATAGACTGTCACAGAGACACTCCACTGAACTGTTTATTATAGGGAAGGCTGCTGGACTGTTGACTGTTCTGATCCTCTCGAAAAGGAGTGGGGGAGGACGAGGAAATGATAATCCCCGCCGAAACGAGAGAGGACCCTGAGTGCTTGAAAAGAAAGTTTCGTGAGCTTTGCAATCCACAAACTAATCACCATGGAAAGACACATATTCTTCACCAGAAACCAGAAACAAGGTGAGACTGTGGAAGCTTATGTGAGTGACTTGAGAAATAAAGTAAAGACATGCAGATTTGGAAATCTACAGGACGAGCTGGTCAAAGACAGACTTGTCACTGGCATACATAATGACAATGTGAGGAAAAATCTATTGCGCAACAGTGAGCTAACTCTGATAAAAGCAATTGAAATAGTGAATGGGTCTCAGCCATGGTTGCGGTCCACAAGAGAAACTCTGATGAGATACGACTCTGCATCGACCCACGAGACTTAAACAAAGTGCTCAAACGCCCACATCATCCCATGCGCACTGTGGAGGACGTAGCTGCGCAAATGCCACACTCCACAGTGTTCTCTACGTTAGACGCACAGAGCTCCTTCTAGCAGATTCCCTTACACAAGGAGTCTTCCAAGCTGACAACATTCAGTACACCATTTGGAAGATTCAGGTTCCTGAGAATGCCATTTGGTATCAGTTCTGCCAGCGAAGTGTTCCAACACACGATGGAGCAGATCTTTTCCGGCTACCCGTGTGCAGTGATAGTTGATGACATCATCGTCGGAGGAAATGGAGAAAAAGAACATGACGAGAACTTGAAGAAGATCCTACATGGGACCGACCGGTGAGCTGTCACAGGCTGGAGCTCCTGCCTCTCCAGCCGGTGCCCAGGGCGTCATCAGCGATGGTGAGGTGGTGCGAGGGCCTGCGCCACCCCTCCTGCAGCCTGCCGGAGATCCATACGTCACACGGGCGGGACGCATCTGCAAGCCCAACCGTAAGTACCAACAGTAACCGCTGCATGGTCAATAGACTGTCACAGAGACACTCCACTGAACTGTTTATTATAGGGAAGGCTGCTGGACTGTTGACTGTTCTGATCCTCTCGAAAAAAGAAAAAAAAAGAAGAAAAAAAGAGAGAGAGAACACTTGTTGAAACTACTACGGTACAAAAAGAAACATGTTCCATCTGATGTTTAAACAAGTATTGCACTACATAATGTTTTACCTGCATATAATGTTGATTCATTCAACTCAGGGTTTGTTATCCTCACCAAATGTGCCTGGCAAATATTTCAGTTACACTAACCTGTATTCTATTATCTCTGTTCTATGGGCATAGAAACTAAAGAGGGAGGATGTAGAACTATATGCATTGTTCATACGCATTATGTTGTCTGTCAGCCACCGTACTAGGTACAGGGCAGTATGTAGCGTAGAAAGACCAGTAGTATTGTTATGGTTGTAGCCAACACCAGTCTGATAAAATGAATGTACCCTGTGTCACAGAGTAACAATAAAACCCATCAAAGAAACCAAAGACTCTTATTGACCACCACATAAAACACATTATACTGCAATCCTTTGTGTCACAAACTCACCAAAGCATCGCTAACAGTGTCCTGACTCGACACATTCTATCCTACAAGTAAGAAAATGATTCTTAACTGTCAGGTTTCAAAAAGGAAATAGGTGTTAAACTGGTGAAGGTTTTGCTACTTATTTGTTCCTCTATTTGGTGTACAGCGAAGAGACAGATAAACCTCCACAGTAAAACATTTACCCATAAAGATTTTTTTTTGCACTCTTTAACACTCAGGATCACACAGGATTTTGCTATGTGTGATGTCGTGATTACCTTTGTTCTTATTTGACTACTAGTGCACTAACTAAGCATCTTGCTACCTGTACGTCCATACTTCCAACCCATTTGTCTTCAGGTGTAAAAGCTCCTCCACCATCATGTCCAATCAGCCCTCAACAACACAGACATTACATTTCGGCCAGGTGGTTATTGGCCCCCCAGAATCACGTAAGACCACGTACTGCCAGGGAATGCAGCAGGTGTTGGGTTACCTGGGACGTAAGGTGGTTGTGGTGAACATGGACCCTGCCAACGACAGGCTTCCCTATCCCTGTGGTGTGGACATCTCAGATCTGGTCACCCTGGACGATGTGATGGAGGGCCTGAAGCTGGGGCCCAACGGTGGACTGCTCTACTGTATAGTGTATCTGGAGGCAAACCTGGACTGGTTGGAGAAGAAGCTGAATCAGCATAAAGACTGTTACGTCCTGTTTGACTGTCCCGGGCAGGTGGAGCTCTACACTCACCAGAACTCGGTGAAGAACATCTTCTCCCAGCTGGCCAAGTGGAACTTCAGGTTGGCTGCGGTCCACCTGGTGGATTCTCATTACTGCGCTGACCCGGCCAAGTTCATCTCAGTGCTGTGCACCTCTCTGTCCACCATGCTGCATGTGGAGCTGCCCCATGTCAACGTTCTCTCCAAGATGGACCTGATTGAGCAGTACGGCAAACTGGCCTTCAACCTGGACTTCTACACGGAGGTCATGGACCTGACCTATCTTCTGGATCTGGACCACCTGGCTGCAGACCCCTTCTTTAAGAAGTTCCACAATCTAAACGAGAAGTTGGTGGAGATCGTTCAAGATTACAGCCTTGTGTCTTTTGTCCCTCTCAATGTGGAGGATAAGGAGAGCATGACGCGGGTGTTACGGACCGTGGACAAAGCTAACGGCTACTGCTTTGGAGACCTAGAGGAGAGGAACCTGCAGGCCATGATGTCAGCTGCTGTGGGGGCAGACTTCCAGTTCAGCTCAACACTGGGACTGCACGAGAGATATGTTGAAACCAATGAAAAAGCAGTGGAGGAGGAAATGATGGACCTGTGAATTACTGGACCCAAATTAATGGACAGTTAACGTCCCTCTCCTGCACTTAAGCCCTTTATACTTCCCTGATGACAACGTATAGTGAAGATAGCCTATCTGCAGATCAGTATTTTCACTAGTTTTGAAAACATTTGTGTCAATATGACATGCCCAAAATAGGGATGCAAGGTTGAAAATGCTGAAATGTTTTACTGTGCTTCACAATGATGTTACATGTGGGAGTTAGCTATAGCTACAGTATGATTTCACATTGAAAATAAATGTAATCTTGTTTGTGTCAGATCCTGTGTCTAGGTGAGACGTGACCTTTAAGAAATAACGGCTCACTGATGAATAGGCCCACCACATTGGTGTGTATCTGTGTAATGCTCTACAACCAACAGCAGAGTGTGCACTAGACACGTGCTTTGCTGCTGTTATTTTGTCTATAGCAGTGGTTCTCAACCTGTGGGTCCCCACATGATTTTGGGGGGTCCCCAGATGACAGTGAAGTGACAATGTAAGGTCTTTTAAGACCTTTTTAATACCTCAAAAAACGAAAGAGAAGAAAAAGATCATTACTGCATGAAAAGTAATCAACAAACTATACAAAAACTGGTCAAACATTGGCCAAATTGTCAAATAATATAAGAAAGAGGCAAAAGTTTAGAAAATAGCTGATCTACAAGCTCACAATGCTTCGCGTTCCGAGGCGGTGTGAGCTTGTAGATCAGCTATTTTCACAGTTTTTGTCTGTGGAACCGAGTCAAACTAAAGGTAATGCCTCAACTCCTACAATTCCAAGTGCTTGTCATGGTGGGGGGTCCCCAGTTCTAATATGATTATTCTGGGGGTTACGGCCTGAAAGGTTTGCGAACCCTTGTATGCTTATCAAACTTGGGGGTCCTTGAAATGGAAAGGATTGAGAATCACTGTGGTTGACAGTACAAAAACCTCTGCCCAGACAGCAACATATAATGTTACACATTAGTTCCTAACCCAGTAAACAGTGAATAGATAGTTGGATACTAAAATAAAGTACATCAATCAAACCCCAATGCTCGCACTAATTTCAAGATGGCCGACGGCATGAAGTGCAGAGCTGTACTCTGAGCCAAAACTTCCCTAATATGCCATTCTACAATGTCTGATCAGTGATCGAATTAACTTTTTTCAAACTGGATTCACCTGTGAACGAGACGGTGGAGGAGTTGGAATCCTTTATCGACGCGTTATATCACAAGAACGATATGTCGGCGGAAAACAAACCAGACGCCAAACGCAATCGGAGAGAGATGGGCTCAAGTGACTTGGAAGACTCAGCGGGTGATATTCGTGAGTCTCTGACAAGTATTAACCATCAGCTCAAGAAGCTTGACCTACTTGAACAGATGTTAAGTGATGTCAAAGAGCTAAAAGCCTCTGTCGAATTTAACAACAGTCTTATTGAAGTGTTAAAGGACGACAATGCCTCTCTAAGGATTGATGTCAATAACCTCCAGCGTCTAACAGCAGAACTACAAAATGATAAAGCCAACATGGCTAAAGACATCCTCGATCTACAATGCAGAAGTATGAGGGACAACATCATAATACACGGACTTCCAGAAGGTCCAAATGAAACTCACCAGAAACCAGAAGAACTTTTAAAGACATTCCTGCAGGACAACTTGAAGATGAAGACGGATGAAGTCGCGGCCATTAACTTCTCCAGAGTCCATCGTCTGGGGAAAGCCAGAACCAACCAACAGAGACCCCGTCCTATCATCGCCAAAGTCACCGACTCCAAGATGAAGTCCGCTGTCATGTCGAAGGGCAGAGAGCTGAAAAACTCCAACTACTCCATCAGCGATCAATTTCCATCGGAGATCATGAGTAGACGGAGGCTACTCTACCCCGTCATGGCGGAAGCAAGAAAGAACAAGAGGAATGCTCGTCTTTCCATTGATAAACTCTACATCGATGGCAAGCTCTATAGGAATCCCCGCATCACGTATTGGCTGAGTGGTGGAGACGAAAATATTTTTCATGATGCTCAAGAGGAGCTATCGAGTCTCCAGCAAGTTACCTCAGCCGCTGTAAACGTTGAAGCCGCTGTAAACATTGAAGCACGATGATGACGTCAGTAGCACGTTGATTCTTCAGCATGCTTCCTCGGCCGCTGTAAACACGGGCGCGTGTTGATGACGTCAGTAGTGAGTCGTCATTGCCATGACTACCCCTGACTGTACTCTAGGTCCGTACGTATGACACTGCAGACAGGTTTTTTCGAGTCTCACTTTTACTACAACATACTTTCCTTTCTCTTCATATCCTCAGCATAATTTATGTATGTATGTATGTATGTATGTGTGTACTGTATGTGTGTATGTGTATGTGTGTGTGTAGTTGTACGTGTGTGTATGTGTACGTATGTGTGTGCATGTGTGTGTGTGTGTATGTATGTATGTACATGTGTGTATGTGTATGTATGTGTGTGTGTGTGTGTGTGTGTGTGTGTGTGTGTGTGTGTGTGTGTGTGTGTGTGTGTATGTGTATATATGTGTATATATGTGTGTATGTATATATATATACATATATTTATATTATTATTCTATGTATATATGTAATTGTTCTTCTCTTTCCGTTTTATTTTGCCTCTTGTTTTTGTGTGATTCGATCTCTCTGTCTCTGTCTCTGTCTCTCTCTCTCTCTCGCTCTCTATCTATATTTTTATGTACTCTATATGTGTATGTATATGTGTGTATATGTATATGTATATGTATATGTATATGTATATGTATATGTATATGTATATGTATATGTATATATATATGTATATGTATATGTATGTGTATATATATGTATGTGTATGTATGCATGTATATGTATGTGTATATGTATGTGTATGTATGCATGTATATGTGTATATATATCTTTCTCATCCTGGAAATGTGGTCAACATATTATGTGGTCAACATTATAGTCATTTCTTCTTTCTTCTTTTTCCCCTCTTTTTTTTTTTTTCTTTGTTTTTTTCTCTCCTCTTTTTCTGTCTCGGTCTCAACACTCTCTCTTAGATGACATTCGATGATTGTGGTTTCTTTCTCTCTCCCTCTCTCTCATATCTATTTTTATTATTAATTATTATTATTATTTTTTTCTCATCTCTTGGCTAGGGAAATGTGGCTAACGCCAGGCTATTCTCCCAAATCCTTGGGCCTATGGGTTTAAGGTTAAATGGGGTGGCCTTGGGTTATTTTTGTTCTTTGTTTTTTCCGTCACCTTTTCTTTTTGTCTATGTGTTTGTTTATGTTCTTTGTCTGTTCGTCTTGTCTATACATGTATGCTCCGTATATGTGATTAGCACAGTATCATTTGTGATCCATGCTCTATATTGGTTTAGTGACAGTATTATTTTCATAAACATCAAGTGTCAATCTGGATAGTGTAAAAGGACTTAAAATAATACATTTAAATATCAGGAGCCTTAAACACAAAATTGATCTACTTAGGCCGTGGGTTGAACAACATAAACCTAATATAATTACATTGTCTGAAACCTGGCTCAATAATAAGATATCTGATAACGAAATAAAATTAACAAACTATATCCTATATAGAGCTGATAGAGGTACAAGGTGTGGTGGTGTAGTCACATATGTTTCATCTAATCTTGCGTCTGAGCTAATTGTGCCTACAGTTGAGCCTGTACATTTTGAAAGTATTTTTGTCAAGGTCATTCTACATGAGAACAAATACATAACTATTGGAAACATATATAGACCCCCTTCAGCTCCTGCTGAATCTTTCAATTGTATCATATCCACCGTTAACTCTATTAAGGATAAAAATGAACTTGCATTATTAGGTGACTTTAACAAGGATTGGGCGGACAAATCTTCTAATAGTGCAAAAAATATTATTAGAAATTTGAACCTAACGCAGCTAATCAGTGAGCCCAACCGTGTCACGCCCACATGTCAGTCACTGCTTGATTGGATTCTAGTCTCACATCCTAACAGATTCATTAAATCAGGGATTATGTCCGATTGCCTCAGCGATCACTGCACTGTATTTTGCATTTGGAAAATTAAATTACCCAAACTTCCCCCTAAATTAATTCAAATTAGGCAATATAAGAAAATCAATGTTGATTCATTCATTAATGATATCATTTCAGTCAACTGGGACCGGTACCAAATCATTTCAAATGTTCATGATGCATGGACATTTTTACACTCTGAACTCATGACAATTATTGATAAACATGCCCCCTTCAAAACCATTAAGGTCAAAGGTAGCCATCTTCCATGGATAACATCAGACCTGATAAGCACTTTTAGGCAGAGGGATAAAGCATGGGCTGTGTACCGTAGGACAAGGGATCCTGCTGATTGGGAGAAATACAGACTGCTGAGAAACAAAAGTAAAGTCATGACCAGAAACTCTAAATCAAATTATTACAACGAATCTCTTACCCGTGATTCAAAAAATCCTAAACAATTTTGGAAAAAAATAAAAACTCTAACCAATGCATCTGATAAAACTGCCAGTTGTAATCAGTTAAAAGTCAACAACACCATATTACATAATCCTCTTTCAGTAGCTCAAGCTTTCAACCAACATTTCTCCTCAGTCTGTACTCCTACTATGCCTGATCCCTATGTCATTTTCAACAATACACCACCTTGTCACAGCTCATTCTCGTTCAGGAGAATTACACCTGTTGAGGTTCTGAAGGTCATTAATGACCTCAAAGTCTGCAGTGGCCCTGGCTTAGATGGAGTAGAAAGCAAATTCCTGAAACTTGCTCAACACATACTTATGTACCCTCTCTGTGATCTCTTTAATTTATCTCTCACGACTCATGACTTACCCTCCATCTGGAAGTGGTCACGTATCACTCCATTGCACAAAGCGGGTAATGAACTGGATCCCAACAACTATAGACCTATTTCAATTATCTGTTCAATAGCTAAAGTTTTCGAAAAATTAATTTATAACCAACTGTCCAGTTATCTCTCTAAATACAATATTCTTTCATCTTCTCAATCTGGTTTCCGTTCAAATCATTCTACAACTACTGCCCTATTAAAACTCACCAACGATATATATTCTTCATCTGGCAATAGCAAACTTACCGGTGCAATCTTCATTGACTTAACCAAAGCATTTGATTTGGTTGACCACTATCTCCTACTTGACAAGCTATACTCTATTGGTCTGTCTCGAAATGCTCTTCTTTGGTTCAACTCCTATCTGCACAACAGAAAACATTGTGTTGTCATACAAGGCAGTAAATCAGACTTAGCAGTGCATGAACATGGTGTGCCTCAAGGCTCAACCCTAGGCCCACTTTTGTTTTCCATCTTCATTAATGATCTTCCGTCTATTTTTTCTGGTTGTAATGTCCAACTGTATGCAGACGACACAGTCATATACACATCACAAACTCACCTATTACAAATTCAGTCAACATTGCAATTAAACTTCAATCATCTGGAATCATGGCTCTCAGCTAATAAATTAATTATCAACAAAACTAAAACAAAAACAATGCTATTTGGGACTAATCAGAAAATTAAATCTAAAACTACAAATCAACCATACAATATTTACTGTCGTGATGGGACTCAACTGGATAGAGTTGATCACATAAAATACCTAGGTCTCTGGCTTGATTCAGGGCTATCATTCAGATGTCATATTGATAACATAGCCAGGAAAATCAACTTCAGTACTGGTGTCCTATACCGTAACAGAAACTGCTTTACTTTTACAGTCAGAAAGAAACTTGTTCAACAACTTATACTTCCAATTCTCGATTATGCTGATGTAGTCTACCAGACTGCCCCCAAAACTAACCTTCTTCCTCTTAACTCAATATACAACCGCTTATGTAGATTTATTCTTGGCTGTCCATATATGACCCATCACTGTACCATGTATGAAAATCTCAACCTGCCATCTCCCACATCAAGAAGGCAGCAGCACTGGCTGCAGTTCATTTTTAAATGTATTCATTTTGATTATCCACAGTATCTTAAACAGCTTATGGAACCTTTCACTTCTAGACATCAACTAAGACACTGCTCACAGATTTACTTTGAAGTTCCAACTGCATCTACGTCAGTTGCCAAAAAATCTTTTATGTTTAAAGCTCCTTCTGAGTGGAACAACTTACCTGTTCATATTCGTTCAATAACATCTTTTCAATTGTTCAAAACTGCCCTGTCCTCTCACCTTGAGATTACCTGTTCATGTTTCGACTAATTATCATTGTAACTGATCTATGACGCAATGTTTCATATATGTGCTATGTGTACTGTTGTAGTTGTTGTTGTGTTATCGTTGTTTGTTTTTTATCTTGTTTCTTGTTTTGTTTGTTTTGTCTGGTTGTTGTTGTCAGATGTGTCTGTAAAAATATTTTGTCTTTCTGTATGAAGTGTATTGTGTAATTTGAGGACCCCCTCGAAAACGAGATGATTCATCTCAAGGGGTTGCTCCTAATAAAGAAATTTCAGACATGGAATCTATATAAGTAGGTAATTTCACTCAGGCTTCAAGCTTACACATGCTGGACAGCTGTTTCAAATTGTTTTTTTCACTCTGAAAATTTCACGGATGATATTTCATGGTCTAAAATCACTTTTCACTTATACAACTGATTCAGTGAGGACCATAACATCAGCTGTTGCGTTTTCGTAATCAACATTTTGGATATCCTAACCAGTGTTGCCATGTCTGCTTATCATAAGCGACTTTGGGCTTGTTTTGCTGTAAAGTTGCTAGTAAATATTAGTAGTTGTGGGTTGCGTTTTTTTGGGCTTGCTTCCATTGTTTTAATTACTTAAACCAGTGGTTCTCAAATATTTTCATCTCATGGACCCCCAAATTAATATGTATTTGTCCCCTAACACCCATCTGAAAACGTTTTGTGCCAGGGAGCCCCGTATAAACCTTAAACCTTCCAAATATTCCACATGTTATTTTAAGATTGTTTTGAAAATAGCAGATCTACAAGCTCACAATGCATCGCATCGCTTGTAGACCGGCTATTTTCAAATAGCCGATGTACAGTATAGGTTCATGGTGCTCACGACACGTGGCTTACAGTCACTTCTTTCGGGCTTGTTTTCCTACACCTGGTTCTCTCACAAAATGTGGCAAAACTGGTCCTAACTATGGTATATTGGCCCTTATTGCTTATATTTTATGACAGTATGAAGTCAAATCAGATAGAAGTTATTTCACTAAGTAAGAGAATCATGAATGTGTTGTTGACTCAGACTCAGCCTGGCGTTTGCATAGATAATCAGGGAGTGTGATTTACATTGCCTTTTGTTTAACCTGGAGACATCAGGTCTAGGCTTCCTGGCATTCAGAGGCACTGATCAAAGAGCTTGGTCAACAGGTGGAGGCTATTGAAGTATATTCTCTGGTCCCAAAAGTGGCTGTAATCAGTTTACTGGGAAAAGGTTTAAGAAGAGGAGATCCAGTCCAAGTGTATTTCTGTCCGAGCATAGTTTTATTTACGCCCGACTGGCAAACTGCCATGTTGGGTCTGATTAGCAGCGCACAGCTTTCACATACAAACACAATATTTATAGTGTCTCAAATCTGGTTCACATGGGAGGGCCAAAGAGTTAAGACCCGCCCTTACTCCTTTTATCAGCCAATCCCAACACACAATACATGAATACTGCAGGGTCATGGCCGAGCCCACGCAACACTCTGTTGAAACACATTTACATATCTTTACAGTGGATCAATTTGTCTTGTTTCTATTTATCAAACTTTACTTTTGCACAAAGGCTGGTTTAGTAATCCTTGTTCAACATCTCTTAAGCTTTAGAATAAGCCCACACACTATATACTTTCATGATTGCAAACAGCAGTTTAGGAATACAATAAGTCAAATAAAAACCAGCAGTTACTTTAAGACTGAACACTTCCCTTAACTGATGTTTCTCTTGGTTTACAACACAGATCATAGTTATCAAGACTTTACTCATTTTAACTACAACATACGTTTTTACTCCGAATTAGTACTATCTTTAAAAGTAACTTTGTTTTAAACCAGTGGCTCAACCAACCTATGTAGAATGCTCAAGGTATGCAAAATGAATCAGAGCCTGACACTTTGTCCCCCATGGGGCCGAGCCTCAAACGGTATGCATACAATAGGACAAAGGCTTCTTTTCTGTAGGTACATACAAGCTTCTTTGGTTAATCAAATCAAGAGGTGTTGTCTCTCACCTGGGTACTAAGTATTTGCCTCTCTGACCCCAGGGGGCCAAGCTTCAAAGTCTGAATGCAATATGACAAAAGCTTCTCTTCCAGATGTAAACACAAGTTTCCTTTGTCAATCAATTTGAGGTGTTCTCTCTGTACCTACCCGAACCCCCATTATGTAACTGCTTACATTATGGTCAAATGGCTTCAATCTTGGGTTTTTCCACTCCTAGCACTAACTGCAAAACCCAGAATCAAGATAGTACTGTGCCACAGGATGGAATATGATTACTTATATGGAACTTATGTTTGAAACGATACTTCACTATCACTGACCCCCACCCCACATGAACCGTCTGTATTATAATGTGAGCTACAGTGTTTAAAAGGGGAATGAAATCTAACTCAGAATGGTCACACTACACCAGCCGAAGGGCTGCGTGGAGGAGCTGTTGCTATGCTGTTGTCCTTGAATGCTGAATAAATGAACATGGAACTTGGAAACCTGACGTCTCTTCTCTTCCTCTATTTCATTACAACCAACCAGCCTGCTAACACGCAGTTTACTGCCTCCAATACACGACATTTGGCGAGCCAGCTCCATTGTTGTGCTCACTTTTCCGGGTGTGCGCTTCAATTAAAGAACCTGTGTATTTTGAGGTGGCCGTGGGTGCGGGCCTGTGAGGAGGATCGGATCCATGGGTGTCTTCCTACGACGGGGAGGACCACGCGGAGCAAGCCATGGAGACGTCAGCGCGACCTACGATGAGGAACCTTGCGGCGGCGACGCTGTGAAGGCTGACTGCGCGACCGCCTCATGACCTGATCTCAGATGGCTACTCGCAGCACCTACTCTTCTCAGCTTGGCTGATGGCGGAGCGGACAACTTTCTGTGTCGAAGTGTTCCGTGGGGGGAGGGGTTGTGTGAACAGCGGCTATCTTTTGGCTGGAGGACAAAGGTACCACCTGGGACCTGCGCTCAGCTTCTCTGCTGAGGTGCGTGGACATTGAGATAGAGGCGACAAGAGCAGCATTGTCGGATGGAACACTGAACATTCAGGACGAGAGGTTGTATTTTTAGTGATAAAGTGATTTAAACTACGGAGCGTTGTTTTTGTTGCCGTGCGTAAAAGTGTGATGTGAGGATTTTGTTGTTTCACTCTCTGGTCTCTTGTATTTAATGTGAGTTTACTTTGTGTTTTATTATTTCATTGAAGAAACACTGTCTTCTGTTATCAATGTAGGCACCTCCGTTGGTAGTTATCATATGTAATTAAATGGTACAGGGTAAGCTTAGTGAAAAGCGTTATGTTGTCTTTTGGTTACAAGTTGGTGGGTCGGCGTGGGGGGACATTGGTGGGGGAAGTGTTATCGTTTAGTGTGATGTATATTTCAACTGTATTCTGTCAGCTTTCAATGTTTGTTTGCTGTGTAATATTTTATCCTAGAGTTTAGGGTTAACAGAGAGACCTGCGCACTGATTGGAGGGGAATGCATTATGTATTTTCTATAATAAGGTTTTCTCAGTTGTTTTATATTTTAAGCTTGTTTTATTTTTAAATAAGTTCCAGTCTTTGCCTTCTGTGTCAGTCAAAAGTCATGTGACCCATGACACACGCGACAGATGTTAGTCGATCCGTTACTAAATACTGATATTCTTGCTTGATTTTGTGGAACAGTTTGTCTATTTTTATTCTGAAATGACTTAATTGTGTAATTTCGATGCCTGTATCTAAGTTGTTCTGTTTGATGTGGTGTCTGATGTTAAATCTTCCTGAATGTCCTTTTGTTTAAACTTCCGGCCGGTGGTCATGGGGGATGTAAGTGGAAGAATGCTATTTTTTGATGTTTTTCTTTCATACTGTTTTATTCAATATACCTGGTTGCGAAAGACGTTAAAGTCTTTTGTGGGGGGAATATATGGTATATTGGCCCTTATTGCTTATATTTTATGACAGTATGAAGTAAAATCAGATAGAAGTTATTTCACTAAGTAAGAGAATCATGAATGTGTTGTTGACTCAGGCGTTTGCATAGATAATCAGGGAGTGTGATTTACATTGCCTTTTGTTTAACCTGGAGACATCAGGTCTAGGCTTCCTGGCATTCAGAGGCACTGATCAAAGAGCTTGGTCAACAGGTGGAGGCTATCACTGACCCCCACCCCACATGAACCGTCTGTATTATAATGTGAGCTACAGTGTTTAAATGAAAAGGGGAATGAAATCTAACTCAGAATGGTCACACTACACCAGCCGAAGGGCTGCGTGGAGGAAAGGGCTCCTGGTTCTCCTGCTATGCTGTTGTACTTGATGCTGAATAAATGAATGATCAGAACTTGGAAACCTGACGTCTCTTCTCTTCCTCTACTTCATTACAACCAGCCTGTTAACACGCAGTTTAATGCCTCAATTAAACGACATAACATCTTGTGTTGAAATAATCCAGTGCTGGTGGCAAGACGTCACAGTAAAAGCAACTCCCTTCCAGGGAAAGTTGCGCTCAACTCTTGATGTGTGGTCTCTTCCAGTGTAACAGGGTGCAGATTCTTGACAATGAAAAATAAAAAAACGTGCCGGAACGCGTCCGTTTCTCGAGGCTGCTGCTGCCTGTGCTATTCTTCATGAAAGAATCCAGAAGCTTCTCAAGAGAGCAGTGGTGGAAAAAGTACTCAAATGTTTTACTTAAGTAAAAGTATCAATACTGCAATGTAGAAGTACTCTGTTATAAGTAAAAAGTCCGGAATAGTATTGGTATCAAAATGTACTTGAAGTACCAAAAGTAAAAGTACAAAAAAAAATTCTCACAACGCGTCACAATGCCTAGGTATAAAATAGGCCTAAAGTGGTCAATGTATGTTTTATAATGTAATCATTTATAACTGCAAAGTAACTAGTAACTAAAGTTTTCAAATAATTGTGGTGGAGTAAAAAGTACAATATTTGCCTCTGAGATGTAGTGGAGTCGAAGTAAAAGTATAGACAATTGGAAATACTCCAGTAAAGTAAAAGTACCTCAAAATTGTACTTAAGTACAGTACTTGAGTAATTGTACTTAAATTATTTTTAATTGATCCTATAACATGAACCTGGAAGTTACAATTGTCACCTGGAAGTTACAATAGGTCAGGGTTTTGCTCAGGGAGACCTTGACACATAGCTGGGCTGGGAATTGAACCTAGGACCTCCTTTTTCCCCATTTGCTCTCATGACGCATTCAGCTATGGCCGTTTGTAAGTGTAAGGTCATTCCCAGGGTCCACCTTCACAAGTTACCCCATTCAGTAGGGTTGCCACTGTCATGACATTGTAGCTGTCAAACAAAAAACTAAATAAATAATATTTCCCTTGAAAGTATGCTAAACATATCAAGAGGATTTAGTAAGCTTAATAGACTTGCAACATGCACGCACGCACGCACGCACGCACGCACGCACGCACGCACGCACGCACACACACACACACACACACACACACACACACACACACACACACACACACACAAACAGCTACGTCCACACAGGGGTCGATTACACCCCGGGTGTGTAATCGGGCCTACTCGCCCCAGGCCCAGGGGCCAAATAGCTCAAGGGGCTCCTACCACAGCCTCTGCATGAAGTCGCTGTGTCAATAACAGAGCCCCAAACATCCAAACGAAGAGCCTAAACATACACTTTGAAGATGTCACAAGAAAGTGAAGTATATTTGTGGTCGAAAGAGTGGCTGTATTAGTCCCCTGGTGAAAGGTTCAAGAAGGGAAGTCCAGTCCAAGGATTTCAGTTAGGTTTCATTTTATTCCACCCAACAGGCAAGCTGCCAGGTTAGGTCAGATTAGCAGAGCGCCGCATTTTCATACAAGCATGTCATTTTATACTCTGTCTACCTTCTGCTCACAAGGGGAGGGGTCAGGTAGCTAGCCCAGCCCCTAATCCCCGTGGGCCTATCACACATCGAATACATGAATACTTGAGGAGTCGTGGCCGAACCCCCTCAAACATCCTGTTAAACACATTAGCATTGTCCTTACAGTGTGCCGACTTGTCTTATTTCCAATTATCAAAATTTACTACTACACAAAGGCTGGTTTAGTCATTCTTGTTCAACATCTCTTAAGCTTTAGGATAAGACCACACACTTTATACTTTCATGTTTGCAAACAGTAGTTAGAAATCCAATGAGTCAACATAAGACAACAGTTACTTCAGACTGAATATTTTCCCTAAATGACATTTCTCTTTGTTAACAGCACAAGTCATAGTTATCAACACTTTAATCATTTCAACTACTCATTTAAAAGGCTTTTAGTATTGTGCACATAGTCTTACTCAACTTGACAGAGTTAAAGCCAAACTTTCTTCTGTAGACTTGCTGTCCTCTGCCTAACCACTACGCATTCCCTGTCTGTAGCCAACACCCAGGAAGGAACAAAGGGATTATAATTAGTTCAAGACAGGGCATCACCTGGACTCCAGGGGGCTAGCTTCAAACAGTCTGTATACACTAGGACAATAGTATTATAATCAGCCACTTGGTAACAAAAGGTTTTTGGCTCAGCGACTTGTTTTGGTTCTCACTTAAAGCGGGTAGCTTCTGCTCCAGGACAAAGACCAGGATCTTAAAGGGTTGACTTGATCAACACATCAATAGCAAATTCAAAGTGGAGGGTATTGTCAGGGTTTTTTCCACTACCTGCCGCTCAGCTACACACAATTCTGTATCTCAGTATGGGATATGATTAATTATATGGAACCCATGTTTGAACGGATACTTCAGTCCCCTCTTGGTAGACTTAATAACGTCTACCATAAAGAAACTTTCAAACATTGGAAATAATAAAATACTGTTAAAACACTCGGGGTTAAATTCTCCGCCAGCCATCTGTCGAACCTGAAAAGACTCGCCATTAGTAGCCTATTTACGTAGCCAACTGAAACCGGAAAACAATCATCATTTGGTTACTGTTCAAAACACATCATATAACATACTTTGACAACGAGTGTCCTTTAGTGTCCACGCGCACAGAATGTTCTCTGTTCTTTCTTTTTTCGCCTGAGCTAAAAAACGCTGGTCTGTCTTCGTCTTGAGTGTCCAAGTTCTACTGGGGAATATTCAGTCCTTAAATCATAAGCTGTTCACAGCTTGGGACATGAGACAGAGGGAAGTGGAATGTGTAATGGATAAGGGGTGGGGGTTGGATGTCATGTTTCAATGACACCTACAGGGCATCTCTCTGCAAGCCCGCCCGGGTTACTTTGTTGAATCTGGAAGGCCCAGACCTGGATTCTGGATTTTCGCAGTATATCTGTGATACCACACCATCCAGCCATCTGTTTGATGGATGGGCTCCCTCCGTCCTGTAGTGATGTAGTTCGAAGGCTTCTCACCGCTCCTCATCTGCTCGACGCCGCTAGACCTGAGACACCCACTCGTCGGACCAGTAGACCTCCTGACCCCTGTGGAGATGAGTAGACAGACAGCCTTCCATGGCCCCTCCTCTCAGAAGAGGGATGAGTGGTTGACGGTTCACACCGGCTGAGCTGTAACGCCTGTCCCACACTGTAGACGATTTGTAGAGCTGTGTTGAGAAGACGCTGACCTTCCTGACATCCCAATGTCCTTCGTTGACAGTAGAAGCAGTGAAGTGTCGATGGGCCCCATCGGAGAATCCTTTGGGTATAGCAGCTGTCCTAGCATATTGGCATCTTGGCGTGTTCCTTTTAACATCCCACCGACTCCTCCCTGCTGCCACCGACACCGTCCACTCAGCCATGGTCTCCCCTCTTGGTACTGCATCCATCAGCGTCTCCAGCTTTCTCCAACGCCATCAGTTCCTGACATGAAAATACTTGGAAACAACTTTCCCTACACTTTCCCTAGGAAATTAGACATCCTTCTACAAATATCACATTTTAGCTATGTTTTAGTCAATTTATTCCTACATAAATTACTCTGGCTCAATCTCTTTTTGTTATATTTTACAAAACCATGATTCTCATTTGTTACTCATGGACCAGACCGTTTTAGCATTTTCCTAATAGTACCATTTTCCACAGTTTTAGCAACTTTTTAACTCTATTTTCCTACCAATACTTCAAAATGTGTTCTATAGTAATCTCTGTATAAACATCACCCCTCTTGGTTCTAAGTTTAGTAATATCAGAATTTTTACTCTCAATATTTTCAAAATGTTTACACGGCTTATGGCCTACTCAAATCTATTCTACTTAAGTACAGATTTTACAAAGATCAGTGCTGGTGATTTGTCGTCACAAGGGTGCAGAGCCGTTTAAACAAATGGAACGGAGACCTCCCTAACTGTCAAGTATCAAGTATTAGCTAATCTTTCTACCTTTCCTGTGGCCGGCACCCCGGGCCTGAGGGGTGCTAAACACTCCCCTACCCCAGGGATCCACCGCTATTCAACTCCAATGGGAGTATATCTAAAAGATATTCACCCCCTGACATTCTAACAATGCCAGCAGCTTAGGTCCGTTCCAGGAAAAGACTGTCCACCACTGGTGACTCCCATCCACCAACACTTACCTCGAAACTGCACAATGTGGTCAAATCTCCCTCTTTCTCAGCTTCTGACTCCTAACAGAGACAAGAACAAAGGGACATGGTAATTTTCAAGAAAGGCACATAACATCTCCCATATGGTGCTTTGGTATTATAAATGTTTATCTGTTCCTCAAACAAAAGAGAGGTACAGCCTATGTTTAGCCCCAGTGGTGAACCACTGAATTAGGTATTTTATTTCACTATCGAAACGATCCGTGAAAGTTAAAAGAATAGTGATTCAGACCAGGAACTATTTACAAGCTGTCCCTCAATTGAGGCAAAGTTTACAGTTTCATTTTAGCACAAAAGAGAAAAGACTGTGTTCTTAAGAAAAACATGAAAGAAAGGGTGTAATACCCTCACTTAACCATCAGAATTAATCAATGGTTCTGTCCTAAGATCTCCTAAAAATAAACCAAATGGAATTAATTTCAACAAAATATGGATCACAAAATCTCCCTGGAGCATATTGCTGAAAGGCTTTTTAGAATGAGCCTGTAAACCCTTGCATCCAGAAAGCTTGTGAAACTTCTACTTAATTATTTCTCCATTTTAACCTTCTATTATAACCACAACCTTACTTTTAAAATCAGTTTCCTCTGCGCTTCATTCATGGGTCAGTTCAACGAAATAATGTGTCTATCAGTTAAAGCACGTTTGTGTCGCGAACACTCCGTTCTTCAATTTCTAGGCACTTTTTAACCGATCCAAACATGGTCATGTCATGCTATTCCCCGCTGTGATCAAACTCAGCCCTTTCCAAAAAGATTACTGCATTCTGTTTCTGGCCAGAGTAACAGAATTTTTTCCAGGCGTGCACTCCCAGAATTGCAATCTCTCAGAAAAAAGGCCTCGATTTCACACCACAAAGGACAACATATCACAATCATTTTTTAAGGATCAGCCAAATAATTAAACCGCCATGAATAAAGCATATCCCCAATTTAACCTTTGTTCCCAACATTATATTTTCCTATATTCACTTCTTACTGTATCATTCCAATTTTCTTCTTCCTAAATTCACTCTTTACTGTCATATTCCAATTTATCTTTTTCTTAACTTCACTTTTTACTGTCTTCATTTGTAGATTCATATCCCTCCCCTCTTTACAACACTATTAGCAAAAATGTGTTGTAACTAATAGCACCTAAAAATCAACACTGGGGTCAAGCTATTTCACGCACAAAAGCACCGAAAAACTCCCAAACTCCAGCCAAAAAAATAAATTAAAAAAAAATCCCATCCACAAGACACAAAATGCACAATACTCACAAACAATACACGCACATATTCACTCACAACTCACTACACCTTTCCACTCACCTACTCACACACAACTCATACACAGAAAACACGGCTTAATCACACACATCCACACACAGGAGAAACTCCCAAGGTAGCATTATCACGAAAAGTGATAATTAAGATAGCAGTACACAGCCGAAAAGCCACAATACCACACATCGCCTCCAGAACCACAGTGTACTCACACACAAAGTACAAATGACCAGACGCTCCCAGCCTCCACCGCGCGCCGCCTCTGGTCACCCAAATCTCCACACCGCACCACTGCACTCACAACAATGCAACTTTACCACGAAAGTGATATTTGAAGAAAGTAGCCCACACTCACAACAAAGAGTCATCACAAGAAAGCAGGCTTATCACGAAAGTGAAAAGTTTAAGAAAGTAGCACACAGCCGAAAAGCCCTGACGCCACACGCAAGCACATGAAGGACGAAAACCGGCCCGCCGCGTCTGCCAGCCAAACCGGAAAGCCCAAAGCAATGACCAAATAAGGACTTTAGCATCACCACTGCCAATCCAAATCCACGCACCATTTGCAAGAGTCGCAGAACAGTCACCAAGTAAAGCAGCATTACAAACGTAATACCTAAAAACCAAAGGTCTACTCAAGAAAACACCTTCTGACAATCACAAGACATCTAAGTGCTCAGGGAAAAACATTTCTCAAATAAAACACATCAACACAACATTATCAACCAACTCCGCCAAAAACATTAACTTTACACTTTCAATACAAAAAACAAAGTGACAGCCAGCACCTTCTTCAAGGGAAAGGTCCGGGTAATGATGGGACGTTGAAAAACTCCCACTCTTCGAAACCCGAACAATGACTTCAAAGAAAGTAATATTTGCCACTTCAAGCCCCATTTCATCACATTTCCATCATTAATAAAACCACAGGCATTTTACGGGCATTCGACTCACGAAGTTCGACACGCGCTGATGTATCTGGACATCTGTACAAATATCCAGATCTTATAACCGGGACCTGTGGACTAGACCTTTCAAAGTCCGCAAACACAGTAAAAAGGTGCTGAATTATGCCCTCACGCCCGGACCCATACCGCCGGGCGGCCAATATACTCAGTGTGCGCTCCTTGGACACATATCGGGCACACACAATTTGTCAAAACACCGGTCAGAGGTATCGGAAAGGGTTTGGAGCAGAGGCCCGGCTCCTGAATCCTAGAATCACCCACAGTCTCACTATAATATCACGGTACGCTATGCCATATAACACAAAAGATCTATGATCTCCCGTGCGCATAACCCGCGCGCCCTGTTACTATATATATTCACCGCCTTACCAATGTAAAACAATTATCTCAAGCCCAAACTTTTTATCGCCTTATTATAGTTTGTCAGAGACACTACAAAATCTATTTACACTGTAAAAAGGTGGTGACCTATGTCCTCACGCCTGGGTCCAGGCGGCCAATCAACTTAGTGCGTTGTCCATAAACGCATATCGGACACACACAATTTGTCACTAAGCACCAGTCAAATCAGTAAAAAGGTGCCGAATTATGTCCTCACGCCTGGGTCCAGGCGGCCAATCAACTTAGTGCGTCGTCCATAGACGCAATATTGGACACACACAATGTTTCGAAACACCAGTCCATTTAAATGAGTCTGAAACATGAAGGCCTATTACATTGTTATAATAGGTATAAAATAGAACTTAGTAGCTTCCAGGCTTTTAACGGTCCTACAAGCTATTTGTGCCACAAAACACTTACCTTAACCTGGATTCCCCAAAAACCACCCCCGCCAGGAAACCAGCCCATCACTTCCGAAACCAAAAACAACAAACAAGGTCCTTTCGCATATTCTTCCCCCCAAAAAGAAGGAAAAAATAGTAAAACGACTGCCGACAAACGCCATTTCTGAAGTATATTTGTGGTCGAAAGAGTGGCTGTATTAGTCCCCTGGTGAAAGGTTCAAGAAGGGAAGTCCAGTCCAAGGATTTCAGTTAGGTTTCATTTTATTCCACCCAACAGGCAAGCTGCCAGGTTAGGTCAGATTAGCAGAGCGCCGCATTTTCATACAAGCATGTCATTTTATACTCTGTCTACCTTCTGCTCACAAGGGGAGGGGTCAGGTAGCTAGCCCAGCCCCTAATCCCCGTGGGCCTATCACACATCGAATACATGAATACTTGAGGAGTCGTGGCCGAACCCCCTCAAACATCCTGTTAAACACATTAGCATTGTCCTTACAGTGTGCCGACTTGTCTTATTTCCAATTATCAAACTTTACTACTACACAAAGGCTGGTTTAGTCATTCTTGTTCAACATCTCTTAAGCTTTAGGATAAGACCACACACTTTATACTTTCATGTTTGCAAACAGTAGTTAGAAATCCAATGAGTCAACATAAGACAACAGTTACTTCAGACTGAATATTTTCCCTAAATGACATTTCTCTTTGTTAACAGCACAAGTCATAGTTATCAACACTTTAATCATTTCAACTACTCATTTAAAAGGCTTTTAGTATTGTGCACATAGTCTTACTCAACTTGACAGAGTTAAAGCCAAACTTTCTTCTGTAGACTTGCTGTCCTCTGCCTAACCACTACGCATTCCCTGTCTGTAGCCAACACCCAGGAAGGAACAAAGGGATTATAATTAGTTCAAGACAGGGGTAGCATCACCTGGACTCCAGGGGTCTAGCTTCAAACAGTCTGTATACACTAGGACAATAGTATTATAATCAGCCACTTGGTAACAAAAGGTTTTTGGCTCAGCGACTTGTTTTGGTTCTCACTTAAAGCGGGTAGCTTCTGCTCCAGGACAAAGACCAGGATCTTAAAGGGTTGACTTGATCAACACATCAATAGCAAATTCAAATTGGAGGGTATTGTCAGGGTTTTTTCCACTACCTGCCGCTCAGCTACACACAATTCTGTATCTCAGTATGGGATATGATTAATTATATGAAACCCATGTTTGAACGGATACTTCAAAAGAAAACATCATACCTATATCTACATTACAATTAGGCTTATATTGTGGGCGCTGTGTTAGAGTTTATAAACAGATTTTTTATATACATTTAGTTTTGCTGTTGCGTAATCTTGACTGCCTGCGTTTTTGGATTCTTCATGCAACAAAACGAAACATTCTCCATGAATTCAAGGCTTCAAGGGAAGGGGTGAATATTTTTCTCTATTTTTTGTGATAGAAATGGTGAATAGAGATAGGGATAAGGCAGAGACAGGAGGGATATTTAAAAAAATATATTTAAACTTATTTTGATAATCTTCAAAAGAAGAGTCGCATCGTAAAGCGTTGTGAGCTTAAAGGGATATTTATAATTTGTACGTCTACTCAGGCTTTTGTGAGCAGCTCGGGACAGTTTTTAAGTTGCTTACCGGTAATTCAATATTTAGATATTTAATATTCATTTGATCAGACATGACCTTCCTATACAAACCCATTCAAACTCCATTTTAACCATGATGGATTCATCAACACCTGTCCTTGGTTCTGGTGACTCATACTGGCATCCTAATACGTGAGGGGGTCGTGTTTTTTCATTTAAAAAAACAAAATGGTGCATATAAAGGTATTTTGATTAGATAGCATGATTCTTTAAACTTAAAATGTCCCATTTGCCTACATACTAAATTATGTTCAACCATTAATTAAAAGACCTCTTTAAAAATAACTCGTTCGTCTCACTGATGAATATTTTGTGACAGGGACCCACCACATTGGTGTGTAATGCTCTACAACCAACAGCAGAGTGTGCACTAGACACGTGATTTGGCTGCTGTTTTTTGTCTATAGCAGTGGTTCTCAACCTATGGGTCGGCACCCTCAGGGGGGCTCCACACATGATTTTGGGGGGTCCCCAGATGACATGCAGTGAAGTGACAATTACACCTCAAAAAAAGAAAAAGATCATTACTGCATGAAAACTGCATCAACAAACTACACAAAAACTGGTCAAACATTGACCAAATTGTCAAATAATATAAGAAAGACGCAACATTTAGAAAATAGCTGATCTACAAGCTCACAATGCTTCGCGTTCCGAGGCGTTGTGAGCTTGTAGATCAGCTATTTTCAAATGTTTTGTCTGTGGAACCGAGTTAAACTAAATGTAATGCCTCAACTGCTACAATTCCAAGTGCTTGTCATGGTGGGGGGTCCCCATGATTATTCTGGGGGTTAAAGCCTGAAAAGTTTGCGAACCCTTGTATACTTCAAACTTGGGGGTCCTTGAAATGGAAAAGGTTGAGAATCACTGTGGTTGACAGTACAAAAACCTCTGCCCAGACAGCAACATAGAAAATGTTACACAGATTAGTTCCTAACCCAGTAAACAGTGTGGATACTAACATAAAGTATTGTTCCATTTGACCTATGGAATCTATATAAGTAGGTCATTTCACTCAGGCTTCAAGCTTACACATGCTGGACAGCTGTTTCAAATCGTATTTTCACTCTGAAAATTTCACGGATGATATTTCATGGTCTAAAATCATATTTCACTAATACAACTGATTCAGTGAGGACCGTAACATCAGCTGTTGGGTTTGTCTAATCAACATATTGGACATCCTAACCAGTGTTGCCATGTCTGCTTATCATAAGCGACTTTGGGCTTGTTTTTCTGTAAAGTTGCTTGTAAATGTTGGTAGTTGCGGGCTGCGTTTTTTTGGGCTTGTTTCTTGTGTAGTTGCTTATTTGGGCTTGCTTTCAATGTTTTAATTACTTAAACCAGTGGTTCTCAAATATTTTCATGTCATGGACCCCCAAATTAATATGTATTTGTCCCCTAGCCCCCATCTGAAAATGTTTTGTGCCAGGGAGCCCCGTACCAGATTTGTGTTGTTAGAATTTCCAAGTTTCCAGAATTTTCAGAGTTTCCAAAACCTTCCAAATATTCCACATTTTATTTCAAGATTGTTTTGAAAATAGCAGATCTACAAGCTCACAATGTGTCGCATCGCTTGTAGATCGGCTATTTTCAAATAGCCGATGTACAGTATAGGTTTAAAGTGCTCACGTGGCTTACAGTTACTTCTTTCGGGCTTGTTTTCCTAGACCTGGTTGCTTATGTTCTCTCACAAAATGTGGCAAAACTGGTCCTTACACCTTGTGTTGAAATAATCCAGCACTGGTGGCAAGACGTCACAGTAAAAGCAACTCCCTTCCAGGGAAAGGTGCGCTCAACTCTTGACGTGTGGTCTCTTCCAGTGTAACTGGGTGCAGATTCTCGTCAATGTACAGTGAAAGAAACGCTGAGGAAGGCCTATACGTGCCGAAACGCGTCCGTTTCTCAAGGTACTATATGTAGACTAATTGCTGCCTGTGCTATTCTTTATGAAAGAATCCACAATGACGCATTCAGCTATGGCCGTCCAATTATTTGTAAGTGTAAGTTATAAGGTCATTCCCAGGGTTCACCTTCACAAGTTACCCCATTCAGTAGGGTTGCCACGATCATGAGATTGTAGCTGTTGTCATACAAATAAACAATTTGAATTGTGTATTTGGCACAAAATTTCACAGGGCATATATAAGAAATAACTACATAATATACAAAGAAATGACTGGCTAATAATATAAATAAATAATATACTATTAGACAAACAGGTTATTTGCTTAATAATACTATACTTTTAAACATTGTTTTGTGAAAAACGTGTCACGACAACACGTCACGATTTGACACATTGTGAGCTTTTAGATTTCCGCTATTTTTGAATATGGAAATTTTTCAACAGATGAAATCATATAGCTTGTACATCTGCTATTTTTTTAACATTGTTGAAAAATCTTGTAAGTGTTTGAAAAGTGTTGATTTTTTAACACACATCTTCTCTTCTGGGGGTCCCTGGAACAATTATTTTTCAGATTAATTTGAGAATACTGATTTAGAAGACATTATGTAGAATTGGCCACTTAATGTCTTAATAGGTTAAAAAGAATTGTGATTATCTCAAATAACTGTAACAGACCAGCCTATACCTGCTGTGATGACGCTTTTGCTTTGATCTCATGACATCTCTGAGATCATAATCACACTACTTACTGGGAAGAGGTCACAGTCATGTTCTTAGAAGTGCGTCTGGGTAAAAAGGAAACTTAAAGTGAAACTGTTTCAGTATAGTGCACAGTAAAATCCTCAGTGTTTATTTATCCATGTGTTACTAGAGGGTAAAATGTAAATGCAAAGGTCCATTTGGTTATGTTTGCACACTCTTAAAATGAGTTAAAATGTTAACCAGTTAGTCACCAGAGCACTGGGCACTAGAGAATCTGGGCCTGTTTTATTAAACCTAATGGAATGGAACTGGCCATTAGGTTTAGTCATACATACAAATGTATTTAAGGATACTTAGTACAATAATTAAACTGATAGATACATATTTGCACTGGGCCCTGTTCACAGGAGTGTCCAGTTCTCCGCTGTGCCCACTAGTTCCACATTTGGAACATCTGCAGTTTTCTTGCATTCAGCTGAATCAGTGCTTTTTGAAGTAGGGTCTGGGGACCCCCAGGAGTCATTGAGGGGTTGCAGGGGTCCCCAGCTAAATGATTGATTGATAGCAAGGAATCAGATGGACACTTACATGTGCGTAACTTTGAGAGTGTGCAAACGGGACCAAATGGACCCGTAAAAGTTCCACTTGTACACTCTCTGTGTCATGGGGGTCTGTGGCCCCCATGACACAACTCTTTCACTCTATTTTTATTGTAAAGTTGTAGTCATTCGTATGCTATGGTTTTCTCTTGCCGTTTCCTAAGCAGAATGTTGTAGTCAGGTTAAGGGGGTGCTTGGATTCAGACTCAGAGACAGTGGTGTAAAGTAACGTACATTTACACAAGTACAATTTTGAGGTATTTTTACTTTACTGGAGTATTCCCAATTTTCAATACTTTTACTTCTACTCCAATACATCTCAGAGGCAAATATTGTACTTTTACTCCAATACAATTATTTGAAAACATATTACTTGTTACTAGTTACTTTGCAGATATAAATGATTACATTATAAAACATACATTAACCACTTTAGCCCTATTTTATTCCTAGGCTATTTGAAAATAGCCGATCTACAAGCTCACAACGCATCGCATTGCGACACGTTGTGAGCTTGTAGATCGGCTATTTTCAAACATTTTAGTACTTTTACTTTTGGAACTTTAAGTACCTTTTGATACCAATACTTTTGTACTTTGACTCAAGTGAATTTTTTATTCTGGACTTTTACTTGCAACAGAGTACTTTTACATTGCAGTATTGATATTTTTACTTAAGTGAATCATGTGAGTACTTTTTCCACCACTGCTCAGAGATCAGTGAAAGAGGAGGTAGCCTACTGAAGAAACAAAAGCAAAAGAATTGAGAACCACCGGTCTAATGCAATACCAATTTATCCTCCAATTTTTACAGTGTGGGAACTTCCCTGTGCTTGACATGTTAAGACATGAGCTGCATGAGGCGTGTCTGCTCTGCAGCACCAATAAACCAGCCTGTAGCCGTAAACAGTAACATGCTCCATTACTTCCTCTACCTGCCTAGAAGCAGTGGTGGAAAAAAGGACTCAATTGTTACTTTAAGTAAAAGTAGCAATACCACAATGTAGAAATAATAGCCTATGTTACAGGTAAAAGTCCTGTATTGAAAACGTTACTTGAGTAAAAGTGTAAAAGTATCAGCATTAAAATATACTTTAAGACGTTTTTTTTAAATATATATAATTAAACATATACACTCAATATCAAAAGTTAAAGTAGTCTACTCAATATGCAGAATGTCGCAGTGCTCAACTACTTTCAAAAGGTTTCAAAATGTGTTTTTGATGCATTGTGAGCTTGTAGATCTACTTAGAACAGCCAAAGCATAACATAAGGCTTACATTGGTTAATGTATGATTTATAACAATCTAAATCTGAGAATTAGCTAATGTTTTCCAGTAATTGTAGTGGAGTCAAAAGTACAAAATGTGCCTCTGAGATGTAGTAAAGTAAAAGTAAAATACTTTTACTTATACTTTTACTAAAAGTAAAATACTGAAGTAAAGTAAAAGTGCCTCAGTATTGTACTTAAGAACAGTACTTGAGTGAATAATCTCTGTCGGGTGGAAACCTGTCCCAAACTGTTACTTTTCAGGATTCAAATTCAAAAGCATCAAAAGTAGCAGATCGACAAGTACAAAAGAGCTTTAAGCTTGCAGATCTGCTACTTCTGATGCTTTTTGTGTGACGCTGTATGATCAAGTAGGGCGTTAATTTCCCCCAAAAAACACAAAAAGTTAGGAGGAGATAAGAGGTTTCTTAGCAACAAACAACAAAATGTACTTTAGTTACTGTCCACCACTGTGAATGACTCTGCAGTTCCATTAACAGCCTATAGTGGTAAATACCTAAACATCCACATGATCCTTTCCAGTACTTCCTCAAGAATCAGTGTTGCCAGATGTTGTGAGAGAAATAAGCAACCAGGCCTAGGAAAACAAACCCAAGAGGCGACTGTAGGCCCCATGAGCACTTTAAACCTATATAGGCTACTGTACACCGCCTATTTGAAAATAGCAGAATTACAAGCTCACAACGCGTTGCGATGTGACGCGTTTTGAGCTTGTAGATCTGCTATTTTCAGAAGATTTTTGAAACGTTCTAACAACACAAATCGGGTACGGGGCTCCCTGACACAAAACATTTTCAGATGGGGGGTTAGGGACAAATACATATTTATTTGGGGGTCCATGACATGAAAATATTTGCAAACCACTGGTCTAAAGGATAATTTTCGGCAAAGAGGTTTGTTTGGTGTACAGGGAAAAAAGAGCAGACCAAGTACCGAGCCAAAGGTCAAGTTTACTAAGTATTGAGGGTTTAAGTGGTTAAATGTCTGAACACACACATTTAATGAATCCAATATGTAGTAGGGGGTCCTTGCTTCATCTCTCTCTCAGCTAAGGGGTCCTTGGCCTGAGAAACGTTGAAGACCCCTACTTTAGAAGAAAAAAAGAACCCTACAACTACTAATAAATACAAGCAACTTTACAGGGAAAAAAAAGTCGCTTATAATAAGCAGAAATGGCAACACTGCTCAACATGCTTCTAGAAGCATGCAGTGCAGCTGTCACTTGACTCCAGGGTGATGTAACAGTGGGGAATCCCCGCTGTGACGTCACGTGCAGGGCTGTTCCAAACCCTCCTATAAAACACATTGTGTCAGTGTTTATGTTGCAATGGAACACAGACGAGAACACAACCAACCATGAAGCTGGAGCCCAGAAAACAGTCCCTGAAGCGGACCAAGAGCCACCAAGAAGCAACGATTAAAGGTGAGTAAAAAAGCCACATTTGTTTTCAAATTAAGGCCTATAAGAGTGGACTATTTGTTGCTGAAATTTGATTTAAGAGATTGAAGATTTAAGAGATTCAAGAGTCAAGGTTTTATTTGGTGTGTCACATACAGGACAAATGAGCAAAACTAAAATCTAAACATAAGGTTTAATTAAGTAACAAGTTGGTTATAGTACATAAAAGTTTTATTTTTGCTTTAATTCATGCGTGTGTGTTTTATGTGTGTGTTATCATGCCCCACACACAGTGGTGGAAAAAGTAAAACATGTTTACTTAAGTAAAAGTATCAATACTGCAAGTAGAAACTCTGTTAAAAGTAAGGTAATGAAAATGTACTTGTGTAAAAGTACAAAAGTAATGCCATCAAAATATACTTTACTTTACTTTATTATGGATCCCCATTAGCACTTGCCTAAGCATGGCTATTCTATTTTATACGTAAAATAGAATATTTAGTACTCATTATACAAGCTTGTAGGTTGGCTATTTGTATATAGCCTAAGTTCAAATATGGCTGAAGAGGTTAATATACGTTTTGTAATAATAATCAAAATATTCAAAGTAACTACAGTTTTCAATTAATTATACTGGAGTAAAAAGTACAATATTTGCCTCTGAGATGTAGTGGAGTAAAAGTACTGACAATTGGAAATACTCCAGTAAAGTAAAAATGCCTCAGAATTGCACTCAAGTACAGTACTTGAGTACATTTACTCAGTTACTTACAGTAGTTTACACCTCTGCTCACACAGTCCATGTTCTGTCTCTTCCCAGACAGGAAAGCCATCCTGGAGTGTGCTTCACATCTGCGTAAAATCGGAGACCTGTTGAACGACTACATCCTGGGGGACAAGGTTCAGCGAGCCAGGAGGGTCTCCACTACTGGTCCTAGAGTCAAGTGACATCATCGACAAGATGGATACATTGTATCCGGGAAATTCAATTAAACCCAGTTTGCCACGTGACACTGTAAAACACTATAGGCGAGGCCTTGATTCACTCTTGGAGTTTGGATTTGGAGCAGTGGGCCTCAAAGTGGGGTCCAGGGGACCCTCAGTGTTCCTTGAGGGTCCCCATAACTCGGGTCCTTGAAATGAAAGCTAAAAAAAAATCTCGAGAGCCACTGGGTTTGGAGTATGGAAAAACTGATGCAACTTGTTATCAACAAACAAGGAAGCAGTCAGTGTAGTCAGCTGGACGTCTGTAGTTTGCTGCATGCTGTTATCTGCTGGGAACAGGATGAACTTAATGGATAAGCTATTATCCTGGACCTCTCTCTCTCTCTCTCTCTCTCATAAACCGTACTTGGAAAACCATCCACCAAGCTTACTGTGACTGGACTGGAGGCAATAATGATTTGATCCCAAATATTATAAGAATATAATTTCACGCTGTTTATGTATTTCTTGCTTTGACACATTTATGTGTAGGCTATGTTGATCTAGTTAGAGAGATCAGACCTTATGCTAATGTTTAATTACATAGCTGAATGGGTAGAGAGAGGCTGTCTGGGAAACAAAAGGTCCCTGGTTCGCAATTCATTTGCAGCCAGTTAAGACACTGAACCCATAACTGCTCCCCGAGGCCAGAGATGCTGCTCACTGCTCCTAATACTGAGGATGGGTTAATGCACAGGATATCACACGTACTGTATGTGGAAATGTGACAACAACAAAAAAAGTGGGGTCCAGGTGATGATGATGATTATTATTATCATGGTTGTTGTTGTTTTTGTTTGTGTTTTTATTGATGTAAATGTATTATTGAAGACACACCCCATCTTCCAAAACCTCTCTCAAGATGGTCCGTCAGGTTGATGTTGAACTTGAACTTTTTAACAGACTTTGAAAACGGATAATCTTTGGGACAATGCAAATCACACTTGAAATGTTACTACATTTGAGTAAAGGTGTTTGGACTAAATTAAATTTCATGTTTTGCCCAATTTGCAAATCAGGTTCTATCCTTGAGTCAATGTTAAGTTAATAAACCAAGTTTGAAAATGTCATGTTTTGCAGTTGATATCACTTATTGTCTCCGCCAGGCCGAAAGGCATGGCGAGAGAGTATGTTTTTGCCCCTGTCCGTCCGTCCGTCCGTCCGTCCGTGTGTCCGTCCGTGTGTCCGTCCGTGTGTCCGTGTGTCCGTCCGTCCGTGTGTCCTGTCTGTGTGTTAGCAACAAATCTCCGGCACCGTTGGCCCGGTCGCTGCGAAACTGTGCACACACACTCCCTACCTCTGCCTCAATTTTTTCACATGGGCCTGTTATAGCGCCACCAGGAGGCCGATTTGTGCAAAACCCATTTTTTCCCATTACTCCTACAGTTTTTAACCAAACCTCATGCAAATCGGTACACAGTATCTCTATAGTCATGTGATCAACCCTGATCTGTCCGATTTCCCATATTCCATCCTCATTGGCTAAGGTTACCATCCAAAGTTTGCAGGATTGGTCCGTTTTGAACAAACTGCCTCAAATCATGAACGCAGCTTGCCATTTGCATAAAATTGCACACGCACATTCCCACTAGGCCGAGGAAGAAATGGCACTTAAACCTTTTCACATCAGCCTCATGGTGGCGCTATAACAGGCCGATTTGCATTTTTAACTATAACTGCACCGATCTGCGTGAAACTTTGCACGCCTACTCCCTAGAGGCCAAGGAAAAACATCTGCACTGCATTTTTCACATCTGCTTTTTACAGCGCCACCAGGAGGCCGACTTATGTCAAATACATTTTTGGATATTAATCCTTCAGATTTTATCCAAACATTACACAAATCGGTACACAGTATCTCTATAGTCATGTGATCAAGACGCATCTGTCCGATATTTCATATTCCATCCTGATTGACTAAGGTTGACTTCCAAAGTTTGCAGGATTGGTCCGTTTTGAACAAAATGTCTGAAATCATGAACGCGGCGTGCGATTTCCGTGAAAATTTGCACGCACATTCCCACTAGGCCGAGGAATTGGCCTATTATAGCGCCACCAGGAGGCCACAATAACTTACCTGACCTGGCGGAGACCTGTGCTCCGAGGAGCACTTTTTCTAGTTATTCACTGTGATTTGATGTTTTATTCCTCTTTTAGTAAAACTTTGGATGAACTGCTGGAGAAGTTATGGTGTGGTCTCTTTCTAACATGGATAAAGGCAACCATAGCCTACAGGATAAAGCCTCACAGTTTGCAATGGTCAATTCTTTTGACATTCTTTTTCTGTCAGCAAGCAACAGTGTTCCCTCTGAGACAAGAAGAGCACATGAAGATCCACTGATGGGCAGAGAATAGATGGAGCATGAAAACACACACATTAAATTGCAATTAGTCTGCAATGTAATACAGCTTTAGAGTCTCTGTGATAGTGTCATATTTACTGACTGAGGCCCTCTGGTGATGAGGGACAGAATTACAGGTGAATTGCTCAATGTTTTGAATAAAGTCATTATATCATGGCACGTCTCCAACACATCTTTGTCAAAGACAGATGCAAGTGTGAATGAACACTCACTGTTATTGTTTCAAGTTCAAGGTTATGTATGGTTACACCTTGTGTATTATGTACACATAAGAGTTACGAAACAAAACCCTACTAATTACTACTTAAAGTTAATTGTATCACAAATTGATTAGACAGGAGTATCACATCCTCGGACCAGGACATGGTGGCACCGTCAGGGTGGTAGCCCTTGGCCAGGCACAGCAGGGTGGCACTATTGTCCCCAGAGACAGGAGGCTGGATCGGAGCCATCAGGACCAGACTGGGGGGAGACGGAGGAGGAGAGGACACATGAAATCAACATGTCACTTAAAGGTTTACAGTAAAAGCACTGTTTCTGACTGATAGCATTATTATTAATCAAAATTGACTTGAGTAAAAGTACAAAAGTAATCAAAATATACTTATGGTACCAAAAGTAAAAGTACTCATTATACAAGCTTGTAGGTCGGCTATTTATATGGCTGAAGAGGTTATGTTTTGTGTATGTTTTATGTATGTTTAATTACATAGCTGAATGGGTAGAGAGAGGCTGTCTGGGAAACAGAAGGTCTCTGGTTCGCAAT
The DNA here is from genome assembly GCF_963280865.1 of Gymnoscopelus braueri. NCBI lineage: Eukaryota > Metazoa > Chordata > Actinopteri > Myctophiformes > Myctophidae > Gymnoscopelus > Gymnoscopelus braueri. Next base: position 2,551,138 of record NC_137608.1, read on the forward strand.
TCATTTGCAGCCAGTTAAGACACTGAACCCCTAACTGCTCCCCGAGGCCAGAGATGCTGCTCACTGCTCCTAATACTGAGGATGGGTTAATGCACAGGATATCACACATACTGTATGTGGAAATGTGACAACAACAAAAAATAGACAAAAAGTAGGGTCCAGATGATGATGATTATTTTTGTTTGTGTTTTTATTGATGTAAATGTATTACGTAAGACACACCCCATGTTCCAAAACCTCTCTCAAGATGGTCAGGTTGATGTTGAAATTGAACTTTAACAGACTTTAACACAGAGATAATCTTTGGGACAATGCAAATCACACTTGAACTGTTACTCCATTTGAGTAAAAGTATTTGGACTGATTCTAATACTATTTATTCTTTTACCCAATTTGCAAATCAGGTTCTATCCTTGAATCAATGTTAATAAACCAAGTTTGAAAATGTCATGTTTTGCAGTCGATATCACTTATTATTCACTGTGATTTGATGTTTTATTCCTCTTTTAGTAAAACTTTGGATGAACTGCTGGAGAAGTTATGGTGTGGTCTCTTTCTAACATGGATAAAGGCAACCATTAGCCTACAGGATAAAGCCTCAATGTACAGTTTGTAATGGTCAATTCTTTTGACATTCTTTTTCTATCATAAATAATGTTACAATTATTTCAGAGTTTAAAGGCAAGTTTATTTGTACAGCACATTTCAACAAGACAAAATAAGCACGTAATAAAAAGTTAATTAGTTAACAAAGAGTTGGGAGAATAGAAAATAAGAATAATGTCAGGAGCCCATATACAATACAACTGTGTACCAGGGATGGGAAGATAATCATTATTGTTTATCGGGATAGAAAATGCTGACAATAATCATATCGCAGAGATTTTAATTCAGTGTGATATTATCCGTCATACAGTGGACCTGAGTTGGAGCTCTGTACTTTTTTCCATCTACACCAAATATCTTAGCCAAGAATATCAGATATACATGCTCACACTGCAGAGCGTGAACTTGTAGATCTGATATCTTTGTCTAATGTGGATATTTTTGGCCATAATATGGATTATGGGGTGAAAGTGGTTAACAAAAGTGGCATCTTAAGAGTTTTAAGCATAGTTTGATTATCATTCATCTCAATTATTTTGGTCACAGTAATCGTAATGTTCAAATCCTCCCACCCCAGTGTGTGGGACGTACAACGTAACTGTGTCAAAAGAAAGGATAATTCTGATTGTACTACAACATAAAGAGCTACATACCCTCCCCCTCATTATCATAACACAACAGGTGTGGGCATGAGGAGGAGGAGGGACTAGGACAGGTGGGTGGTGCTAAGGTGGTGGAGGAGGTGCTAAAGTGAGAACCAGGTATAGAGCGTCGCAGTTCCCGCCCACTTCCTGTTTTTTTTGGTGCCGGAAGAAAAAACTCAATGCATTTTTCCATTGACATTTCCAAAAATATTTATATCTATTAATTTAAGCCTCGAATCAAGCCATCATGACATGACATGAATCATGACCATAAACGTTTGATTCTGTGATTTTTTTTTGTTGAAAACGGCAAAACAAAGGGTATTTATTAAATATAGTAGGCTATATCATATAATTAAATATAAAATAAAAAAAAATCACAGAAAAAAACTTTTTATGGTCATGATTCATGTCATCTCGTGATGGCTTGATTCGAGGCTTAAATTAATAGATATAAATATTTTTGGAAATGTCAATGGAAAAATGCATTGAGTTTTTTCTTCCGGCACCAAAAAAAACAGGAAATGGGCGGGAACTGCGACGCTCTATAGAGCATTGCAGTTCCCGCCCCTTCCGGGTTCCACCGCAAAATACTCAATGCATTTTTCCCATTGACATTTCCAAAAATATTTATATCAATTAATTTAAGCCTAGAATCAAGCCATCCAGGGTCCTGGTGAATCATGACCATAAAACGTTTGATTCTGTGATTATTTTTTTTTGAAAACGGCAAAACAAAGGGTATTTATTAAATATAGTATATCATATAATTAAATATAAAATAAAATAAATCACAGAAAAAAACGTTTTATGGTCATGATTCACCAGGACCCTGGATGGCTTGATTCTAGGCTTAAATTAATTGATATAAATATTTTTGGAAATGTCAATGGGAAAAATGCATTGAGTTTTTCCTTCCGGCACCAGGAAAAACCAGGAAGTGGGTGGGAACTGCGATGCTCTATACATAATGAACTGGAGGCGTGTCCACATAAAAACATAATTTGAACAGTTTCTGTACACTTTTTTGAAAAGAATCTTCCTCCTAGTATAACCATAATACCTGATGATTATGTTTTAGGGGGGGGGATCACTGAAAGTCACGGCACCCCGTCTTTAACATGACTGACTTGTCAAATACATGACTGAGTATTTTATGTGCAGAATGCACTATTGCATGTTGGTAATTCACCTAATAACACTGCATGTTTGTCATGAAAACTCAAACAATGTCGTTCACAGCAGTAAAATGTCAGTTTGTAGCAGTGGTGTAAAGTAACAAAGTACATTTACTCAAGTAGTGTACTTAAGTACAATTTTGGGGTATTTTTACTTTACTTGAGTATATCCAATTTTCTGTACTTTTACTTCTACTCCACTACATCTCAGAGGCAAATATTGTAATTTTACTCCACTACAATTATTTGAAAACTTACTTAGTTACTAGTTACTTTGTAGATTTTGATTATTATTACAAAACCACTTCACCGTCCTATATACATTTCGACCATTTAAAAATAGCCGATCTACAAGCTCACAATGCGTCGCGATGCGACGTATTGTGAGCTTGTAGATCTGCTATTTTCAAATGATTTTTATGCATTTTTGAAAACTTGTGAAATGGGACAATGAGTACTTTCTACTTTCGATACCAATGCTTTTGTACTTTTACTCAAGTACATTTAGAATTCCGGACTTTTACTTGTAACAGAGTATTTCTACATTGCAGTATTGATACTTTTACTTAAGTAAAAAAATGTAAGTACTTTTTCCACCACTGGTTTGGAGGCAGGTAATGTACTGCTTGCTGTTCATTGCCCCTGTATAATCAAGGGCTCTACCAGTGGTTCTCAAACCTGTTTAATTTTAAAGGACTCTCAGAGTTACACACCTGTAGGTGTCCATGGAACTCTCAATGAATGGTCAGTAACCTACAGTATCTACCCATTTCGGTTGTATATCATTGATGAGCATATCTTCAATTAGTGGAACTTAAAAGGGCAGATGGGGAGTATATCAGAGTCATTGAGCAAAATGGGAGAAGTTTGTAATATGACCACAAGATGGTGGTGTGCACTTAATTTAGGAATCTTCCTAAGCTAAATAGACCATTCTACAACAGCCTATTAGGTCTCTCGGACCCAGTGGTGGCAAAAGTACTCAAATGTTTTACTTAAGTAAAAATATCAATACTGCAATGTAGAAGTACTCTGTTACAAGTAGAAGTCCGGAATTAAAAATGTACTTGAGTAAAAGTACAAAAGTATTGGTATCAAAATGTACTTAAAGTACCAAAAATAAAGGTACTAAAATGATTGAAAATAGCAGATCTACAAGCTCACAACGCGTCGCATCGCAACGCGTTGTGAGCTTGCAGATCGGCTATTTTCAAATAGCCTAGGTATAAAATATGGCTAAAGTGGTTAATGTATGTTTTATAACGTAATAATTTATATCTGCAAAGTAACTATATAACTAAAGTTTTCAAATAATTGTAGTGGAGTAAAAGTATACAATATTTGCCTCTAATAATAATAATAATAATAACTGGGATTTATATAGCGCTTTTCTGAATACTCATACTCATACTCAATACATTTCTGAGATGTAGTGGAGTAGAAGTAAACGTATAGAAAATTGGAAATACTCCAGTAAAGTAAAAGTACCTAAAAATTGTACAGTACTTGAGTAAATGTTACTTTACACCACTTCTCGGACCCAATGCGGAAGCGCGTGCACAAACATTTGCGTTTTCTGGGCAGTTTCTTTTCGGTTTTTGGTTACTTTGTTTCGGTTTTAGGGTTAGGGTTAACTTAGGGTTGTTATTTAATTCTTATTTTTGCCTGATTTTACTGATTTAAAACGAAATAATGCTGCGCACATATATAATTTGCACAATTCCCATAATTTCCCAGCATAACATTTGGGAAGGCTTAGCCTACCCTAGCCTTCATTACCCGCCACCTATGCACATGCACACACTTTGTTTCTGTTGATTTGTGGTGATAAGAAGCCCTTATTTGTGTGCATGGTTCTTGTATTCAAATTCTATACAGTCAAATCCTCAGTGTTAATTTAACTCTGAGAGTGTACAAATATAACCATATTGAGCTGTAAGGGTGTCATACCCCCCCCTAAACTGTGAGTTACTTGTTTAAAAAATGTCTTGTTTCTACAAGAAATTTGTTGAAATGTGTTGTTTTAAAGTTGTATTTTATGTTGTATCTTATTTTTTTCATGCCATCCATAGATTTGAGATTTTAGATCTATTCTGTGGTTTTACATGCAATCTATTCTCTGCTCAGTGCTCATCAATGTCAAACAAGCAGTCAACCAGAAACACCATATTCCTGTCATTTGCAGATGAATACTGAATCCCAAAAGGATTTGGGAACAGTCAGGTGTTCAAATCACGTTGTGTCTTAGTTTAAAGTTGTTAGTGTTATGTTTCCGTCAACCTGCTCAATGTTATTGTCCTACTAAATCAGTGACCATATTTCTTAATGACCATATTTCCTATAAGTACATAGTGCAGTACAAAAACCCTTCTCATACCAACAGGCATGCTGTTAGAGACCCTTTCAGTTCCTCTCTCAAATCTTTTTGTGATTGCAGATGTTGTCTTGGTTTCTGTCCTGGTGCTCTCTCTACTTCTCTCAGAAACTAAATGCACCTCACAACCTCTCACCATGGATCACTGTAGAAGACATCACAGCGCTTAGAAATGCAGCGTAAATAAATGATTTCCTATAAGGATTTTTATGATAAAGATGAAGCTAGTGCACCTATCAAAACTACTTAAAAAAATATATTGAAATTGAAATCACCTCTACGTTAAATAATGCTATACACACATTCGCTCACTGTGTGTGTGTGTGTGTGTGTGTGTGTGTGTGTGTGTGTGTGTGTGTGTGTGTGTGTGTGTGTGTGTGTGTGTGTGTGTGTGTGTGTGTGTGTGTGTGTGTGTGTGTGTGTGTGTGTGTGTGTGTGTGTGTGTGAGTGTGATACAATCTGTGTGAACCATGACACACTCGGGAAGTGTAAGGTATGGTCTGTGTGAATGTCATTACATTGCATCCTTCCTAATTTTCTTTCACAATAAAACTACTGATCAAATGTGAGTGAATTAGTCTATACAAGTCACTTTGAGTGGCAGTTGGTGCAAACGCTCACCCCAAAACATGATTTACGATTTGGTACATAACTCGAATGGCGCTGAGTCGGCTCAAGCGAACTTCACAATGTTCGGCACGGGCCACGGCAACTCGCTCGCCTTAGCTTGCTCGGCGGCCTTTGTCCTTGTTTTCTCGTTAGTTCCAACTGTTGGAGATATGCCATGATATATAATGACTTTATTCAACACAGAGAAGCAATCAGCAAAACATTGAGCAATTCACCTGCAATTCTGTCCCTCATCACCAGAGGGCCTCAGTTAGTGAATAAATGACACTATCACATAGACTCTAAAGCTGCATATCAGACCTTAGCAGCCACCACATGTTTTTCCCTAGCAACCACCTGTTTCACCCTAGCAACCACCTGTTTTACCCTAGCAACCGCCTATTAGACCCTAGCAACCGCCTATTCGACCCTAGCAACTGGCTATTCGACCCTAGCAACCAATGTTTTACCCTAAAATACAACATTTTAAACTACTCAACACTGTCAATACTATCAAAAACGTTTAACACTGCTAATACTTTAACACCTTCAAAGCTTTTAAAACCTTTAACACCTTTCAAACCTTTAGAACCTTATACCTTTAAAACATTTAGAACCTTTAAACCTTTAGAACCTTAGACTTTTAAAACCTTTAGAACATAAAACCTTTAGAACCTTTTGAACATTTAAACCCCGTTGAACCATAAACCTTTAAAACTTTTAAAACCTTTAAAACCTTTAATACTACTAATACTTTGAAACCTTTAACACTTGTAAAACTATCAATACTCAATACTATCAACATTCTTAGCGATCCCACACTGTTTCTTCAGGAACAGTGCTTTCTAGTTGTTGTTATTATTATTATTGTAAAAACAGACATGTGTATATCTTTGCTGAATGTGTCATTATTATCATCACTTTACCCAAATACAGCTCAAGTGGAGTTTTTGACCGTTAATGTGGAGATCAACAAGTAACATTTTTGTCAAGGGTTATAAGCTGGCTTTGAGACAAACTTATCGACGTAACTGAGAAAGAAATAATTATCAAGAAGACCACATATAATTAAGACTGATCAATCAGTATCATGGCATGAATATGTCAATGTAAATGTGTAGTGTGTCTGTCCAATATATACATAGGCCTATACAAGCAGGTCAGATGCAGTGGTATGACACAGGCACATGGGAGACGTTTGCCCTCAATGCTTTCTGGTGTGGCATGGACAATTTCTCCCTTGCGCTTTTTCAACTATATGCCGAACCCTAACTTTAACCCCAACCTAACCTTAACCTCACGAAAACTATGCTTAAATCTGTACTTAAACAAACAAAATAACTATGCCGAAACCTAAGGGCGGCTTCACACTGGATCCATTTTCATTCGAATCGTTTCCAAGAACGAATACTGGCCTGCATTCACATTGGCCAAGATCCAATCGCACCAGAGAACACTTGCATATATACCCCCGATCCTATAGGTGGCGGCATGCACATAGTGTTTCTTCTGTGGACACAGACGTCATCAACTATGCGACAATGTTTGTGCTGGTCGCGCATAAATATAGGGTTGCGGCTGGGGAGTGAGTCAACGCACTGAGCGCTCAGCGCGTCAATGCACAGACTGCTGTGTTGTTGACGGACAACGGATGTACGCTTATGAGAAACAACACAAATAAAACCTGGTGAAACACTTGTGTGCATTAGCGCAAGATGAGGATACAGGAAACATTCAGTCTAAATGTCCAGTTTGCTAACCTTCACAACTACTAATACTTTTGTATTTGAAACGTTAAATTTCTCTAAATATTATAAACTTTCACGACAGCTTAAGTACAAAAATATATCATTTATGAAAAGGCAACTATAGTAGCCTATACAGTGAAGTCGGACTGAATGACTGAAACCTTGTATTGTGAATTGTACTTCCATGTACTGTTTCTCATGTCTCATGTCTAAATAAAGTACATCAATCCAACGTCTTTTCTTTTTGTACTCTCTTGGTGTGGGGATTATCTGGCACATGTATGTATCTGTTATGAAAGAGAAATTGCATCATGAGTGAAACGGCTATAGTCCTTGGGAAACCATAAACCTATGTAGGCCTACATCTAAATGAGTTACCATATTTACTTACAAATTTCAAATTACAAAGCCTTATAAGCTATATATTTCTGGGATGCATAGTAGCTGAAACTCCACAAGATATACTATATATATATATATATAATATATAATATATAATATATATAATATAATATATATATATATATATATATAATCGTATATATATATATATATATATATATATATATATATATATATATATTGTTGCTGTCCTTATATGGCCGTGACACGGCCTCTCTTTCTATCTCTCGCGCTCTCATTCTTTTTCTGTATGTAATGTTTTATATAATAAAAAAAAAGTTTTATATATAAATATTGACTCATTTTATAATTTAATGATGAAATTAATGACAAGGGACAGAATGGGATTTAATTTTTTATTGCGGGAGGGAGCGGCGGTCAGTAATTAACTGCGGGATCCGGCCATGGTTGAACCCCTGTGGATTGATCTGCGACGTGTGTTTGTTGACTGTTTTTGTCGAGTTTATATACCGTCACCTATTACAAATAGCGGGCCACTTCCGTCTAATGGTACGCTTGCTTTCACATAGCGTACCGTACCCAAATACGCATGATCCGGATCCGAGACTGCCTCCCGAGGTGGTTTCGGGAACGGAACGGTTATCCGTTTCGGGGGACGATTCGCAACATTCACACTAGCGCAACACCTGCCAAGCGGTCTGGAGTGCGCACCCGGGACCCTAGTGTGAAAGCGCTGTAACCTTAACCTCCCAAAAACTATGCCTAAATCTCTCCTTAACCTAACAAAAAAACTATGCCCAACATTAACCTCCCACTAGCGTATATAACATCTATCGGAACATACTTTGAAATAAATAATTGAAAAGCACACCCACGTTGGGATTTGAACCCATGATCTTGGGTAAATCTAAAGAAAGGGGGCCACACCCCCTTTCTGGCAAACTTCTCCTTTCTGCATGACACAGTTGAAAAACAGCTACATATTTTCACATACTCAAAATCACCAACTGTCAGTGGTAGGTCAGGTTTTCTCTTCTCTATGAGCTCTCTCATGACATTTGAGATCACTGCTTCGGCTGAACTGTTTCCCACACTGGTCACAGTGGCAGGTCTTCTCTCCTCCATGAGTTCTCTCATGACTTTTGAGTTGACTGCTTTCTCGGAACCATTTCCCACACTGGTCACAGTGGTAGGACTTCTCTCCCCTATGAATTCTCTGTTGAAATTTGAGATGCCCGCTCTGCCTGAACCGTTTCCCACACTGGTCACAGTGGTGGGGCTTCTCTCCTGTATGAATTCTCTCATGTTGTTTGAGATGACTGCTCTGGTTGAACCTGGTTCCACACTGGTCACAGGTGTAGGGCTTCTCTCCTCTTTGAATTCTCTGGTGATGTTTGAGATGACTGCTCTGGCTGAACCGTTTACCACACTGGTCACAGTAGTAGGACTTCTGTCCTGTATTAATTCTCTGATGTTGTTTGAGATGACTGCTCCGTTTGAACCTAGTCCCACACTGGTCACAGGTGTAGAGCTTCTCTCCTGTATGGATTCTCTGGTGAAGTTTGAGATCACTGCTCCGGCTGAACCATTTCCCACACTGGTCACAGTGGTAGGGCTTCTCTCCTGTATGAATTATCTGGTGAATTTTGAGAGTAATGCTCTTTTTGAACCTTGTCCCACACTGGTCACAGTGGTAAGGCTTCTCTCCTGTATGCTTCTCTCCTGTATGAATTCTCTGGTGAACTTTGAGAGCACTGCTCTGGCTGAACCGTTTCCCACACTGGACACAGTGGTAGGGCTTCTCTCCTGTATGAATTCTCTGGTGATCTTTGAGAGTACTGCTCCGGCTAAACCATTTCCCACACTGGTCACAGTGGTAGGGCTTCTCTTCTGTATGAATTCTCTGGTGAAGTTTGAGAGTACTGCTCTGGCTGAACCGTTTACCACACTGGTCACAGTGGTAGGGCTTCAACCCTGTATGAATTATCTGGTGAAGTCTGAGATCACTGCTCTGGCTGAACCGTTTACCACACTGGTCACAGTGGTAGGGCTTCAACCCTGTATGAATTCTCTGGTGACGTTTGAGATGTCCATTTCTGCCGTAGATATGTTTGAGTTGGGCAGGAAAGACATCTGGGATGGAGAATGAGGAGAGAGAAAATAACATAAAATGTTTTGGAATAACATGCAAGCTGTGTTGTATTACCAACTGATAATGTTCTAAATTTAGGACGGCAGCAGCAACTGCCAGGCAAAGATTGGCTGTTAGGTTTATTCCTGGCCTGCCTGATGACTGATTCTTCTTGCAGACAGTTTTGATAAAAATGCATGAAATTTGGATCTTATAACTTCGGACCAAATCTATGCTACATCTAAACACACACTGAAATCCCTCTCTCTCTCGCTCGCTCACTCACTGACTTAGCCTGGGACCAGACGCATCTGCGAGTGCAAAACAAAATTGCACTCATTGCTGCTCCAAAAGACGTGGGTGACCAATCAGGGCCCAGTATTCGAATATGGGAGACTGTAATTGGTAGTTGGTTGTAGGTCTAACCAATTGCGTCGAGGGCCATTGCTTTGATCCCGCCCCTTGGGGAAAAGAACTTCCTCATGGAAGCACCAGACTCATATCCATGCAGTGATATAGTCTGGCTACGCGAGGCTCACTCTCACTCTCTCACTCTCTCACACACACACACACACACACACACACACACACACACACACACACACACACACACACACACACACACACACACACACACACACACACACACACACACACACACACACACACACACACACACACACACAGTGCTTATCTACAGTTGATTTAGTGCTGGAAGGAAGCTTTACTCCACCGAGTACCGACAACATTTCTGTACATCTGCTTTCTATTGAAGATGACAGAAAAGTGTACAGGGACATAAAAACAGCACACACCTATTCTGTGTAACTTTATCACAGGCTGCTTCAGCATGGCTTGCTGGTAGATCTCTGGCTGTTCCTCCTCTGACACAGCAACTGAAAAGCTGGTGGACGACATCGCTCTTCTAAAAAAAACAAATAGTTCATCTGCTTCGGTTCACTTTGATAGTCGACATTTGAGGTCCGGTTTTACCGTTTGGGATCTGACTTTACTTGCTGACATTTTATGGTCTTGAGGTCAGTAGGACACTGGTAATGACCTCGTCCTCTGCTCCGCTTCCTGGCTAAACTCTCCCAGATGAACACTGGACAGAACAGTGCTTACATAACCAGGACCCTCCCACTCTCCACCCACTGTCCTCCAACTCTACACCCTGCACTCTCCACCCATTGCTGCAGCGCTCACAGAGTCACATATGGGTACATGCATCCAGATCACTGCTGGAAAGTAAATTGGTACATTTACTCAAGTACTATCTGAGTAAAATGTTTAGGTACTTTTACTTTACTTGAATATTTCAGTTTTTTTATACCATAAACTTCTACTCGACTACATCTCAGAGCCACATATTGTACTTTTTACTCCACTACAATTGTTTGGCATCTTTAGTTACTGGTTACTATGCAGATTTCTATGACTTGTTTCCTAATCTATTCCTATATTCTGCTGATCGGAGCAATGAGGACAACGTTATGGCCATTCTCAGACTATTCCAGTGTTAATTTTGTCGATTAAAACTATGACGGAAAATGTCCGTGGACTACCTTTTTTCAAAAAATAAAAACTAGACTAAAATGTTGGGGAGGGACTAGTGAGAAAAGAGATCCAGTAGAACTAAGACAAGTAATCTTATGTTTTGTTGCGAGCGTGTGTCACGGCCCGAAAATAGCGGATCTACAAGCTCTCAACGTGTGGAGCTGCGACACGTTGAGAGCTTGTAGATCGGCTATTTTCACAATTTGCCTCTTTCTTCTGTCAAATTTGACAATTTGGCCAATGTTTGAATTTTTTTTATAATATATAGTTTGTTGATTACTTTTGACGCAGTAATGTACTTTATTTTAGAGGTATTAAAAAGGTTAAATTGCCACTTTAGAAATGTGCAGATACCCTGTTTATACTTATAATGTATGTTGGTTTGTTTACTGTTGAGTGAGAAAACAATGTTGCACATTAAGCTAATCATCCTGACCCACAGAATAACTGCTCTAGAGTACAGTCCCAGAAGGTGAACAACGGGTGAACCACGGTCTCACGCTGCCACCTAGTGTACAAACTGTGAATATTTTGTGGAGAAACCAAATACATAAGAATAGAAATAAAATATTGAAAAGGAAATAGAAAGAGGAAATTAGTCTCAAAACACTCTTACACCAAATGATTACATACTATACACTAATATCGCGCTTAAGAGGCCATCACAATATGTATAATGTTTGTATTCTCTTAAATGCACACCTATTGATATCGCCATAGGGGAGTTGTGATCCTGGACCCGGTCTTGCATTCATTGCAGCAGGCGTCCCGGACAGGACTGTTCACAGGCAGGCAGGAGATACACAGAGACTTGCTGTCTGTTTATGACAGTTTGTCTATAAACTCTATGGCCTACCATATATGAGCACATCAGGGGTAGGGATGTTGCTAACAGATAATTTTGCAATTTGTTAGCCATTTTATTACAACGTTTCGGTCCACTTCATCAGGTATTGCATCAGGTATGATACCTGATTAAGGTCAGTTGGACCAAAACGTTTTAATAAAATACCTTTTTGCTGTATAGTGAGGACAGTGTGTGAGATCTAAATTTTTACCTGTCTCATGCACTGGTTGCCTGCTCCTACGCACCTGTCCCAGTAGGTGTGCAAAAGGACCTTTTATCACGGTTAGCCGACAGCATTATTCTGCTAATTAACAGTTTATCAGCATGGTAGACATTTACTTAGGCTCCTTTAAAAAAACAAAAACAAAAGATTCTGACATTTGCATATAAGTAAAAGTCACAGTGTTCCTGCACATTTTCCATTTCAAAATTCCATACTTTTCCAGACTCAAATTTCCATAATTCTCTGTCGATTCTTCAGACCATATTTGAGTAGTATAGCTACATTTAGATGTAAATAAATAGTTTTAAAATCCAACTGTACTGTATGATACATTCTAACTATGTATAGCCTACTATTATGTTGCCAAATAATTGCAAGATTGTAGCTATACAATAGGCTCATACAAATCAATTAAGTACTGCTTTATAAACATACATTTACATTATCAGTTACATTTTTTTAAAGAAATTATTTGAAAATTGTTGAAAATGTTCGCCTATGACATGACCAAAATAGGGATCCCACATTGAAAGTGGTTAACACTAAACCCAGGCAAATGCTAAAACAGAGCAATGTTATTTTTATTGTAACCTTCAAACCCTAACAGAAGGGATGTTCATGTACAATTCACCTAGAAAGGAGAACTAAAGTCTATTGACTTTGCTTTATTGGTTGTTAGATTAGGTAAAGCATACTTGTAAGCACTGTTTAATACATGACTATAAATACAGTCCTACACAGAAAGTTTGACGAGTTTCCACTGTCAAACATCTATGCCCAAAGAGGACGCAAACTAACCGGCGCAGTGCTACCTACAGTATATTTATTATTGTCCCATGACCTATTGAATAAAGGATGAATTGTCCTCTCCATAATTTTTTTGTGTGTCTTTCACGTTATTGAAGTAGTCTGACAGGTTCATGGGTATCCCTGTTTTCTTGAGTAGCTTGAAGACCAGGCACAATGCAAGTTGTTTTACTCTGTCCTCTACCCTAGCATAATGAGCAGGGGTTAAGGTGAGTTCTAGGTGTGTGCCCAAGTAGTAGTGACCTGACCAGTTTGTTTTGAGAGGTCTGAAACTCTATTGTTAATGCCTTTGTGGTGCTAGAGAGTACCATGAGGTGCATGCATTATGCATTTTGACTATGCATGATGCATAGTCAAAATGACATTGTGGACGAGTGATCCAGTTAGTGTCCTCAGTGTGTTCCTATACTGACCACGAGGATATCCTGAATATAAATCTTGTTCTTTGACTTTTCTGAAGACTTTTGATGCAATTTTAGAATACAACCCAGGTAGGTAATTACTTTTTTCCTTATGATAACATTGTCACCCACTTTGACCGTGACGTCTTTGGCCTTAATGGAGAGGTTCATTCTGGACCCAAAAAGAATGGATTCAGTTTTGCCCAGGTGAAATGATAGTTATCAGTGAGCCAGGTGCAGATTCTACCAAGTTCAGAGCTAAGAGCTTTTTCAACATGCAATTTGTCAGAATTGCCGGAAGCGGACTGGAATTTCAAAATAAAGGTATGACACTAAAATGTATGGGGGGAGGGTATTATAATGTAACATTGTGCAGCAAATTATATAAACCAGTGTTAGGCTAACGTTAGAAGACATGATTATTTGAAGTATCACAGCTACTGATAGTCACTCATATCACTGTCAAAAAATACACGGCTGATGGCCTTGGTGCAGCTGCTCCAAAATGTAAGATTTTTGGTTGCAATAAATTGCAGAACAAACAAAGGAACAGAAGTTACACACCAAGTTTCCCTGCTGACTGAGATGACTGAGACCAAATGAACTAGAATGGAACGCTCAGTGGAGCGCATATCTCCTCCAGGCCGGGGATTCCTCCATATATAGGTAGAACTGACGAAAATAGCCGATCTTCACGACGTTGTATGGCAGAGTATCTCTCCTGATTGTCTTCGCCAGGCCTACAGGCTGGGAAGCCGTCAAGTGTGTGTGTGTGTGTGTGTGTGTGTGTGTGTGTCTGTCTGTCTGTCTACAGCTAATCTCGGACACTGCTGGACTGCATGCACACTCGCAGTAGAATCAGAGGTTAGACATAAGGGTTGAAAGAATGGCAGCACATCGGCAGCTCCACATCAGGTAGTCCTCTTAAAGTGATAACTTCACTGGTTTAAAAGAACACATGGTAGATCCACAAAGGAAAATCTGCTTAGAGGAACAAACCCACATGAAAGGAGGGAATCCAACATAAGAAAATAACAGTCCATCAAAGGGACGTGTTCCAGTGTGGCGGGCCAGCCTGGTGACAGGCAGTGTAGGCCAAGGAAAACACTCCACCCCAAATTTGTCAAATCAACCTCATGATCATGCTATACCAGACAGACCGCTTAATGTGTCAGCCTATAACTCTTGGTTTGTCATACAATAAAATAAAATATAATCCCTGGATATCTTGGATCATTCCCCTGAACCAAATGGAACCTTACGGGTTCATTTGGTTCCATTTGAACACTCTCATAAGTTAAATTAACACTGAGGACTATACTTTTGGAGATAAAAAAAAAAAAAAAAAATGTTTGTATCAAATGGGGGTCTGTGTTGCTTAACACATATCACACTGGGGGTCCTTGAAATGGGCCCTATGAACGACTACTTATTATATGATTTCTTCCCATATCTGTATGACGTAGGTGGCCGTCTCTTTGGGAGACCAGGAGTAGGTTGTGGGTCTATTCATTCCAATGGGAGAGTGAACATGAACACAGCTTCTGAACGATTCTTTAGCCCCAAGCTCACTGAACAAAATATTGCACCCATTCTTCACAAGCCACACAATCTTCCCAACATTCAGACACTAAAATCGCTTTTTTCAGAGAGACAGATCAGGAGAAAATCAGCTTTGTTATCGATGTTTCTCTGTCCCAGCAACACGCTCTCTGGGAATCGTTCGCAAGATCCAGATGACACCCACTTAGGATATCACTTTGTCTACCATTTTGCACCTAGTGGCAAAGCGTGGGACTGCATATCTTCCTAAATTATTACGTATCTTTAGTCAACATGGACAATGACTCATGCTGTGCATAGAGCTTATTCAAAAGGACCACTTCACTGTTTTACGTTGTGCTCCAGATAATGACGACCAGCAGGATGAGGATGATGACGGTGATGAGGATGAGCAGCATCTTGCAGTTCTTCCACCAGTACTTCCTCCTCACCTTGCGGGCGGTGGTCTGGAACTGGGAGGCCCCGGCCTGCAGCACCTCCACCCGGTGGTCCAGCTCGGAGAGCTTCTGCTCGCGCTCCAGCATTTTGTCCACGTTGATGCGCACGATCTCCACCACCTCCTCCACCTGGGCTTTGGTCTGCTGCAGCCGCCGCTGGTTCCCCGGAGCGGCAGACATGTCGGAACCTTCCGGAACTAAGGCAGACATTGTTGTCGTTGGTTGAAAAGGTTCTAAAGCCCAGAGCGTCTCTTTCTTTTTAAAGTCCTCTTGCAAAAGCGAGTCTGAAACAATTATATCATGGACCCTTCAGTTCGACACTATATTAATGATTAAAGATCAATTTAGGGGAAGAATATAAATACAGCCAGTGCTCTGATGTCACAGTGACGTCGATTCTGATTGGTCAATCAAGCGGTTCTTTTGTTTGCGTTGCTATGGATACAGCTGTATTGTAGAATCTAATGGACTGGTTCTCAACTTCGGGTCCGGGGACCACCAGGGGTCCAAATGGACCCTTATGGGTCCGTAACTCATTGGAACCAAATGGACCTGTAAGGGTCCATTTATAGACTCAGAGTGGTTCCATTTGACACTCTCAGATTTAAATTAACAGTGAGTATTTTACAGTCCCAGAGATCCAAAATGGTATTAGATGGGGGTCTGTGGCCTGATACATATCAAACTGGGAGTCACTGAATGTGCACTCTAGAGTTACAGACACATAAGGGTCGGTTTTGGACCACTGGCGGTAATGAAACTATGTGAAAAGGACATTTACTGTGTGCTGGCTGTTTCTTCAGTTTCATCATATTGTTGCCGTTCACCTTACTGTTGTTTAATCTGGAGTGTTGCGGGCATTCGGCGCCGTCCTAGTATATCTACAGTATACATTTACGAAACCTTTGTCTATCTGTCTGTGTGCGTGTGTTTGTGTGTCTGTCCGATTGACGTGGCTCGATGGTCTGAATTAGGTCAGACCAGTGGTTGGTTGTCTAGAACCGTTGCACTGAATCTCTGTGTCTGTGGGGGTATAGGCATAGGCTTCTCTGATTGGTCAACCCAACTTATCGGCTTCACAGATTGGCTGAGCTTTGCGTCACGTTTGTGCCGCTGCATCAATATAAGTGGTAGCATGCATGATAGGACTCCATTCTTCAGAGAAATGCACAAAACAGAACCCCAGACAGACAGATAGACAGCATCAGTTTGTCTGTCTGTCGCTCTGTCTGTCTCTCTCCCATTTATGGCCATTTACGTCATCAACATGATGTCAGCGGTTTCTGATGACATCAGGGATCTCTACATATCCATATTTAATTGATCGGTCGTATGGGGTACCACACTGGGTACAATGGGTATTACATAAGCAGGTGGAGCATGCATTCCCAACTTGCATCGTTCCCGACTTATACTGTACATCGTTCCTGTAGTGCGTGGTCCCCGAGTAGGACAGTGCCTGAAGAGCACTGATATAGTTGTTAATTAAATAGATTAATACATGTGTGAGATCTTTGTCCGTCTGTCCATCCCCTTTATATCTCGAGAACCGTCCGACCGATCAGTGTCCATCCACAAGTACGGGGTATCAGCTTGTTTCAGATGTAAGAAGGGGGGCTATAAAGGAAGGGAAAAAAAGTTTGAGAAACACTGATTTAAAGACATTTAAAACATAATCCAACAACAATAATTTACAATAAAGTAAGCAGGTAATAAAGATGAAAAACAAGACCAGGAGACCTGGTTCTGCCAGACCCAGAATGAAGTCCTAGTATGTAACACACCTACAAACCACTTTATAACTGAAGTTCATGATGTCATGAATAGTTCGTGACGAAAGGGGACGTCACAAACTTTTTTTTGGCTGGGGCCGGAGGACAAATGGCCCCTGCCCATGTATGGACTAAACAGGTACAAAACCTCATGTAAGCCCTTGGGTCTGGCAATAAGTAAAAAATATTTAAGGTGGTGTATTATTTATTTAATCAAATAATAATAATAATAACTAGAAAATGTGCTCCTCGGAGCACAAGTCTCCGCCAGCAGACTATAGCAATTATATTATCATAGCAATAACTAATGAGATACAGTAGAGTAAAAGATATATACTGTAGTTAAATAAAAAGGTGTATGTTAAAGAAATGTATGTGCTTCCACCATGTATTGAGCTGCCAGAAGATAGTCTATGTCTTTAGCAAAACGGCCATCATAATGCAAAAGGCGTTGGTTAAAATATTTTCTCTGTGTGATATCTTTTTCTCTTTCTGTTTTTAAACCACCACGGCTATAAGGGTACTTTGATGGGTTTGCCAATTCTTCAAAGTTGTCGTCTAGATAGAATGCGCGTGGGTTTTGGTGTTCTGCAGGGGCAACTGAATATGTAGTGTCTGCATCTAAAAAATGTTCTTCTTGAAGCAATGTATCATATGGGAGTCCTCGTAATTGACTGGTTTGTTCAAATGCTTGTCTGTCTTCTTCATCTTCATTGTCTTGAACAGTTTCAGCAGTTGATTGGTGTGTTTGATCTATGTCAATTTTCTCTAATGCTACATAGTGTATTTGATCAAGGTGGCCAATTGTTACAGTATTAGGACTTCTGCCTTGTTTTGGGGTCAATTCAACTCTATAGTCATTTTCTGTGTTGCTATTGTAGATGAGTATGTTGATATTCAGCATGTTTACCACAGCATTTATTGCAATGTTGTCGGCCCAATCGTTTTTGCGTATCTTTTCAATGATCAATTTCATTTCTTGCTGCTGTTGGAATATGATCTCAGGTGAATCAATTGGATATTCTTCAGCATTAGGCAATACGAGAAATTGCATATAGTCTTTCTGGATCACTGGGTTTTCTAGAAAGGTAACCAATTGTGTGCGCATGTCAGCACCTGTGATAGTTTGTATACCTGCTATCTCAAGGGTGGTTGCTACAGCATGATAAAAACAATTGCCATCTTTAGGTACATCAAGGATGGTCAGTTCATTGTACTTAACATAATCTTCTAATTTCTTGTATAAATGTTCTATATAGGTTATAGATGAAGTTGCAGAGGTGGTTTCATTCTTGTTTGGGTAAGGTTCTTGTGGTATGGTTGTCATCGCTTCCCACAAATCACTATTTTCTTCGATCCAGTGGACCTCCCAGTCATTGCAGATGTCAATGTCGTTGTATAGAGGATTGTTTTTCTTTAGCCAGTTTAGGGCGTCAAGCACCTTTTTTGGCCGCACATATTCATGTATATAGTGTCCCTTGTAAGCCAATTTTCGTTTTAGTTTTAAGGGAACAACCTCCGCAGTTTCAGGAAGTCTTGGCAATAATTTGATAATAGTGTCTAGGTTAGATGGCACATTGACTGCATTACCATGGATTGCCTTTTGTCTGCCTCTTGGCAAGCCAACAAGTTTCATGAAGGCAATACGTTGACTTATCAACCTTTCTTCTAACGGGTGCAAGTCCTGCAGTTCTCGGGGTATTGGGTCGAGTAATAAGTTGTTAGCCCAAGCCTGTGTAGGGAGTTTCCCAAGTTTAATGGCCCGATGACACGTGTGGCACATCCAAGTGTTGTTTTGCTTGATTGCAGTTGGGTTTTTGCCTAGGAGACTTACAATATCTATCGTTCCTGTATAATTTCCAGGTTTAAACTCTGCCACTGATTCTCTGTAGAGCATTCGTTCACAGGAACCACAGACATAATTGGGTCCACTTTCGGACATCTTCTTTAAGAATGCGAGAGCAGCTTCATTAACTTCTAATTCTTGTGATCTGTATCGTTTCTTCTTACTCGTGTTATGTGCTTGTTGATGTTGTCTTTCATTATTTAAATACTCTGACCAGTTCCTTTTTTTCCTTTCGATGTTCTCTTCAGACTCTTCTACTTTTTCTTCCAGAGATTGTAGCAATCTTTGCTGTGTCATATTGTAAGCATTCATGGCTAGTCTTCGTCTTTTGTCATTTAGCGATTTTTTGTCTCTGATTAATTTCATTCTTTCTTTATGATTCTTAGCTCTGTTTAATTGAAGCAATGCTCTGTTTACATTGAAGCAATCTATCATATGGGAATCGTCATAATTGACTGGTTTGTTCAAATACTTGTCTGTCTTCTTCATCTTCATTGTCTTGAACAGTTTCAGCAGTTGATTGGTGTGTTTGATCAGCTTTGGCCTTCTGCGCCTTTGTTTGACCAATGTTAGGTGTTCTCAGAGGGACACACACACGCACGGACGGGTGATTTGGACTAGAAGATACTGTTCCAATCAAGACTGATTGATCCTGTCTTACCTCGCTTCAAAAACGTAAACGTTTTTTTGAAGTGACACACCTATTTATAGAATTGTATTTCGTCATGCATTCCTCTAGCCAATCAAAGGCATTGGTGTCAACATATTAATACGTATTAAGATTTCGGTCTTGTTGTGGGATCAATTCAACTCTAGTCCTCTTCTGTGTTACTGTTGTAGATGAGTATGCTTTCTTAGCTTTGGCCTTCTGCGCCTTTGCTTGACCAATGTCAGGTGTTCTCAAAGGGACACACACACGCACGGACGGGTGACTTGGACTTACTGAAGGTACTGTTCCAATCAAGTCTGATTGATCCTGTTTTACCTCACTTCAAAAAGTACTGGCTTTTTGAAGTGACACACCTATTTATAGAATTTTATTTCGTCACGCGTCCCTCTAGCCAATCAGAGGCATTGGTGTCAACAAATTGACACGTGTCACGTGGAGCTTGCCCAATGTTAGCTTGGCTAACAATGTTTGCTCACACAAAGCGAAAACATATTCTCCACCTTCGGCGGAGACAATAATAATAATAACAATAAAAGTGGTGTCCATTTCAGGGAGTCCCAATTGAAAATCCTATGGCCCGTGGACAACATACTGCCGGTGGACTCGGCACGGTCCATTTCCCATATTGGCTATGGAGCGTGGACACTCTTAGTGTCCACGAAGCCTAGTCTCTGTAACGACTACATTTTCTCAATGGGGGGCAGCAGAGAGCCATGGTCTCGCCTACTACAGCCTGGTTGAGCTTCAAACAGCCTTGTACTGCCATGGTTGGTTCCCAAAGTGTGGTTCAGGGACCTCTGGGGGTCCCTGAGGGGTTTCCAAGGGGGTCCATGGCTGGTTCCCAAAGTGTGGTTTGGGGACCCCCGGGGTTTCCAGGGGATCCATGACTAGTTCGCAACAACATAGAGCAGCCATGGCTGGTTCGCAAAATGTGGTTCGGGGACCTCTGGGGGTCCCTGAGGGGTTTCCAAGGGGGTCCATGGCTGGCTCCGAAAGTGTGGTTTGGGGACCACCGGGGCTTCTAGGGGGTCCATGGCTGGTTCACCATAAGTGTAATAGTGTAATAAGTGTAATATTGTAAGAGGTGTAATAGTTTAATAGCGCAATAGGTGTAATAGTGTAATAGTTGTGATAGTGTAATAGTGTAATAAGTGTAATAGTATCATAGCACAATAAGTGTAATAGGTGTGATAGTGTGATAGTGTAATTGTGTACTAAGTATAATAGTATAATAGCACAATAAGTGTGATAGGTGTAAAAGTGTAACAGTGAAATATGTGTAATAGTGTAATATTGTGATATTGCATTAAGTGTAATAGTATAATAGTGTAATAGTGTAATATGTGTAATAGTGTAAGAGCGCAGTAATAGACCCTGGATTCTGGTGGAGCCTGGTGGAGCCTATTGCAGCCTGGTGCACCCTTGTCTAGCCTATTCCAGCCAGATCCAGCCTTGTATAGCCTAGTACAGCCATCCAACTACCCCCTCTCCTTTTCTATTCCCAGTTGGGAAGGCTAGATTGGGCTGGACTTGGGTGTGCTGGGGAATGCTGTGCTCTGGTGGGCTGTATTGGGCCCTGGTGGGCTGTGCTGGGCTCTGTTAGGCTGTACGGGGCAGTGCTGCACTATAGCGTAGAAATGTTCATGTAAAACTATTGGCCGTGGACACAAACTCATGTAAAACTATTGCCCGTGGACACAGTGGTTAATCTCAAGTGCAAAGGGGCTACAGGGCTGAAAAGAGCCTAGTACAGCCTAATAGAGCCTATTAGAGTCTAGTAAGGCCTAGAACACCCTAGTTTAGCCTATTCCAGCCAGACCCAGCCCTGCATAACCTAGTACAGTCATCTTACTACCCCCATACCCTAATGTAAAAAGAAAGCCACAGCCAGACTGTACCATGATGATTACATTAAACTTGTTAAAAGTGTCAGGGCAAGTCCACTGTACCAGGAACAGAGAGGCTGTCAAATGCCCATATTATAATCTGCCATGACGCATGTCAACATTCAAACACATGTAGGCCTAACTTTAAATCAACATAAGTGTTAGTTTTCTTATAAAGTGCTTCTAAGTCGCTCCAGTGTGTTTGTGTCGACAACAACCGTGTTGTTTGTGGCGTTTAATTAATCCACAGAGAAAATCTCTCGCAAGCCGCGTTGCTGCCGCAGCGGACCAGCGGTTCTTGTATTCCTGACACTGTATTTGTTTTTACTGAGGATAAGGTTAGAAATAAGTTTAGGGTTAGCCATATTATTAGTTTTACTGAGGTTACGTTTAGGAATAAGGTTAGGTTTTAGGCATAGTTTAATGAGGTTACGTTTATCGGATTTCCTGGGGTGACTGTTTTGGGGCGAGAGTTTTGGTTTTCGTCTGTAGTGGGCAACTGCGCATGCGTTCGCAATAATGCTATCAGGATCAGATAATTTGATATTATTATCAGATATGAGTTTATATTTTGTAATTTTATAATTATAAGTATATTGGGTTTAGTTCCAAAGAAGTTTTACTCTGGGAAGGTGAAATCAGACTCCTCCATTCATTGCACTGACCCAAGTATATATATTTGTAGGCCAAAGACATTTTGTAATGGTCAAGGTTTCTTTATACCTGCCCTATGATCTCTCTCTCTCTCTCTCTCTCACACACACACACACACACACACACACACACACACACACACACACACACACACACACACACACACACACACACATATATATATATATATATATATATATATATATATATATATATATATATATATATATATATATATATATATATATAAAATACACACACCGTATATCTAGGTGTGCCCTGGGATCTTTTGGCTATGCCAGGTGTACCTTGGCACCAAAAAGGTTAGGAAACACTGCCCTATAGGCTATTCTCCCACTGGGCTGGACTTGGGTGTGCTGGAATGAACTGCTGGGCGCTGGTGGGCTGTATTGGGCTCTGGTGGGCTGTGCTGGGCTCTGTTAGGCTGTACGGGGCAGTACTGCACTATAGCCTAGAAATGTTCATGTAAAATTATTGGCGGTGGACACAAACTCATGTAAAACTATTGCCTGTGGACACAGTGGTTATATATATATATATATATATATATATATATATATATATATATATATATATATATATATATATATATATATATATATATATATATATATATATGTTTCATATAATTTATCTAAAAGTCAGAGGTCACGTTGTGCACAAATATGATGTGGCATTCTGCCACCAATGAAAAAGAGATACAGGGGGCTAGCAGAGGAAGACATAATTATGTGAATACTTTGATTTGAGTGAGGTAGAAAATGAAACACATTGTATTTCTTTATCCTTTATTACTATTACTATCATGTAAAATAGCTACTTTCATTATTGGTATTGCAGCCTTCAAGAAATTTTGTATGAGAGAAGCTATTTGTTTAAGAAGTGCCAATAAGAATAAACCATTTGATAATAGAATAATTCAATTCCTAATACAGTCTCTGCTATATTTTGTAAATGGCTACAAAACATTGTTTGAGGCAGGACAATAATTATTTTTATTTTATGTTCAATAATGAACAATGATCTAATATTCAGAAAATATCAGTGAATAATAATAATTAATATTTTCCTAACAACATTAATTTTCATGCATAATGTGTGTATTTTTGTAACAACATTAATTTTCATGCATAATGTGTGTAATCTTTGAGTACAGTTTGGATATTGCAGGCAGCTATGTTCAGGTATATTTATAGCCAGACCAATGCTGTCATCTTCAGTGAGGTGTTTGCAAGTAGTCCATGAGCCAGAGCCCCAAAATTGAGCAATGATTATCGAAAGAGTGGGCAAAACCAAACCTATATTAAATTGTTCATAGGGTCAATACGAGTAAATAAATATATGATAACCTTTCCACAGGAGCAGCTTTTTCATAGTTATCACACATTTTGTTATTTTCCCCATACGTACATGACAGGTGAAAAAATGACAACATTTTAAAAAGAGTTATCATAATGAAACTTCCTGAGTTGATTACTTACATGAAGAATATGATTTATCGTATTACAAGTTTTCTGAAATTGTATATTTAGATATGCAAATTAGGCATTTAGTCCATGAGCCAGAGCCCCAAAATTGAGCCAGATATTGAATATTCCCTCGTTAAAAACCTTTGACTCCAACATCTTAACAAAATGAAATAAGAATGTTGACTCTGGCTTTGTCCAATGTTCCAAAGTAGATTCTGGAAAGTTATGCAAATTCAGGCATATTTTCCTAATGCCTAATTTGCATATTTAAATATACAATTTCAGAAAACTTGTAATACGATAAATCATTGTCTTCATGTAAGTAATCAACTCAGGAAGTTTCATTATGATAACTCTTTTTTAAATTTTGTGACTTTTTCACCTGTCATGTACGTATGGGGAAAATAACAAAATGTGTGATAACCATGAAAAAGCTGCTCCTGTGGAAAGGTTATCATATATTTATTTACTCGTATTGACCCTATGAACAATTTAATATAGGTATGGTTTTGCCCACTCTTTCGATAATGAAATCTTGTCTGGCTCATGGACTAAAGCTGATCACCTAACATTCCAATCAATTAACTCAATTGTCGCCAGCTGGTGGCTGTGTGAATTAACCACTGTGTCCACGGGCAATAGTTTTACATGAGTTTGTGTCCACGGCCAATAGTTTTACATGAACATGTCAAGGCTATAGTGCAGTACTGCCCCGTACAGCCTAACAGAGCCCAGCACAGCCCACCAGAGCCCAATACAGCCCACCAGAGCCCAGCAGCCCAGCACACCCAAGTCCGGCCCAGTGGGAGAATAGCCTATAGGGTATGTGGGTAGTTAGTTGGCTGTACTAGGCTATACGGGGCTGGGTCCGGCTGGAATAGGCTAAACTAGGGTGTTCTATGCCTTACTAGACTCTAACAGGCTCTATTAGGCTGTACTAGGCTCTTGTCAGCCCTGTAGCCCCTTTGCACTTGAGATTAACCAATGTGTCCACGGGCAATAGTTTTACATGAGTTTGTGTCCACCGGCAATAGTTTTACATGAAAATGTCTAAGCTATAGTGCAGTACTGCCCTGTACAACATAACAGATCCCAGCACAGCCCACCAGAGCCCATTACAGCCCACCAGAGCCCAGCACAGCCCAGCACATTCCAGCACACCCAAGTCCAGCCCAGTGGGAGAATAGCCTATAGGGTATGTGGGTAGTTAGATGACTGTACTAGGCTATACACGGCTGGGTCCAGCTGGAATAGGCTAAACTAGGGTGTTCTATGCCTTACTAGACTCTAATATGCTCTATTAGGCTGTACTAGGCTCTTTTCAGCCCTGTAGCCCCTTTGCATTTGAGATTAACCACTGTGTACACGGGCAATAGTTTTACATGAGTTTGTGTCCACGGCCAATAGTTTTACATGAACATGTCTAGGCTATAGTGCAGTACTGCCTCGTACAGCCTAAAAGAGCCCAGCACAGCCCACCAGAGCCCATTATAGTCCACCAGAGCCCAGCACAGCCCAGCACATTCCAGCACACCCAAGACCAGCCCAGTGGGAGAATAGCCTAGGTTATGGGGGTAGTTATACGACTGTACTAGGCTATAAAGGGCTGGGTCCAGCTGGAATAGGCTAGAATAGAATGTTCTATGCCATACTAGAGTCTAATAGGCTCTACTAGGCTGTCCTAGGCTCATGTCTGCGCTGTAGCCCCTTTGCACTTGAGATTAACCACTGTGTCCACGGGCAATAGTTTTACATGAGCTTGTGTCCACCGGCAATAGTTTTACATGAAAATGTCTAAGCTATAGTGCAGTACTGCCCCGTACAACCTAACAGAGCCCAGCACAGCCCACCAAAGCCCATTAAAGCCCACCAGAGCCCAGCACAGCCCAGCACATTCCAGCACATTCCAGCACACCAGATGACTGTACTAGGCTATACAGGGCTGGATCCGGCTGGAATAGGCTAAACTAGGGTGTTCTATGCCTTACTAGACTCTAACAGGCTCTATTAGGCTGTACTAGGCTCTTGTCAGCCCTGTAGCCCCTTTGCACTTAAGATTAACCAATGTGTCTACGGGCAATAGTTTTACATGAGTTTGTGTCCACCGGCAATAGTTTTACATGAAAATTTCTAGGCTATAGTGCAGTATTGCCCCGTACAACCTAACAGAGCCCAGCACAGCCCACCAGAGCCCATTACAGCCCACCAGAGACCAGCACAGCCCAGGACATTCCAGCACACCCAAGTCCAGCCCAGTGGGAGAATAGCATAGGGTATGGGGGTAGTTAGATGACTGTACTAGGCTATACAGGGCTGGGTCCGGCTGGAATAGGCTAAACTAGGGTGTTCTATGCCTTACTAGACTCTAACAGGCTCTATTAGGTTGTACTAGGCTCTTGTCAGCCCTGTAGCCCCTTTGCACTTGAGATTAACCAATGTGTCCACGGGCAATAGTTTTACATGAGTTTGTGTCCACCGGCAATAGTTTTACATGAAAATGTCTAAGCTATAGTGCAGTACTGCCCCGTACAACCTAACAGAGCCCAGCACAGCCCAGCACAGCCCACCAGAGCCCATTACAGCCCACCAGAGCCCAGCACAGCCCAGCACATTCCAGCACACCCAAGTTCAGCCCAGTGGGAGAATAGCATAGGGTATGGGGGTAGTTAGATGACTGTACTAGGCTATACAGGGCTGGGTCCGGCTGGAATAGACTAAACTAGGGTGTTCTATGCCTTACTAGACTCTAACAGGCTCTATTAGGCTGTACTAGGCTCTTGTCAGCCCTGTAGCCCCTTTGCACTTGAGATTAACCAATGTGTCCACGGGCAATAGTTTTACATGATTTTGTGTCCACCGGCAATAGTTTTACATGAAAATGTCTAGGCTATAGTGCAGTATTGCCCCGTACAACCTAACAGAGCCCAGCACAGCCCACCAGAGCCCATTACAGCCCACCAGAGCCCAGCACAGCCCAGCACATTCCAGCACACCCAAGTTCAGCCCAGTGGGAGAATAGCATAGGGTATGGGGGTAGTTAGATGACTGTACTAGGCTATACAGGGCTGGATCCGGCTGGAATAGGCTAAACTAGGGTGTTCTATGCCTTACTAGACTCTAACAGGCTCTATTAGGCTGTACTAGGCTCTTGTCAGCCCTGTAGCCCCTTTGCACTTAAGATTAACCAATGTGTCCACGGGCAATAGTTTTACATGAGTTTGTGTCCACCGGCAATAGTTTTACATGAACATTTCTAGGCTATAGTGCAGTATTGCCCCGTACAACCTAACAGAGCCCAGCACAGCCCACCAGAGCCCATTACAGCCCACCAGAGACCAGCACAGCCGAGGACATTCCAGCACACCCAAGTCCAGCCCAGTGGGAGAATAGCATAGGGTATGGGGGTAGTTAGATGACTGTACTAGGCTATACAGGGCTGGGTCCGGCTGGAATAGGCTAAACTAGGGTGTTCTATGCCTTACTAGACTCTAACAGGCTCTATTAGGTTGTACTAGGCTCTTGTCAGCCCTGTAGCCCCTTTGCACTTGAGATTAACCAATGTGTCCACGGGCAATAGTTTTACATGAGTTTGTGTCCACCGGCAATAGTTTTACATGAAAATGTCTAAGCTATAGTGCAGTACTGCCCCGTACAACCTAACAGAGCCCAGCACAGCCCAGCACAGCCGACCAGAGCCCATTACAGCCCAGCACAGCCCAGCACATTCCAGCACACCCAAGTTCAGCCCAGTGGGAGAATAGCATAGGGTATGGGGGTAGTTAGATGACTGTACTAGGCTATACAGGGCTGGGTCCGGCTGGAATAGGCTAAGCTAGGGTGTTCTATGCCTTACTAGACTCTAACAGGCTCTATTAGGTTGTACTAGGCTCTTGTCAGCCCTTTAGCCCCTTTGCATTTGAGATTAACCACTGTGTACACGGGCAATAGTTTTACATGAGTTTGTGTCCACGGCCAATAGTTTTACATGAACATGTCTAGGCTATAGTGCAGTACTGCCTCGTACAGCCTAACAGAGCCCAGCACAGCCCACCAGAGCCCATTATAGTTCACCAGAGCCCAGCACAGCCCAGCACATTCCAGCACACCCAAGACCAGCCCAGTGGGAGAATAGCCTAGGTTATGGGGGTAGTTATACGACTGTACTAGGCTATAAAGGGCTGGGTCCAGCTGGAATAGGCTAGAATAGAATGTTCTATGCCATACTAGAGTCTAATAGGCTCTATTAGGCTGTCCTAGGCTCATGTCAGCACTGTAGCCCCTTTGCACTTGAGATTAACCACTGTGTCCACGGGCAATAGTTTTACATGAGCTTGTGTCCACCGGCAATAGTTTTACATGAAAATGTCTAAGCTATAGTGCAGTACTGCCCCGTACAACCTAACAGAGACCCAGCACAGCCCACCAGAGCCCAATAAAGCCCACCAGAGCCCAGCACAGCCCAGCACATTCCAGCACACCCAAGTTCAGCCCAGTGGGAGAATAGCATAGGGTATGGGGGTAGTTAGATGACTGTACTAGGCTATACAGGGCTGGGTCCGGCTGGAATAGGCTAAACTAGGGTGTTCTATGCCTTACTAGACTCTAACAGGCTCTATTAGGCTGTACTAGGCTCTTGTCAGCCCTGTAGCCCTTTGCCCTTGAGATTAACCAATGTGTCCACGGGCAATAGTTTTACATGAGTTTGTGTCCACCGGCCATAGTTTTACATGAACATTTCTAGGCTATAGTGCAGTATTGCCCCGTACAACCTAACAGAGCCCAGCACAGCCCACCAGAGCCCATTACAGCCCACCAGAGCCCAGCACAGCCCAGGACATTCCAGCACACCCAAGTCCAGCCCAGTGGGAGAATAGCATAGGGTATGGGGGTAGTTAGATGACTGTACTAGGCTATACAGGGCTGGGTCCGGCTGGAATAGGCTAAACTAGGGTGTTCTATGCCTTACTAGACTCTAACAGGCTCTATTAGGCTGTACTAGGCTCTTGTCAGCCCTGTAGCCCCTTTGCACTTGAGATTAACCAATGTGTCCACGGGCAATAGTTTTACATGAGTTTGTGTCCACCGGCAATAGTGTTACATGAACATTTCTAGGCTATAGCGCAGTATTGCCCTGTACAACCTAACAGAGCCCAGCACAGCCCACCAGAGCCCATTACAGCCCACCAGAGCCCAGCACAGCCCAGGACATTCCACCACACCCAAGTCCAGCCCAGTGGGAGAATAGCATAGGGTATGGGGGTAGTTAGATGACTGTACTAGGCTATACAGGGCTGGGTCCGGCTGGAATAGGCTAAACTAGGGTGTTCTATGCCTTACTAGACTCTAACAGGCTATATTAGGCTGTACTAGGCTCTTGTCAGCCCTGTAGCCCCTTTGCACTTGAGATTAACCAATGTGTCCACGGGCAATAGTTTTACATGAGTTTGTGTCCACCGGCAATAGTTTTACATGAACATTTCTAGGCTATAGTGCAGTGTTGCCCCGTACAACCTAACAGAGCCCAGCACAGCCCACCAGAGCCCATTGTAGCCCACCAGAGCCCAGCACAGCCCAGCACATTCCAGCACACCCAAGTCCAGCCCAGTGGGAGAATAGCCTATAGGGTATATGGGTAGTTAGATGACTGTACTAGGCTATAAAGGGCTGGGTCCGGCTGGAATAGGCTAAACTAGGGTGTTCTATGCCTTACTAGACTCTAATAGGCTCTATTAGGCTGTACTAGGCTCTTGTCAGCCCTGTAGCCCCTTTGCATTTGAGATTAACCACTGTGTACACGGGCAATAGTTTTACATGAGTTTGTGTCCACGGCCAATAGTTTTACATGAACATGTCTAGGCTATAGTGCAGTACTGCCTCGTACAGCCTAACAGAGCCCAGCACAGCCCACCAGAGCCCATTATAGTCCACCAGAGCCCAGCACAGCCCAGCACATTCCAGCACACCCAAGACCAGCCCAGTGGGAGAATAGCCTAGGTTATGGGGGTAGTTATACGACTGTACTAGGCTATAAAGGGCTGGGTCCAGCTGGAATAGGCTAGAATAGAATGTACTATGCCATACTAGAGTCTAATAGGCTCTATTAGGCTGTCCTAGGCTCATGTCAGCGCTGTAGCCCCTTTGCACTTGAGATTAACCACTGTGTCCACGGGCAATAGTTTTACATGAGTTTATGTCCACCGGCAATAGTTTTACATGAAAATGTCTAAGCTATAGTGCAGTACTGCCCCGTACAACCTAACAGAGCCCAGCACAGCCCACCAGAGCCCAATAGAGCCCACCAGAGCCCAGCACAGCCCAGCACATTCCAGCACACCCAAGTTCAGCCCAGTGGGAGAATAGCATAGGGTATGGGGGTAGTTAGATGACTGTACTAGGCTATACAGGGCTGGGTCCGGCTGGAATAGGCTAAACTAGGGTGTTCTATGCCTTACTAGACTCTAACAGGCTCTATTAGGCTGTACTAGGCTCTTGTCAGCCCTGTAGCCCCTTTGCACTTGAGATTAACCAATGTGTCCACGGGCAATAGTTTTACATGAGTTTGTGTCCACCGGCAATAGTTTTACATGAAAATGTCTAGGCTATAGTGCAGTATTGCCCCATACAACCTAATAGAGCCCAGCACAGCCCACCAGAGCCCATTACAGCCCCCCAGAGACCAGCACAGCCCAGGACATTCCAGCACACCCAAGTCCAGCCCAGTGGGAGAATAGCATAGGGTATGGGGGTAGTTAGATGACTGTACTAGGCTATACAGGGCTGGGTCCGGCTGGAATAGGCTAAACTAGGGTGTTCTATGCCTTACTAGACTCTAACAGGCTATATTAGGCTGTACTAGGCTCTTGTCAGCCCTGTAGCCCCTTTGCACTTGAGATTAACCAATGTGTCCACGGGCAATAGTTTTACATGAGTTTGTGTCCACCGGCAATAGTGTTACATGAACATTTCTAGGCTATAGCGCAGTATTGCCCTGTACAACCTAACAGAGCCCAGCACAGCCCACCAGAGCCCATTACAGCCCAACATAGCCCAGCACAGCCCAGGACATTCCAGCACACCCAAGTCCAGCCCAGTGGGAGAATAGCATAGGGTATGGGGGTAGTTAGATGACTGTACTAGGCTATACAGGGCTGGGTCCGGCTGGAATAGGCTAATGTAGGGTGTTCTATGCCTTACTAGACTCTAACAGGCTCTATTAGGCTGTACTAGGCTCTTGTCAGCCCTGTAGCCCCTTTGCACTTGAGATTAACCAATGTGTCCACGGGCAATAGTTTTACATGAGTTTGTGTCCACCGGCAATAGTTTTACATGAACATTTCTAGGCTATAGTGCAGTGTTGCCCCGTACAACCTAACGGAGCCCAGCACAGCCCACCAGAGCCCATTGTAGCCCACCAGAGCCCAGCACAGCCCAGCACATTCCAGCACACCCAAGTCCAGCCCAGTGGGAGAATAGCCTATAGGGTATATGGGTAGTTAGATGACTGTACTAGGCTATAAAGGGCTGGGTCCGGCTGGAATAGGCTAAACTAGGGTGTTCTATGCCTTACTAGACTCTAATAGGCTCTATTAGGCTGTACTAGGCTCTTGTCAGCCCTGTAGCCCCTTTGCATTTGAGATTAACCACTGTGTACACGGGCAATAGTTTTACATGAGTTTGTGTCCACGGCCAATAGTTTTACATGAACATGTCTAGGCTATAGTGCAGTACCTCCTCGTACAGCCTAACAGAGCCCAGCACAGCCCACCAGGAGCCCATTATAGTCCACCAGAGCCCAGCACAGCCCAGCACATTCCAGCACACCCAAGACCAGCCCAGTGGGAGAATAGCCTAGGTTATGGGGGTAGTTATACGACTGTACTAGGCTATAAAGGGCTGGGTCCAGCTGGAATAGGCTAGAATAGAATGTTCTATGCCATACTAGAGTCTAATAGGCTCTATTAGGCTGTCCTAGGCTCATGTCAGCGCTGTAGCCCCTTTGCACTTGAGATTAACCACTGTGTCCACGGGCAATAGTTTTACATGAGTTTATGTCCACCGGCAATAGTTTTACATGAAAATGTCTAAGCTATAGTGCAGTACTTCCCCGTACAACCTAACAGAGCCCAGCACAGCCCACCAGAGCCCATTAAAGCCCACCAGAGTCCAGCACAGCCCAGCACATTCCAGCACACCCAAGTTCAGCCCAGTGGGAGAATAGCATAGGGTATGGGGGTAGTTAGATGACTGTACTAGGCTATACAGGGCTGGGTCCGGCTGGAATAGGCTAAACTAGGGTGTTCTATGCCTTACTAGACTCTAACAGGCTCTATTAGGCTGTACTAGGCTCTTGTCAGCCCTGTAGCCCCTTTGCACTTGAGATTAACCAATGTGTCCACGGGCAATAGTTTTACATGAGTTTGTGTCCACCGGCAATAGTGTTACATGAACATTTCTAGGCTATAGCGCAGTATTGCCCTGTACAACCTAACAGAGCCCAGCACAGCCCACCAGAGCCCATTACAGCCCAACAGAGCCCAGCACAGCCCAGGACATTCCAGCACACCCAAGTCCAGCCCAGTGGGAGAATAGCATAGGGTATGGGGGTAGTTAGATGACTGTACTAGGCTATACAGGGCTGGGTCCGGCTGGAATAGGCTAAACTAGGGTGTTCTATGCCTTACTAGACTCTAACAGGCTCTATTAGGCTGTACTAGGCTCTTGTCAGCCCTGTAGCCCCTTTGCACTTGAGATTAACCAATGTGTCCACGGGCAATAGTTTTACATGAGTTTGTGTCCACCGGCAATAGTTTTACATGAACATTTCTAGGCTATAGTGCAGTGTTGCCCCGTACAACCTAACGGAGCCCAGCACAGCCCACCAGAGCCCATTGTAGCCCACCAGAGCCCAGCACAGCCCAGCACATTCCAGCACACCCAAGTCCAGCCCAGTGGGAGAATAGCCTATAGGGTATATGGGTAGTTAGATGACTGTACTAGGCTATAAAGGGCTGGGTCCGGCTGGAATAGGCTAAACTAGGGTGTTCTATGCCTTACTAGACTCTAATAGGCTCTATTAGGCTGTACTAGGCTCTTGTCAGCCCTGTAGCCCCTTTGCATTTGAGATTAACCACTGTGTACACGGGCAATAGTTTTACATGAGTTTGTGTCCACGGCCAATAGTTTTACATGAAAATTTCTAGGCTATAGTGCAGTATTGCCCCGTACAACCTAACAGAGCCCAGCACAGCCCACCAGAGCCCATTACAGCCCACCAGAGACCAGCACAGCCCAGGACATTCCAGCACACCCAAGTCCAGCCCAGTGGGAGAATAGCATAGGGTATGGGGGTAGTTAGATGACTGTACTAGGCTATACAGGGCTGGGTCCGGCTGGAATAGGCTAAACTAGGGTGTTCTATGCCTTACTAGACTCTAACAGGCTCTATTAGGCTGTACTAGGCTCTTGTCAGCCCTGTAGCCTATTTGCACTTGAGATTAACCAATGTGTCCACGGGCAATAGTTTTACACGAGTTTGTGTCCACCGGCAATAGTGTTACATGAACATTTCTAGGCTATAGCGCAGTATTGCCCTGTACAACCTAACAGAGCCCAGCACAGCCCACCAGAGCCCATTACAGCCCACCAGAGCCCAGCACAGCCCAGGACATTCCAGCAGACCCAAGTCCAGCCCAGTGGGAGAATAGCATAGGGTATGGGGGTAGTTAGATGACTGTACTAGGCTATACAGGGCTGGGTCCGGCTGGAATAGGCTAAACTAGGGTGTTCTATGCCTTACTAGACTCTAACAGGCTCTATTAGGCTGTACTAGGCTCTTGTCAGCCCTGTAGCCCCTTTGCACTTGAGATTAACCAATGTGTCCACGGGCAATAGTTTTACATGAACATTTCTAGGCTATAGTGCAGTGTTGCCCCGTACAACCTAACAGAGCCCAGCACAGCCCACAAGAGCCCATTTTAGCCCACCAGAGCCCAGCACAGCCCAGCACATTCCAGCACACCCAAGTCCAGCCCAGTGGGAGAATAGCCTATAGGGTATATGGGTAGTTAGATGACTGTACTAGGCTATAAAGGGCTGGGTCCGGCTGGAATAGGCTAAACTAGGGTGTTCTATGCCTTACTAGACTCTAATAGGCTCTATTAGGCTGTACTAGGCTCTTGTCAGCCCTGTAGCCCCTTTGCATTTGAGATTAACCACTGTGTACACGGGCAATAGTTTTACATGAGTTTGTGTCCACGGCCAATAGTTTTACATGAAAATTTCTAGGCTATAGTGCAGTATTGCCCCGTACAACCTAACAGAGCCCAGCACAGCCCACCAGAGCCCATTACAGCCCACCAGAGACCAGCACAGCCCAGGACATTCCAGCACACCCAAGTCCAGCCCAGTGGGAGAATAGCATAGGGTATGGGGGTAGTTAGATGACTGTACTAGGCTATACAGGGCTGGGTCCGGCTGGAATAGGCTAAACTAGGGTGTTCTATGCCTTACTAGACTCTAACAGGCTCTATTAGGCTGTACTAGGCTCTTGTCAGCCCTGTAGCCTATTTGCACTTGAGATTAACCAATGTGTCCACGGGCAATAGTTTTACACGAGTTTGTGTCCACCGGCAATAGTGTTACATGAACATTTCTAGGCTATAGCGCAGTATTGCCCTGTACAACCTAACAGAGCCCAGCACAGCCCACCAGAGCCCATTACAGCCCACCAGAGCCCAGCACAGCCCAGGACATTCCAGCAGACCCAAGTCCAGCCCAGTGGGAGAATAGCATAGGGTATGGGGGTAGTTAGATGACTGTACTAGGCTATACAGGGCTGGGTCCGGCTGGAATAGGCTAAACTAGGGTGTTCTATGCCTTACTAGACTCTAACAGGCTCTATTAGGCTGTACTAGGCTCTTGTCAGCCCTGTAGCCCCTTTGCACTTGAGATTAACCAATGTGTCCACGGGCAATAGTTTTACATGAACATTTCTAGGCTATAGTGCAGTGTTGCCCCGTACAACCTAACAGAGCCCAGCACAGCCCACAAGAGCCCATTTTAGCCCACCAGAGCCCAGCACAGCCCAGCACATTCCAGCACACCCAAGTCCAGCCCAGTGGGAGAATAGCCTATAGGGTATATGGGTAGTTAGATGACTGTACTAGGCTATAAAGGGCTGGGTCCAGCTGGAATAGGCTAGAATAGAATGTTCTATGCCATACTAGAGTCTAATAGGCTCTATTAGGCTGTCCTAGAATGATGTCAGCGCTGTAGCCCCCTTGCACTTGAGATTAACCAATGTGTCCACGGGCAATAGTTTTACATGAGTTTGTGTCCACCGGCATTAGTTTTACATGAACATTTCTAGGCTATAGTGCAGTACTGCCCCGTACAACCTAACAGAGCCCAGCACAGCCCACCAGAGCCCATTACATTCCACCAGAGCCCAGCACAGCCCAGCACTTTCCACAACACCCAAGTCCAGCCCAGTGGGAGAATAGCCTATAGGGTATGTGGGTAGTTAGATGACTGTACTAGGCTATACAGGGCTGGGTCCGGCTGGAATAGGCTAAACTAGGGTGTTCTATGCCTTACTAGACTCTAACAGGCTCTATTAGGCTGTACTAGGCTCTTGTCAGCCCTGTAGCCCCTTTGCACTTGAGATTAACCAATGTGTCCACGGGCAATAGTTTTACATGAATTTGTGTCCACCGGCAATAGTTTTACATGAACATTTCTAGGCTATAGCGCAGTATTGCCCCGTACAACCTAACAGAGCCCAGCACAGCCCACCAGAGCCCATTACAGCCCACCAGAGCCCAGCACAGCCCAGGACATTCCAGCACACCCAAGTCCAGCCCAGTG
Source organism: Gymnoscopelus braueri (assembly GCF_963280865.1). NCBI lineage: Eukaryota > Metazoa > Chordata > Actinopteri > Myctophiformes > Myctophidae > Gymnoscopelus > Gymnoscopelus braueri. The sequence continues at coordinate 2,586,809 of NC_137608.1, forward strand.
GGAGAATAGCATAGGGTATGGGGGTAGTTATATGACTGTACTAGGCTATACAGGGCTGGGTCCGGCTGGAATAGGCTAAACTAGGGTGTTCTATGCCTTACTAGACTCTAATAGGCTCCATTAGGCTGTACTAGGCTCTTGTCAGCCCTGTAGCCCCTTTGCACTTGAGATTAACCAATGTGTCCACGGGCAATAGTTTTACATGAGTTTGTGTCCACCGGCAATAGTTTTACATGAAAATGTCTAAGCTATAGTGCAGTACTGCCCCGTACAACCTAACAGAGCCCAGCACAGCCCACCAGAGCCCATTACAGCCCACCAGAGCCCAGCACAGCCCAGCACATTCCAGCACACCCAAGTTCAGCCCAGTGGGAGAATAGCATAGGGTATGGGGGTAGTTAGATGACTGTACTAGGCTATACAGGGCTGGGTCCGGCTGGAATAGGCTAAACTAGGGTGTTCTATGCCTTACTAGACTCTAACAGGCTCTATTAGGCTGTACTAGGCTCTTGTCAGCCCTGTGGCCCCTTTGCACTTGAGATTAACCAATGTGTCCACGGGCAATAGTTTTACATGAGTTTGTGTCCACCTGCAATATTTTTACATGAAAATGTCTAGGCTATAGTGCAGAATTGCCCCGTACAACCTAACAGAGCCCAGCACAGCCCACCAGAGCCCATTTTAGCCCACCAGAGCCCAGCACAGCCCAGCACATTCCAGCAAACCCAAGTCCAGCCCAGTGGGAGAATAGCCTATAGGGTATTTGGGTAGTTAGATGACTGTACTAGGCTATACAGGGCTGGGTCCGGCTGGAATAGGCTAAACTAGGGTGTTCTATGCCTTACTAGACTCTAATAGGCTCCATTAAGCTGTACTAGGCTCTTGTCAGCCCTGTAGCCCCTTTGCACTTGAGATTAACCAATGTGTCCACGGGCAATAGTTTTACATGAGTTTGTGTCCACCGGCAATAGTTTTACGTGAAAATGTCTAAGCTATAGTGCAGTACTGCCCCGTACAACCTAACAGAGCCCAGCACAGCCCACCAGAGCCCATTACAGCCCACCAGAGCCCAGCACAGCCCAGCACATTCCAGCACACCCAAGTTCAGCCCAGTGGGAGAATAGCATAGGGTATGGGGGTAGTTAGATGACTGTACTAGGCTATACAGGGCTGGGTCCGGCTGGAATAGGCTAAACTAGGGTGTTCTATGCCTTACTAGACTCTAACAGGCTCTATTAGGCTGTACTAGGCTCTTGTCAGCCCTGTGGCCCCTTTGCACTTGAGATTAACCAATGTGTCCACGGGCAATAGTTTTACATGAGTTTGTGTCCACCGGCAATAGTTTTACATGAAAATGTCTAAGCTATAGTGCAGTACTGCCCCGTACAACCTAACAGAGCCCAGCACAGCCAACCAGAGCCCATTAAAGCCCACCAGAGCCCAGCACAGCCCAGCACATTCCAGCACACCCAAGTTCAGCCCAGTGGGAGAATAGCATAGGGTATGGGGGTAGTTAGATGACTGTACTAGGCTATACAGGGCTGGGTCCGGCTGGAATAGGCTAAACTAGGGTGTTCTATGTCTTACTAGACTCTAACAGGCTCTATTAGGCTGTACTAGGCTCTTGTCAGCCCTGTAGCCCCTTTGCACTTGAGATTAACCAATGTGTCCACGGGCAATAGTTTTACATGAGTTTGTGTCCACCGGCAATAGTTTTACATGAACATTTCTAGGCTATAGTGCAGTATTGCCCCGTACAACCTAACAGAGCCCAGCACAGCCCACCAGAGCCCATTACAGCCCACCAGAGCCCAGCACAGCCCAGGACATTCCAGCACACCAAAGTCCAGCCCAGTGGGAGAATAGCATAGGGTATGGGGGTAGTTAGATGACTGTACTAGGCTATACAGGGCTGGGTCCGGCTGGAATAGGCTAAACTAGGGTGTTCTATGCCTTACTAGACTCTAATAGGCTCTATTAGGCTGTACTAGGCTCTTGTCAGCCCTGTAGCCCCTTTGCACTTGAGATTAACCACTGTGTCCACGGGCAATAGTTTTACATGAGTTTGTGTCCACCGGCAATAGTTTTACATGAACATTTCTAGGCTATAGTGCAGTACTGCCCCGTACAACCTAACAGAGCCCAGCACAGCCCACCAGAGCCCATTACAGCCCACCAGAGCCCAGCACATTCCAGCACACCCAAGTCCAGCCCAGTGGGAGAATAGCCTATAGGGTATGTGGGTAGTTAGATGACTGTACTAGGCTATACAGGGCTGGGTCCAGCTGGAATAGGCTAGACTAGAATGTTCTAGGCCTTACTAGACTAGAATAGGCTCTATTAGGCTGTACTAGGCTCTTGTCAGCCCTGTAGCCCCTTTGCACTTGAGATTAACCACTGTGTCCACGGGCAATAGTTTTACATGAGTTTGTGTCCATCGGTAATAGTTAATGCTGGCTGTGTACACATGTCCACTTCCAATAGTTTTGGAAAATAGCCTGCCACCCTGTGGAATTATGCTTGAACTGCAGAAAAGGACCCTAAATACAAAAAAAGGAAACAAAAATCATCCGTGGGACTGATGGGCGAACAAGTGGTATCCACACGCAGAGGGGGGCCCAGAAGACATTTAGAGTCCCCCCGGTGAATTTTCACGCCCCCACAGACTGTACAGTGGAACCCAGAAATTGGCCGTGTCCAAAGGGCATAGGGACTATGGCTCGTGGACACAAAACGCGATAAATATAATAATAATAATAATAATAATAATAATAAATATAGCTGCAAGCAGCAATAAGCGGGTTCGAGGGACAAGGGAGAGAGAGAGAGAGAGAGAGAGAGAAAGAGAGAGAGAGAGAGTGAGTGAGAGAGAGATGAACATGCATTAATTAACAAAGTCATTATTTTTGTTCAGTAAATTATATTTGGACTGGTTAAATTGGGGTTTTAACCAGGGACCTACAGACTTGCAGGAAGACAGTGTACTGACTGAGCCATTTGATAGACAGAATTGGATTTCATGTGTGGTAAGTTATCATACAGCATGGATTGCTTATTATATATCTACAAGCTCATAACGCGTCACATTGTAGATCGGCTGTATGTGGTTACTGTAGGTGTTGTATTAATAATTAAATCTGCAAAGTAACAAGTAACTAAAGCTGTCATATGCTGTAATTGTAGTAGAGTAGAAGTAACACAAATGGAAAGTAAAGTACAAGTACCTCAAAATTGTACTGTGCATTGTAAGCACTTGTATTGGTACTTGAGTAAATGCACATAGTTACTTTTCAGCACCATTGAGGAGCCAATGACTGACAGGCTAGGTATCACCAGGTGCACTGATTGCTAGAGTGCAGAGGGACATGGGTTGATAACTCAAAATGTATATATCACACAGCTTAGATTTTTTTGATTAAATAGGAGTGTGATGTAAAAAGTATCTGTAGTGTAAACGTTGCAAGTTCACCAAATGTCAATCTATACATTATCTTGTGTCTGGGTAGCTCAGTTGGAAGAGCTATTGACTCTGAACCGCAAGGTCATGGGATCGAATCCTGGCGAAAGCAACACAACACATGAGTAAACTGGTTCCCTGGTGGATAGAGCATTGTTACAGGTATAGATTCATTTGTTTGTTAATGTTGCTACCCTTTAAATGGCCATGGCCAATAACGTGGCATTGGGCGCTTAAAGTTAAATATTTGAAAAACTACACATTATTTCAAAGAAAAAGCCACCAGGCCACTAATGAGTTGTGACAGGTGTGATTGGTGATGAGTGAGAGCAGGTGAGAGGGGTGGATCCAATCCATGGGAATAGGGGGAAGGTTGCTGACTAGATGACTCTTTTCTACACCCACCCTCACTAACCTTAACCTCAGTAAAACAACGACCTAACCTCAAACACTATTTGTAAAATTAAGAATTCCAAATGATGATCACCTCAACACATTGTTGAGGACAGGGATCGAACCAGCAACCTATGAATTCACAGGCTGCCTCTCTTCTCATTGAGCTAGAGATATGGCCTCCCTGATGGTGTCTGTTGATATCTATATGGTTTTTCCGTCCGTTATGAACCAAGCCTCTGTTTCACTAACTACTCTAGATCACTGGTTAACAAAATATTTACCAATACAAAAAAAAATTGTCTCCTCTGAATGGAAACTAGTGAAAATAGTTGATCTACAAGCTCACAACGCGTTGCTATCTGAAAAGTTGTGAGATTGTAGATTGGCTATTTTCACAAGAAAGTATGTCATACAAAAAAAAGACTACTCTCAAAAAAGCATTTCATGTTATTTTTTTTTAATTGCACATGTCTGAATTAACAGGGTCATGTTTTGTACAATGCAATTTGAATGTAAACTGTAATGAGTGGGGTTTGAACCGGGGACCTTCGGAACGAGGCTAATTGAGCTATTCAATCCACAGTCTTAGTCAGTGAAAAAGGAGAATCCAACAAAACAAAACTAAAGAGGGAATGAAGTACGTCATACATTGAAAATAACTACTCTCAAATAAGCATTTTGTTACATTTAACAATTGCACATTTATTCATTGATACAATCATGTTGTGCGCAATGCAATTGAGATGAAGTCTGCATGAGGTGAGACTCGAACCGGCGACCCTGTGGTTGCAAGGCAGATGGTTTACCAATGAGCCATTGGACCAATAGACCTGAACTGGTGAAAAAGGAGTTCAAACAGATGACACAGTTTCACGCAAATTGCTCAGAAATCCTGGGTTTAAATGTTTTTCAAACTGCTCAATATGGCGGAACATCTAAGGGCGGAGCTTACTGGTCAAAGTGATATATGTGTTCCTCATGAGTCAAGGCACATGTGTAAGCAAGTTTCACGGCTGTTGGCCAAACGAGGCATGACTTTTGCCTGTTTAAAGTTTGCATTTAAAAAAAATTGCTATAGCGCCCCCCCTTTGACCAATTGGAATAAGATTGGTTTCAGTGATACTTGGAATGACCCTCTACATTACTGCAAATTTTCAAACAAATGTGAGTCTGCATGTATGTGTTAGGGGCAAACGAATAATTTTCATAAAACTGCAATATTCATTGGCTCATTAAAGCTTCATTTTTTCACTTATGGAAATTTCGCTAAACCTGTGTTTCTGCAATGATTTCTGAGCAATTTGCGTGAAACGTTCTACACATGTACTTTGGACCTATGCCAACAAAACGTTAGTGGCGGATTTTCCATAAATGAAAACATTAAAGGTAGGGTAAGTGATATTTTTGGGTTAAAACAAAAAGTATTTTGTTAAAAGGTTAAAGCACTATATTCTGATAGTAATCATTGCTATAGAGTGTTTTTTCAGTAACAGATGTCTCCCTGTCTCTCCAGCTCTTTAATAAACAGAAAATCCATTTTTCGGTAGGTGTCAAAATCTCAGCCAATCAGGAGAAAGTACCAATTTTTAAGCTTCATTTGTGTAGTGTTCCAGTTCAAAGTTTGCATGCTCATTTCTTAGTGTCATCACTTCCAATTTCACTTGTTTAATCTGTATCCTGATTGAGTTCTCTGTCCTGGTTGGATAAAATTGGAAATGAAACTGAAACTGAAACGAAAATGCATTTTCTGTTTAATAAAGAGGTGGAGAGACAAGGAGACTCCTAATACTGAACAAACACTCTATAGCAATGAGTACTATCAGAATATAGAGCTATTTAACAATTATTTTAACCAACGCAAATCACTTACCCTACCTTTAAGCTTTAATGAGCCAATGAATATTGCAGTTTTATGAAAATCATTCGTCTGCCCCTAACACATACATGCAGACTCACATTTGTTTGAAACTTTGCAGTAATCTAGAGGGTTATTCCAAATATCACTGAAACCAATCTTACTCCAATTGGCCAAAGGGGGGCGCTATAGCAATTTTTTGAAAATGCAAACTTTAAACAGGTAAAACTCATGCCTCGTTTGGCCGACAGCCATTAAACTTGCTTACACATGTGCCTTGACTCATGAGGAAAACATCTATCACTTTGACCAGTAAGCTCCACCCTTAGATTTTCCACCACCAGTTCACCAGTTCAGGTCTGATGGTCAAATGGCTTCACTCCACAGTACCTGCCTCTCAACCGCAAGGTTACCGGTTCAAACTTCACCTCAGGCAGGCTACTTTTCAATTTCATCGCACAAAACACGACTGCATCAATTAATGCATATGCAATTGTTAAAGATAACGTGAAATAGTATGTTTTTTCAATGTATGACATACTTCATTCTGAAAATAGCCGATCTACAATCTCACAACTTTTCAGATAGCAACGTGTTTCTGAGCTTGTAGATCGGCTACTTTCACCAGTTTCGGTTCCGAGGAGACGCTCAATTTCTCCATTGGTAAATGGTTTGTGAACGAGTGATCTTAGTGCTAGTGAAACAGGGGCTTGGTTCATGACAGAAGGCAAAAGTTTAAGATCTTTTTAGGACACATTTTTGTACAAAGCACAAAACTACAAAGTACAAATTTGGCAGAGCAACTTTTTCATGTAGTTGAGTTATATTTGACCAGGAGTACAGTACTGTGATTGAGTAGTCAGGTGTAATCCTATTTAAACCTATTTAAATCTCTTATGTTACATAACTGACAGACAGTGTTATTTTTATGTTAATAGTCATAATTTGTTATAAACCTTTTGGGTGAAATGATGAAGAAATATCATATAGTTTTATTTTGGATACATTTTTTTTTTATGAAAAAGAAAATGACTTAGGCCATTAGTTTAGCAGGGTAACGTTATGATCAGGTGACAAATGTATACGTGAAGAACAATTTAGAGCATATGGAGAGTAACCGTGAGTATTTAGCTAAATAGGTTGCTTAGTAAGACAATACAATGTAAAACAGTTTTCTAAAAATGTGTTAATTAAAATATATTTAGCTTGGTTTTCATGTAAACACAATGTTGTGTCAGTTGTATAAATGATCAGTTGTTGTTCAATCTTATGTGGGTAGGAAACCAGTTTGACAACCTCCCCTTTGTATTATCAAAAGAATCAACTTGCATCTACTCCTGTATGTGAATACACACATACCTGTACAGCCGCACACACAGCTCTCTCTCTCTCTCTCTCTCTCTCTCTCTCTCTCTCTCTCTCTCTCTCTCTCTCTCTCTCTCTCTCTCTTCTCTTTCTCTCTCTCTCTCTCTCTCTCCCCCGCCACTTATTCTAAACAGGGAAATGAAACTCTGACGCAGTGTGACTACTGTTCAACTACAAGACATTCAACAACTAGATTAGATCTCAATCTACAGACCAGAACCGTGGACAGACAGGACTCATTGACAGGTAAGAAAACCAGAAAATCAAACACACGTTTGTTGGTGTTACAATGTACAATAGAACTGTATGTGACTCGATATGACTGTACGTTATACTAGTATAACATGATGTTGATGAAATGCATGTCTTCATCAAATACAAATGTGTCTATTGGAAGCAGTTTGTGAAGACAAATAATATATATCAAGTGTTTCACTGGGATGGGTGTGGCAGTGTGTGATACTGAACAATATAGACTGGGATCAGTTTGCTTTGCAAGGAGCTGATCCACTCTGGGTCTGTAACGGATAGGGAAACAGTGATGCATGTACTCTGTGTGTGTGTACAAATTACCGGATACAGTAGGCAGGCTCTAGACCAGATCAGAGCTCTGAACAGTAAATAGAAACTAGTCTTTCCACAACACTGCAGAAAGCCTGGTGACATGAGGTTAGAACAACAAGGCAGACAACCGAGTGAGCTGCTGTCTGCGTTACATACTGATGGGTGACGGAATCACTTATAATATAATCTCTCAAGAACAGATTCTGCACTGCGTTGGAATCTGTCGGGGAGGTTCGTCATAACGTGTGCACATTGGCTACAAGTGGGCGTGCCTTCAGATCAGGAAGCAGGCCGCGCTTTACCCAATCAAATGTAGTGGGCGGGATTCACATGTCCGTCGATCTTTCCCCCTCGAAACAAACCCAAACTAATTTAACAATAGCGTCCGCGGAGCAGACAAAACCACGGAAAGATATTCACATTTTAACTTACTCTTTCATCATAGAAACAAGTGGGCTTATAACCAAAACGATCCATGTTCTCTGGGAGAAGTGGTGTTAGTGTTCCGTGTAGAAATATTGTTAGTGGGAATGAAAACATAGTGGCACCCACCGGAAGTGAAAGCTGAAGGCAGACCTAAACCCCGGTTTCCTTGCGCACTGGTGTTATGTTTTCTTCCGCCCAGAGCCAACAGACATAGAACAAACAGCAGAGGTCGCTGTTTTTCATTTTCAGTTGGATCTGGGTTCCCAGATTGCTTATAATATAACTTTTAAATTGCATCATACTGTAGTATACTTGAATATTGCTAAATGTATTTTTGATTAAAAAACATCAACAATGTAGCTTGTAACAATGTAACTTAGCTTCTAGATGGATCAATAGGAGCCAATGGGAATGCACATCACTGCGTGTGAGGGGAAGTCCCCTGGGTTTTTTTAGTGATCTGTGTACAGTGATGGCATTCAGCTGGTTCATGTTTGTATGTGGAGTAAATGACAGAGAGTGAGGAATGTGCTCTGACTATCATGACTATATGGTTGGTGAAATCTGCAGGACAGTGAACTTAACATGTTGATGAAGTTGTACATCTGAGCTTTGAAGTGTAGTACCTACTGTACAGTATGTTACAAGAACATGTGTTGATTATATGATTGGTTTGAGGCCAATATATGCTTTATCAATAGTGTCAAGGACCCCCAAAATTATATGTATTTGGCCGCAGACCCCCTTCTCAAAATATGTTGTTCCAGGGACCCCCAGAAGCAAAGATTTGAGTAAAACATTTTCAACAAAATCAATATATTTAAAATAGCAGATCTACAAGCTCATAGCGTGGCATGAAATGACGCACTATGAGCTTGTAAGTCTGCTATTTTTGAATAGCCAAAGAAATCTAAAATGACACCGATGCTTTCCCGGTATTAATGGGTTAATATTATGAATAGTATAAGTGTCGTTTCCACACCCCAGGCATAGGGTATTTTTAAGCTGACATCCATGTTGGTATTTTTAAACTTCTTCAGCTTGAGCAACATGGAAGGGAGATGACAGTGAAAGTATTTAGTAGACAATTATATCTATTAAAATATCACGGATGGTTCCAGTTTGAATCACTGTTCTAAATGTAACCTCTTATTATTATTATTATTATTATTATTATTATTATTATTATTATTATTATTATTATTATTATTATTATTATTATTATTATTATTATTACACTTATTATTATTATTATTATTATTATTATTATTATTATTATTATTAATATTATTGTATACCTCTATCAAAGTTAAGAATGAGATGGGTGTGGTGTAATAATCATAATCATTTATGAACTAATAGTTATCACATATATGTAGTCTCTGTACTCTGCTCTCTGTACTATACTGTATGGTGTAGTGGGGATCTTTTCACAGGATAGCACTATTTTAAGATTCCACACACACGCATGCGCACGTGCGCAGCACATCGTCTAGCCTTTTCCAAAAGTAAGGTGGCTGCAGTTGTACAGTACAAAGCATGTTCATGCGTGTGTGTGTGTGTGTGTGTGTGTGTGTGTGTGTGTGTGTGTGTGTGTGTGTGTGTGTGTGTGTGTGTGTGTGTGTGTGTGTGTGTGTGTGTGTGTGTGTGTGTGTGTGTGTGTGTGCGCGCGCGCATTGTTGATCCGCCCTTGAGAGTAAATGTTTGTAAAAGCCCATGTTAATAAAGCAGGATATAGTTATAGGAGGAACTGGTAAGACCTGCATGTGTCATAACTTAACTTATATCCTAGAAAGTAAAAATGATGTACATATATGAGCCTGTTTGCTCTTATACAGCAGTGTGTGTGTGTGTGTGTGTGTGTGTGTGTGTGTGTGTGTGTGTGTGTGTGTGTGTGTGTGTGTGTGTGTGTGTGTGTGTGTGTGTGTGTGTGTGTGTTTGTGTGTGTGTTTTTGCGTGCGTGCGTGCGTGCGTGCGTGCGTGTAGGTAGTTGAACTTTTGAAGCAAAGTAGCTTCAATAGTTTAGTTTTCCACTAAGGTGAACATATATTCTATGAAAGTCTTGGAACGTTACTGTGATTCAATGCATAGTTGTGTACAGCAGGGTTGTACAGAATGCCTCTGGAACAATACAACAAATACAAGTTGAAAGTCCAAACAGATACGTACATGATGAGTCATTAGATAATGAAGGACATGGGAACGCAGTGTAACTAGTTTGATGACGTATCCTGACAGGAAGCAGAGATAGAGACTAGAGAGTGTTTGTATTGTTGAGCTGTATCATTCTTTTCTCTCTCTTAAAATGTAAGACAGCACAGAAACACCACAGTCAGCAAACATTAGCCATTCAATTGAGTAGAGGGGGTAGAGGGAGATAACGACTAGGTCAGGGGTCAGCAAGTAAGTTTTGGCAACACAATCAAAAATGAATTGCTATTTATTGCTATAAAAGTTACTAAAGAAAGATGTTTGTGTTTTAACTGCATACTGACTGATCAAATGTCACAGGTACAGATAGAAATACTTGTGGTAATCATTTTGTGAAGAACACATCCTTGAATGAGGATGTTTAGCTAATTAAACCATTCAATCCAGGAACAAATCTGTGTTATTTTATTTCTATGGCTATTTAAAAATAACAGATCTAAAAGCTCATAGTGCGGCACAGAGTGCAGCACTATGAGCTTGTAGATCTGCTATTTTGGAGAAATCTTGAAAATGTGTCCAAAAATCTTTGAATATAATTATATATTTTTAAAAGCGAACATTTGTAACTCAAATCTTTGCTTCTGGGGGTCCCTGGAACAAAACATTTTGAGATGGGGGTCCGCGGCCAAATACATATCTAAAAAATGTTTTCTAAATCCTAACAGTATGTTGCTATATGCAAGGACCCCCAAAATGATATGTACTTGGCCGCGGACCCCCATCTCAAAATATGTTGTTCCAGGGACCCCCAGAAGCACAGATCGGAATTAAAATTGTTTATTTTAAAACATACATTCAAAAATTTGCACAAATGTTCCAAGATTTTTCAAACATAGCAGACCTAAAAGCTCATAGTGCGGCTATGAGCTTGTATATCTGCTATTTTTGAATAGCCAAATAAATCTTAAAATGACACAGATGCTGCCGGTCTTAATGGATTAAGTACACAAAAAAGAACACCTGGACAGACAGACAGACGGACAGACGGACTCCCTTTTGAACAGAGATAAACAAGCTCTTTCATTGAATAGGAGCTCTAAGGTCTCTGTTTAGATATGAAGAGAGACTTTATGAAACACATGCCTGTGAAGCACTCCCAACATTGATAAAAAACATTCTTACGGTGGGTGTAGATTCTCTATTTTGACATGATAGTAGAGTGCTTCTCAAACGTTTTAATTAAAAGGATCTACAGTTTGGTTGCAAGTTTAGGCCACATACCCCCATCATTCTGAGAGTGTCTCTCTCTGAGACGGAGGTACAGACCTTTTAAGGGTCCATTTAGTTACAAACTACAATTTAGCTGGGGACCCCCTGAAAGCCCTTCAATGACCCCTGGGGGTCCCTGGACCCCACTTTGACAATCACTAGCATATGTGGACTATCAGATATTGTATATTATTATCACTGGCGGTCCAGTTTTGGCCCACGAGCCACCTGTTGCCTGACAATACTTAATACAACGGACCTGAGTTTCACTGTACTTTGTGCATTCTTTTTTGATCTACATCAAATCTCTTCACCAAAAATAGCCGATCTACAAGCTCACAAAGCGTCCCGTTGGGAGTGGGACGCGTTGTGAGCTTGTAGATTGGCTATTTTTGGTGAATGTTCCACCCAGAATAGGGATGCTGGGTGGAACTTTATTTACATAATGTAATATCACATAAATGTACAGTAAGGTGCTCTAAAGTAACAATGTAATTCAGGGGTGCTGTGGATCAAAACAAGTTTGAGACACAATGTGTTATCAAACATTTAAATGTCAAGGACCCCTATAACCCTGAGAGTGTACAAATGGAACCAAATGGACCCACAAGGGTCTATTTGGTCCCATTTGTACACTCTCAGAGTTACAGACCAGTAGGGTCCATTTAGAACCTCAAGGAACCCAGAGGGTCCCTGGACCCCACTTTGAGAACCACTGGTCAAATAGTATTTATATATATATATATTATTTATATTATATTATATTGTCAAATGTGTGATATAATAACACATTGAATGCCAAAAACGGTCCGGACCGTTTTTGAGGGTCCAAACGAGAAGTGCCGAAAACGGTCCGGACCGTTTTTGACCCAATTCTATTTTTATACATGTGGGCCACGTGGGGCGCTAAAACGAAACTTTGACATCACCCAAGCAGTTTCTGAGAAGAAGAGGCTGGATGTGGCTCCATGTCAAAAATCCTTCCGGTCGGCGTTTTCAATGTTATCTCCTTGATTAAAAGCTTAATATCTCCATTTCTTTTTAATGTGGTGGAAACGAGCCGTTTTCGATCGGCGATCACGCTGCAATGGAGGGTCGCGTTGGAAATATTATTGTTCCAGGCGTTAGTCGGGACCCTCCGCCGTCTCGCACGCACGCTTTGTTTACATGCATTTCCGCGTCGGGGCTTCTCACAGCACGAAATGTATAACGCAAGTGGATGGAAGAAATGCTGGCACTCAACGTATAATATTTTAATAAACCTCTGGCACCCAATGTGATAACAACAAAACTATAATAACTGCAGATTATTGTGACTTACTGTATGTTACTGTTTTACAGTTCACACAACAGCTGTAGACAGGATGGCCAGTGGAACCTCAGCTTCCATCAGAAGTGAGTTCTATTAAAACACATGAAACCAGCAAAAACTCTGGTTCAGTTACATCTGTGATCTTTATGAATATTATATTTATTTTTCCAACCAGGGAAGAACAGCGAACCAACAGAACTGAGAATTGTTCTGATCGGGGGAAGACGTGGAGATCAACCCAGCGGAAAGAGTTCAGTAGGAAACATCATCCTGGGCAGAGATGTTTTTGAAACAAACAGAAGAACAGTCAAGAGTGTCATGAGACAAGAGGAAGTGTCTGGTAGACAGGTCACTGTGGTTGACACTCCAGGATGGGAGTCTTCTTATCCCCTAGATCTGACCTCAAAACTGACTCAGTTAGAAATCCAACAGAGTGTCAATCTGTGTCGTCCAGGACCCCATGCCTTCGTCCTAGTGATGCCATTGGAAAACACATATGAAGGGACAGATATGTCAGTAGAGGAGCATTTGAGTCTTCTCCTCAGTGACCGAGTGTGGAGACACACTATTGTGGTGTTCACTGTAGCTGATAAAAACAAAATGAGACCTGATCTCATTAGATCTAGCCATAGCTTAAGATATCTTATTGAGAAATGTGAAGGCCGCTTCCATGTTCTTAACATTACTGACAGAGGAGATGGAAGTCAGGTCACAGAGCTGATGGAGAAGATAGATCAGATGGTGACTAGTAATGGTTGTCACTATGAGACAGAAAAACACGTCTCAGAGGAACTGAAGGAGATGGAGAGAACTATCAGCAGAAGAGCAGAACAAAGGAGAGTAGACGCTCAGAAACAAACAACTGGACTTCCAAAAGATACTGGTATGTTTTGTTTTACTTTAGTAAATAATATTTCACTAATCTCTGCCAGGAGGGTTATGAGTTCATGTCAGTCCCTCTGTCTGTCTGTCTGTCTGTCTGTCTGCCTTTCTGTCTGTCTGTCTGTCTGTCTGTCTGTCTGTCTGTCTGTCTGTCTGTCTGTCTGTCTGTCTGTCTGTCTGTCTGTCTGTCTGTCTGTCTGATAAATGTGAATGACAAAATTGAAAAAAATAGTGTTCCCGAGACACTCCATGTTTTCATACTCCATGTTTCTTCTAGGCTCATTAAATATTGTCTTATCGCCTTCTCTAGTGTCTGTGTGTGTGTGTGTGTGTGTGTGTGTGTGTGTGTGTGTGTGTGTGCGTGTAAGTGTGTGCGTGTGTGTGTGTGTGTGTGTGTGTGTGTGTGTGTGTGTATGAAACATATCACTACTGTTGGGCAGAAACCTCATATTTCCATTTTTCAACGTTTTATCTTATTCTGTAAATGAATGCCTTACTTTGTCATACAGTTTCACACAAAAATAGCAAAAAATATCAGATCTACAAGCTCACAACACGTTGCATCGTGACGCGATGAAAGTGGTTAATTCTGTCTGAGTGTTTTATAGATATTTAACCAGTGAAACGCTTTAACAAGAGCTTATGACTAAATAATAATTACATTACATTATATACATTGGAACAAAGGCTGTTTTTTCTATTTCATGACGAGCAGTGTTAATTTTGTCGACTAAAATTACGACAAAAATTATTCATCCACTACCTTTTATCACTGACGAAAACTAAATAAAAACTGAATAAAAATTAAGCTATGATGTCTAAAACTATAGGACCAAATATCACATCACATTGTGACGTATTGTGAGCTTGTAGATCTGCTTTACTTTTTACATTTGGTACTTTAAGTACATTTTGATGCCAATAGCCTACTTTTGTAGTAGTACATTTTGAATTCCGGGATTTTACTTGTAACAGAGTATTTCTAAATTGCAGTATTGATACTTTTGCTTTTACTTTTGTTTTTAAGTAAGAAATGTGAATACCTTTTCCATCACTGACTAAAATCCTATGATACTAAAACTAAAACATTTCAAAAGACTAAAATATGACAAAAACTAAATGGAATTTTATTCAATAGACTAAAGACTACGACTAAATGGAATTTTATTCAAAAGACTAAAGACTATGACTAAAACTCAAAACTAAAACTAAAAAAGTAACAGTTTTGGACACAAGTCTAGTCTAGGTAGTAATGTACATTATTATTATTCTATAATGTCTTCTGGTGGACATTTATACTGAACGGTACACTGAAGACACCTTTCTGCTGATATATTTTGCAATTTCATTATTAGATATTAAGAACAACATATAGACCTGGATATTATAGCCTTGTTTCTTAATCATATCAATCCTGGCATGCCTAATTTGGGCATGTTGTTATACTGTAATTCCGAACAAATCTACAAGCTCACAACACGACACATTGTGCTGTGAGCTTGTAGCTCAGCTATTTTTGCTATTTGTCGTGTGATGAATTATGAAATAATTATATGTCTTAAGTGTTTAAATAAGAAGCTGTCCAAGTGAAAGTAAACAATGTTTTCTCTGATAGGACTGACTGACCTCAGGATTGTGTTGTTGGGAGAGCAGTGTTCTGGGAAGAGTCCAGCAGGAAACACCATTCTGGGAGGAAGTGGTTTTAAAGTTAGTCCGAGGTCAGCGCAGTGTGAGGTGAGACATGGTGAAGTATCAGGGAGACATGTGACAGTGGTGAACTCACCAGGCTGGTACTACAACAGTCCACTACAGGACACCTCAGAGATGGACAAACTGGAGATCCGGAACAGTGTGTCTCTCTGTCCTCCTGGACCACATGCTGCTCTTCTGATGGTTTCTCTTCGAGAAGCATTCACCAAAAAAAAGAGAGTAGCATTAGAGGAACACATGACACTTCTGTCACAGAGAGTGTGGAGTCATGCTATAGTACTGTTCAACTATGGAGACTGTCTGGGAGACAGAAGCATTGAGCAGCACATTGAGGCTGAAGGAGAAGACCTCCGCTGGCTTGTTGACAAATGTGGGAACAGGTATCATGTCATCAACAATCAGAAGACAGATGACACTCAGGTCACAGAGTTGCTGGGGAAGATAAAGGAGTTGGTGGCAGGTGGTGGACACTATGAAAATGATGGAGATGTTTCAGAGACGTTGTCAGAGAGGAAGAAGATCACAGAGGAACATGTCCAGACATTCCTGACCAAGACACAGAGACAAAGAACTGCTCTGAAAGCTCTGTTTGAAGGTGATTTTTATCAAATGTGCGTGTGTGCGTGCGTGCGTGTGTGAGTGCATGTGTGTGTGTGTGTGTGTGTGTGTGTGTGTGTGTGTGTGTGTGTGTGTGTGTGTGTGTGTGTGTGTGTGTGTGTGTGTGTGTGTGTGTGTGTGTGTGTGTGTGTGTGTGTGTGTGTGTGTGGGGGGGGGGGGGGGGGGGTGTGTGTGTTAGTCTGTCTCTCTGTCCTTGACCATTTTTATATTGATTAATAATGTATATTCTCAATATTGGGCAACATTCTATAAAAAAAGATGCAGTACAAATAAAGCTCAATGTTATAACGCATGGGTCTTCAACAGGGGGTCCAGGATCCCTAGGTGGTCCTCAGAGTTACTAAAGGGGGGCTACAAGCTTGTAGATCTGCTGTTTTCAACAAAGAGGTTTGGTGTAGACAGAGGGGGAAAAAAGAAAAGACCAAGTAGAGAGTCACAGGTCAAGTTTACTCAGTATTGAGGGTTTAAGTGGTTAAATGTCTGAAAATACACATTAACATGAAGCCAACATATTAATAGATACGATAATGTATAAACAAACATTCATTTACATAACATTGATGATAGTGCTGTCAAACTAATCTATGAAGCTATCTATGAAATGGTTTAATCTGCAGCATAATTGTATCCATGTATTGGGGTCGAAAGTAACTAAGTACATTTACTCAAGTACTGTATGCAGTGTTTTGATCCTAATACTTTTGAAGTTTTACTTAAGTCAAATTTTCTATGAAGGACTTTTACTTTTAACAGTATTTGTACACTGGTATTTCTAGTTTTACTCAAGTAAAAGATCTGAGTACTTCTTCCACCATTGAACTGATCTAATGACAGATTGACACATTGGTGATTGAATTCATGTATTGTCAACTCATTTGCATAAATGATCACATAATATTCAGTATAACTTCACATTATTGATACATTATTTTTACTGTTCTGTGGTCAGTTTAGTCAGAATTGTTAAACATGTATGTAATAACTCATTTTGCTGAATCTCTGAATCCAATCCTAAATCAGTGTAAAGTGAACTAATATAAAACGTGTGTGTGCGTGCGTGCGTGCGTGCGTGCGTGCGTGCGTGCGTGCGTGCGTGCGTGCGTGCGTGCGTGCGTGCGTGCGTGCGTGCATGCGTGCGTGCGTGCGCGTGTGTGTGTGTGTGTGTGTGTGTGCGCGCGTGCGTGAGTGTGTGCGTGTGTGCGTGTGTCAGGAGAACATCAGAGTCTACCAGATGTGAAGGTGATGTTGGTTGGTGGAGAACAGGAACAGAGGAGCGAAGCCGGAAATCACATATTGCAGGAGACTGTGTTTAAACGAACTCCATTCAAGGTGAGTAATATTATATGAATGTTATGTTATAATGAATGACTTCACTCAAAGTAAGTAAACAGTTAAGTGATCAAATATGTTTTCTGAAGATTGTAAGAAGAATGTAAAAGTATCTGCTGTCATGAATGTTCATTGATCATGTGATCAATGAACTGTCAGTGATCAAAACACACAGATGTTCATTTTCAAATGAACATGGAGTCCAACACATGTAGATTCTCATCATGTCTGTAATCTTTAATGCAAACCATGACTGTGTGTTAGCTCGGTGGTTCTCAAACCTTTTCATGTCAAGGACCCCCAAAACGATACATATTAGTCTGCGGACCCCCATTTGAAAAGATATGGCAGGGACCCCAGAAGGGAAGATTATTATAGCTATAGCAGTGATTCTCAACCATTTTAACTTCAAGTAGCCACAATTTGATATGCATTAGACCACTGTCCCTCGTTTGATGGCATTTTTTTAATCTCTGGAACCCCATCTACACAGTAAAATCATCAGTGTTCATTTAACAAATGGAACCAAATGCACCCGTGAGAGTGTATTTGGTTGCATTGGTACACATTCTGAGTTACAGTCACATAAGGTCCCACCCTAGAACCCTCTCAAGGACCCCTGGGGGTCCCCGGACCCCACTTTGATAACCACTGTGTTAGCTAACTGTAGGGGTACACAGTAACAACAGGAAACTAATCAATTATGTATTATAAATAATAATAATCGATAATCGATCATTATATAAAACAATACATTTATAATCATTACCTATTTTGAGCATTTCATTATAGGTTTAAAGTTTCAAAATGTATTCACGTTTTTGAAACGTTTCAAAAGCTATTTAAAGTTTGAAAATAGCCAATCTACAAGGTCACAACGCGTGGCATCGCGACATGTTGTGAGCTTGTAGATTTGCTATTTTCTCTATCTTTGCACAATATTGTTGTGTGACGAAGATAACCCTTAAATGGTTCATCAATGCGTTGATATACAACATTTCTTTATATAAAATTTTTTTTGCACACCTCCATTATTTGATTAATTGAAAAAGTAATCGATAATAAATGCTACAGAAATAATTCATACTTTTTGCAGCCCTAGTTAACTGTCACTGTTTATACTGTTTACTGCCATACAATAGCTCTATGCTGGTACTGATTATTATCCTGTGTGGCCAAAGTACTCAACCCCAGTATTTGAGTCAAAGTATAGATACTCCTGGTCAATTATTACTCAACTACAAATTAAAGTTGAGTAATGATGCTCTCTGTTTAATAAAGTGCTCTGAGCATCCCCTGTGGAGAAGATAGAATGTCAAATTGACTTATGCACACCTGTACGTCAAGCTTTCAAACACAGAGTTTCAATTTTTAAATATTTTTTCAGTTTCGGAAGTCAGATTATGGCATGATTATAATCCCATATTACTGTGGCATTGTTAGACAAAGTGATGGAGAATAATAAATTCAGTGAGTTCATTTCTGGTAAGCTTGAAGAGGAACTCCAGTGAAGACAGAATAGAGTGAATGTTTTGATTATTATGACTAACCTACAGTTTATATTCCAGGAGTTTAAAACCCAGACTAAACTGACCGAATGTGTCAGACAACAGAGACGAGTTGCTGGAAGAAAAGTGAGTGTGGTGAACTGTCCAGACTGGTCGACTACACCTCCATCACAGAAGATCAAAGACGTCCTTCTACACGGTGTGACTCTGTGTTCTGCTGAACCTCATGCTGTCCTGTTGACTGTTGATGTCAGGTCCAGTTTCTCTGAAGCTGACAGTAGATCAGTGGAGGAACACATGGAGCTGCTGGGGGACAGAGTCTGGAGACACATTCTGGTTCTGTTCACGCATGGATACTGGCTGGGAGAGAGATGTGTTGAGGAGTACATAGAGTCTGAAGGAGAACCTCTGAGGTGGATCCTGGATAAATGTGGATACAGATACCATATTCTCCAGCTCAACAAGTGGGACATTTCAGAAAGCAAAGAGCTGATGGTGAAAATAGAACACATGGTGATGAGGGACAGAGGACACTTTGGACCTTCGAGACAGATGACCCTGATTGAAAGACTGAAAGGACAAAAAACCTTAACAGAAGAAGAATGGAAGAAGAGAGAGCAGGAGATGATAGAGAGGATGCTGAAGTCTGTGGTGAAGGAGCCAGAAGAACCAACCCTGCCAGCTGTCAGGAGAAGGAACAACATGGACCTAGAGGATGCACAGAGCATGGACTTTCCTCTCAATAGTGAGTATCAATGTGTGTGTGTGTGTGTGTGTGTGTGTGTGTGTGTGTGTGTGTGTGTGTGTGTGTGTGTGTGTGTGTGTGTGTGTGTGTGTGTGTGTGTGTGTGTGTGTGTGTGTGTGTGGGTGGGTGGGTGGGTGGGTGGGTGCGTGCGTGCGTGCGTGCGTGCGTGCGTGCGTGCGTGCGTGCGTGCGTGCGTGCGTGCGTGTGTGGGTACGTCGGCCTCACTTGGACAAACATAATCATTTACCAAATGATCTACACCACAGACAGACTATTTTCACTAATAACATAAAAAGTCGAAATACAGAGATACGGCTTCTGCTCGACAGCGATGATTTTGTAATCGCACGCGCGCGTGTGTGTGTGTGTGTGTGTGTGTGTGTGTGTGTGTGCGCGTGTGCGTGTGCGTGTGTGTGTGCGTGTGTGCGTGCGTGTGTGTGTGTGTGTACACATTTAAGAAGAATGGGTTGGTGAATTTTCATGAAGCTGGGAGGGAATGATCAGTAGTCTGCTCTGAAAAGATTATACACTTTTGTGTGTAAGAGTTCAAAGTTCAAAATGACATTGTAGTTCATGTGTGAGGAACAGAGACATGTAGAGATGTTGTGCTGGGCTGCAGGGTTTTCACGTCCAGGTGTGTTTTTATTATCATTGTAAATGTCTTGCTCTCTGTTGTCTTCTGTTCTAGTGAGTGATGGAACATGCTCTTCAGGATATGACACCATGAGTGAAGCTCCTACCCAGACTGATGCTGATGTAAGAGTGAGAGATGAAGATGTTTCATAGATAAACAATAATAAAACAACATTTTTATTATTTACTATATGTTTTTTTTGTTTTTAAGTCTGTGGTGAAGGAGCCAGTAGAATCAACCCTGCCAGCTGTCAGAAGGAACAGCATTTTGCATCCTCCAAGCTTCTCCAAGTCTCTTCCTCCAAGCAGTGAGTATCAATATCCTGTTTACAGAATGCATATCATCACTGTCAGGTGGAAACTTTGTGTCCAATATACTGTTACTTTTCAGGAAATGAAAAAAAAAGAACCTGTGTTTCAATGGGTAGTTATTATTTTGTCACAAGCTCGTTAAATGAAGCATAGCGTTAGTTCATGCAGGACACGGAAGTCGTGCACGCCAAAGCTGTAGCCAGCGGTCAGTCAGCTGATGTGAACATCAGCATTCTATTTCCCATTCACAGCTCAGTGGACATTACGTCACACACTCATTATCCAATCACAGCTCACGCATGAGCAAAGAGGATCCTTTAAATACGGCTTCTATTCTCTAGGTCTTTCTTGGTTCCTGAACCAATGCATTTTGCTAGCTCCTCCTCCACCCCAGCCTCCACCTTTTGATTAGAGTCTGGCTTAGGCTCAAATACTTGTGGTTATCATGTATATCTGCTTGTTTAGAGTCTTGCATATAGGCTCAAATACTTGTGTATCATGTATATCTGCTAATTTTAACTAATATGTCAATGTACTGCTATTGTTGACATTGTATCCCTATGGGGATTTGCTTAAGCATTCTCTGAATATATGCTTAGCAGGCTGCTTCGACAAAATTCAGTGAATATTCTCCCAAGAGCGGAGCTTTAACGCCAAGCTTAACTGTATTCCATTTGTGGCAATAAATGGTTCTTTATCTACTAAGACGAGAGTGTTTCTGATTGAATACTTTTTATTGGTTCAATAAATGAATCGTGTCAAAAATAAATGTATTGACACAATATTTTCACTACTTTCATTTAGGAAAAGTTGAAATATGGAGATACAGCTTCTGCCCGACAGCGATGATTTTGTGTGTGTGTGTGTGTGTGTGTGTGTGTGTGTGTGTGTGTGTGTGTGTGTGTGTGTGTGTGTGTGTGTGTGTGTGTGTGTGTGTGTGTGTGTGTGTGTGTGTGTGTAATGTGTATATGTACAAACTACATAAGAATGGATGGGTGTATTTTCATTTAACTGGTAGGGAATGATCAGCAGGCTGCCATGAAAAGATGACCTTTTGTGTGGAAGAGGTCAAGGTCAAAATGACATCATGTTTCATATTATCATTGGAAATGTCTTGCTGTCTTCTGTTCCAGTGAGTGGTGAAACACCCTTTTCAGAATTTGACACCATGAGTGAAGTTTCCAGGCTGGCAGACACTGATGTAAGTGTGAGAGAGGAAGATGTTTCATAGATTAAACTTCATTTGATCAATCACACACATTTTAATTATTGTTTCTTTACCTTATATTTTTTTCATACAGCACATGGTCATTGTAACAGATTCATTTTGTATCATTATTGATGTTACTTCTCCATCATGCATGATCATTATAAGAACACTGGGGACTTGTTTCCATTGTGGGCCTATGTGTTCAATTCATCAACATATATAAAAATGCATGTAATCAACAAATACAAACTCTATTACGTACAAAGATGTTGTCAAGGAATTTTCCCTCTCTTACCTGTCGATATTGTGACAAGGAGACACGACCGATGACCCTGTTTGAAAGAGTGACAGGAAAGAAAACTTTAACACCAGAAGAATGGAAGAAGAGAGAGGAGGACGTGATAGAGAAGCTGTTGGAGCTTCTGATGATGGAGCCACAAGAACCAAGTAGTGAGTCTTACTTTTATCCTCTTATGTGGACATAAATACATTAATACAATGTGCGTGTGTGCATTAAAAAAATCACACCCTGTGTGAAGTGGGCGGTGTCTTGCTAGCTAATCACAATACTGAATGGAGTCAACCAATCATGTACAAAAAAGAAATACATTTATTGAAACACTCTTTATGATGGAAGAAACCATAACTTAAAAAAATCAAATTTATGGTTTTTTTAAAGTTATGGTTTCTTATATAGGGCTATGCACATGTGTCATGTGACACTGGCCAATCACAGTCCTGAATAGACTGTGATTGGCCAATCACGGTGCAGGGTTAGGCGGGGTACATTTTTGTACATTTTTGTACATTTTTGGCCAATCACAGCGCAGGATTTGTTGTACAAATATCCAAACCTCACTTATAGGGGCGGTTTCACCGCCCAAAAATCACACCCTGTGTGAAGTGGGCGGTGTCTTGCTAGCTAATCACAATACTGAATGGAGTCAACCAATCATGTACAAAATATAAATACATTTATTGAAACACTCTTTATGATGGAAGAAACCATAACTTAAAAAAAACAAATGTATGTTTTTTTTTAAGTTATGGTTTCTTATATAGGGCTATGCACATGTGTCATGTGACACTGGCCAATCACAGTCCTGAATAGACTGTGATTGGCCAATCACGGTGCAGGGTTAGGCGGGGTACATTTTTGGCCAATTTGGCCAATTTGTTGTACAAATATCCAAACCTCACTTATAGGGGCGGTTTCACCGCCCAAAAAAACAAGAATAGATGGGTGCATTTTCATGAAACTGGGAGGGAATGATCAATAGTCTGTCCTGAAGAGATGATGGACTTTTGGGTGGAAGAGGTCAAGGTCAAAATGACATCATGGTTCATATGTGAGGAACAGAGACATGTAGAGATGTTGTGCTTGGCTGCAGGGTTTTCACATCCAGGTGTGTTTTTATTATCATTGTAAATGTCTTGCTGTCTGTTGTCTTCTGTTCCAGTGAGTGGTGGAACACTGTCTGAAACAGGAAGTTCATACTGCTGGTCACCTGCCAAGGTCTCTGATTGGCTGAAGAGATATGACACCATGAGTATAGCTCCCAGCCAGGCATATACTGATGTGATGAGTGTGAGAGATGAAGATGTCTCATAGATTAAACTTTAGGCTTGATTTATACTTTGGTGCACGCCGGTGTCACACGCCAAAATAGCAGATCTACAAGCTCACACTATGTCATGTGCATTGTTGTTTCTTTCAGTTTATTGAATCTTTTGAATCAGTTCATTCAAACTTTTCAGTTTGACAGGAGAAAATGTTTGCATACTGTATAGGCTTATGTATTAACGCTTTATAACCGGGAAAGCATATTTAGCTAGGTCACATATATATAGCACATTGGTTGGCTATTAAAAAATAGCAGATATACGAGCTCATAGCGTGTCACTTCGTGCCGTGCTATGAGCTTGTAGATCTGCTATATTGGAAAAATCTTGAAAATGTGTGACAATTCTTTGAATATACTTTTTTGTTTGTTTTTTTGTTTTTTTGGGGGGGGGCACGGTGGCGCCTGCAGTAACTTCTTTGTCTCTTCTGGGCAGCCAATCACGGTCCTGCAGTCACTGCTTGTGGTCCTTAACTCCCTGCTGGATTTACTGTTTCACTGACCAGTTAAATCTTTCCCCCAACTCCCAGACCCGCCCCCGTCAGCAGCGTCAAATCTCGGTCCTGGATTTATTGTTTCACTGACCAGTTAAATCTTTCCCCCAACTCCCAGACTCCATTCCAAGATGAGGAAGAAGGAGGAGCATGATGAAACACACAGAAAGGATTAAATAAAAATAAAGATTGATTTGATTGATTTTCACACTTTGTCAGCTTGTTCTTTTGTCATTCCATGGTACATCATGATCTAGTAATTGTATTCGTTTTTTTTACATAACCTGCAGTCCATTTGGAAATTAGTTGGCTGTTCATTGCAAGAGGAAGTTACAATCTTTTCTATTTTGATTAGCTTACTGCCTTCAAAGTACCCAGGCTGTGCTCCAGTATTTTATTTATTGTGGGTAATGTATTTGAGAACAGCAAAACCGATCATGTATGAGTTTATAGCCCTGAAACATGACTGTCATATCGTGACCGACCGTCATGGATGAGCTCAACTTGGTATTTAAACTTTCTCCCTTTTTGGTCCGTACATCTACATGAACGTTCATATTCCAAATATAAAGTGCTTACCCCATGGCTACGGATTTTACAATTATGTACGTTTCCTCAGAAGTACCCGAATATTCTGAATTGTTAAATAAAAAGCATTTTAATCCGATTGGTGGCCATTTTCCCCTTATTTTCTTCATATGCTTTCAACTACGTGACCCTATCGGCTGGGAGGTGTATTGCACTCTGGTACATTATAACTCTATGAGAAAATGGCCACCGATCGGATATTTTAATCCGATCGGTGTCTTTTTATTGAATAATACGGAAAATACGGGTACTTATTGAGGGCCCGTACATAATTGTAACATGTGTGGCCATGAGCTAAGCACTTTATTTTTGAAATCTGAACGTGTATATAGATGTATGGAGAAAAAGGGAGAAAGTGCTCCGCTCCTCCCTGCCACCCGATCTACGGTTTCTCTCCTCTCTGCCTCACAACCTGCCTTCCAACCTCTGCTTGCTGTGGCTTCCACAAAAGATGTGCCTCACAGCACCCTGCGCTACCGTAAGAGGAAGTTAGAGGAGGAAGCGAGTGGCAGAAAGAGGAGGCAGTATACCAAGAAGACTGACACCATCACCTGCAAGCAGTGTCAGAAGGAGAGGGACCCTGCAACCCACAATAAATACTTTGGCAATTGGTACTGCCAGGCCACAGCCACCACAACTCTGGCTGAGTGGAAGGCTGAACAAGCAGCCAAAGGGTATGGGGAAAAAAAGGGACTATGATCGGATCCCACCGGCCAAATAGAGGGGTTACTTTATATTACTTTGTATTTTATGTTATATAATATAATGCATATGTTATATTGTTGTCAGGCAGACAACAATATCTAAATTAACGCCCTACTTGATCATACTACAGTGTTACACAAAAGCAAGATCCAAAAGCTCTAAAGCTTGTAGATCTGCTACTTTTGCTATTTTAGAATTTAGACAAGAGATAATATTTTTTATACATGCTAAATTGCTGCCATACGAAAACGTATTGTTACTGTTTATTTTTATTTTTAATAATGTCACTGACATCGGAAGGTGTACAGTATATAATTTGTACTTTTACTATTTACAAGCTAAAAAGCACAATATGTGTACAAGCTAAAAAGCACATGCTAAAATTTAAAAGAAGAGTATTATAAGTAAAACTACCTCAAAATGTAGAGTTGTATTTTATGTTATATTGTTGCTGTCAGGCAGAAATCTCATCTAAATTAACACCCTACTTGATCATACTACAGTGTTACACAAAAACTTGTAGCTCTGCTACTTTTGCTACTTTAGAATTGTTATCCTTAAAAGTAACAGTTTTGGACATAATGAGGTTTCCACCCGACAGACAATATATTTTGTACATGCAAAATCGCTGCTATACGAAAACGTATTGTTACTGCACTGTTTCTTATTTTTATTTTCTTTTGTAATAAAATGTCACTGACATCACAAGGTATTCTTCATTTTATGTATGGTCCAGTATATTATTAATTCATATCAGTCACTGTATTCCAGTGGGGCAAGGCAGCCTACTGTAAGTCTTAAACAAAATAGATGTTGCATTAATAAAATATATAAAACATTTATCCCTATTAAACCTCAACAGTGAGTCAGTGGGTGACCGTCATGGATTTACTTCAACCTGGTGTTTGCACTTTCTCCATTTTTTTACCCGTTCAGATTTCAAATATAAAGTGCTCACCAAGGCCATGGATGTTGCAATTATGTAGGCTACGTTTCCTCAAAAGTACCCGTATATTCCGTATTGTTCAATAAAAAGCATTTGAATCCGATTGGTGGCCATTTTTCTCCATAAGCTTTCAACATCGCGACCTTATTGGTTGGAAGGTGAATTGCACTGCGATACGTTATAACTCTATGAGAAAATGGCCACCAATCGGATTAAAATACTTTTTATTGAACAATACGGAAGACACGGGTAATTCTGAGGGCCCGAACATAATTCTAACATCCATGGCCAGCCATTTATATTGAAATATGAACGTTTATGTAGATGAATGAAGCAGTAAGGGAAAAGTGCAAACACATGACGGTAACAGAGCTTGCGAAATGACATTTCCGGAGGGTTTACCAGGCTATAAACAAAGACATGGCTAGCATGCAGACAGCGTAAGACCGCATGGCTCATTTGCATATCCTCGTGAATTTTAAGTAGCCATGCGGTCTTCATTTACTTGTAACAGAGTATTTCTGTATTGCGGTATTGATACTTTTACTTAAGTAAAAAGTTTGAGTACTTTTTCCACCACTGATTACTAGCAATAAGCAATAACTTGGATAACAATGACACGATTGCAAAATGTCGGCTATTTATTATTACCTACATAACTAAACGAGTTTAGGGAGTTAGGGGAAACAAGAGCTCGTCATAGTGTCAACATTATATTATTTAAGCAAAATATAATGTAGGCTAGAGTCACTTAGACAGATCTGCAGTCATGGTGACACAGGATGCGTGTCGGACTTTTTGTTTCCTTGGCTCTTTATATATCCTATGGATAAGAACATTGTATATCATTCATTCATTCCCATTGGTGTAATGTTTTTTTAAATGTTTACCATGCTTCTTTTTATTGACCTCTGTATGAATGTATTGCACTGGAGCCGTTGAGCAAAGCAAATTTCCTTCGGGATTAATAAAGTATCTATCTATCTATCTATCTATCTATCTATCTATCTATCTATCTAGGGGGTCCTCGTAGTTACTACAGGGGGTCCGAGATATAACATTTTCTCTCTCTTTTTTTCTTCTTTTTTTTACGCTATACCAGCATCCCTATTTTGCGGGGTAACCTACATTCACCGAAAATAGCCGATCTACAAGCTGACAATGCGTCATGCTGCAACAGCTTGTAGATATGCTATTTTTGGTTAAGAAGTTTGGTGGCAAAAAAACAAGTAGGCCTACAGAGCCAAATGTCGAATGATTAATGCTTTAATCTCAACGTCAATTTTAATGTTTTCCGAATGAGAAATACAAATGTATTGGCTACTATAATAAGCACATGCTGCTATTACCCTGACATTATGCAGACTAGAGTATAGGCTATAAGCATGAATATTATTTTATTGCTCAATGATGAGTTTGCCTATTTGTTACATAACTAACAGAGTTTGGGTAGAGTTAGGGAAAGCGTTCACAATCACACTCTACAATTTTATTACACTTCTTCTTCTTATCACATAGCCAAAATATAATGTAGGCTATACACTTAATAGAAAATTGGACAATGTTTAGCTGTATGTCGGAAAGAAACCATGCAGGAACATTAAGTCAGCCAGTAAAAGCTCACGTTCTGCTTTGATCAGGTTAATGTTAATGTTATATTATCGGCTGCCTACAAGCATCGTTGAACTCGTGGCTCAACGTGCCCTCCGTGGCTCGTGGTAATTATTAATGCTTTGATCATCTCATCAATTCCCAGATAGCACCCATTTGCCATCTCTCACATAAACATAAACGTTCAGATTTCAAATATAAAGTGCTTACCACCGAGCCACGGATGTTACAAGGCGATGCGGACCGCGATGAGTACCCGTATCTCCCGTATTGTTCAATAAAAAGCATTTTAATCCCATCGCCGGCCATTTTCTCCAAATTGTCTCCGATACTTTCAACCATGCGACACTAATGGTTGGGAGGTGTATTGCACTCTGATACATTACAAAACAAAAAAAAACAAAAAAAGAAAATGGCCGGCGATGGGATTAAAATGCTTTTTATTGAACAATACGGGAGATACGGGTACTCATCGCGGTCCGCATCGCCTTGTAACATCCGTGGCTCGGTGGTAAGCACTTTATATTTGAAATCTGAACGTTTATGTTTATGTGAGAGATGGCAATGTGAAAAAATCGAACACAACTTTAGACCAGGGGGACTCGGCACCATGACTGTCATGGTATGACAGTCGGACTAGGACGCACCTCACTAGCCAACACACAAGTTGAATGAACTAAAACCAGCGCACCCCAAAACAGCAGGTTTGGCGATCTGTTGGGAATTGATTACATGAAGCAGTCACCTGTGCGTCCAGTGTCAATGTTTGTTAACAAATAATTGGTCTATACTACACTGACTGCTGATGTGCCGTGGCAGACCTGTCACTCTTGGTTCAATAAAACCCTAAAGTCCAGTTTATAGACGACATACACAGAAATTACCGTTTACATGCGCAAGGCATCTTTATTGACAAACAAGGGAGATTCCCTCTATACTATGTGAATAAAAGAACAGCAAATTAATGATATTAAAACAATACGACCTGATATATCACGAAGGCAATTCGCTCCACATCTAAGTCTGCATGCAAACAAGCGTTCGGTTGAGCGCCTGGAGAATTCTGAAGTTCTTATCTATTACATTCAGTATATCAACGCTGTGGCTATCAAGGCCTGTCTTCTGACTGCACTCTATAAAGTAAAGGTTGACGGCCCAAGGTTCCACAATGGACCATCAACCCCTCCTTGGGTACGAATTTAGTACCCACAACAACACAAGATTAAAATCTAAACAGTACTTTATAGCAATTATCATTTAGCATAACATATTGCATGTTTTTAAAAAATCGGGTCCCATTTTTTCTTTTTGAGTCATGTGAGCCGAGGAAAACCCTTTTCTTTGAAGGGGAAACTCTGAACTAGGCTGGGGCAGTCCCAAACCTACCATCTGGACATGAGCTCTTAATGGGGACAATCACACAACATTTGTCATTTGATTCCAATAAGTGTATTACTAGACTTAGGGTCCCTCAGTGGGGCACTCCCACTGAGTTTTTTCCTTTTGAAGCAACTATTCTAACATGTTTATTATTATTTTCTCTTGTAAAATGTATGCATTTTTGTTTCTTCTTCTCCAATTCCTCTGGTTGAGGTGGTCACTTTTCCGAGCCCGGAGGAGGAGGTTCCGACAGAGCCCAAGACTAGCCCCCCCCCCCAACCCATCCAGTGCCATTAACAAATGTACTTGGCACTGAATGAGCTAAGAGACGGAGGTCCCACTCCCGAGCCCCCGGGTCCGTACCCTCCTGGGGCCTGAGACCGGAGCCCCCCGTATTATACACAGGGGCCCCAACCCCCAAGCACCAGTCAGATCCGTACCCTCCTTGAGGTCAAAAGTCGGGGCGTAGATATCGTGCAGGGGTGTTCTTCGTCAAGTTCAGCATGGGGGCCCAGGTGGCAATATAATGTTTCTGTGGTGTGTATTGGGATCACTCTGTCACTGCTCTCTTATCACTTGCCATTTGCGAAGGGCAAGACAGCCTATATTTAATGTGCCTAAAGCTGCCAGGGAGATCGCTACAATCAGATTACGTCCCCCAACATTACTATCAAAATCAAAATCAAAATTATTATGTATTCTGGGGTCGTTCAGTGGCCTTGGGCAGCATAGATGTAGGGCTGTGTAAAAATCTCTCTGTTTGGTCTCTCAATACTACATCTGTCACTAAAGAATACTCCATCTGATTAATCCCCGTGATGCATGGTACTGTATGTTCCTGTCTGGCTGAGAGTGATATTGGTACTATTCAGATTAAATGTGTAGTGTCCCTCCTTTATCTAAAAAAAATTGGGTGGGGGTTTGATGGTGAGTCTTTGATCTCTGTATGCATTGGACTGTATTTATCACTGAAGTGTCTCTGTAATGGTCACTCTGCCATAAGTCTCACTTAAGTCTTTCGAACCTCCCCACCGGGGCGCAGTCCCAGGCTAGACCCCTTTCCACTTGAGGTCTACACCCAGGTCACCCTGGATAGAGAGTTCAAGTCTCCTGCTTCCCGGCGTCTTCTTTTCAAAGCCCACCGATCACAGGAGCATCACTCGCTTAGTAACTGTAGCACTCCGGCGGTCGCTTTCAGCTTGTGATGGCCTGACTGTACATTGAGCCGAACGCAGCGACCACACCCGCCTCCTGTCGGGGAGCACGCCATGGAATTAATGCTTTTTGCGATCCGACCGGCGGGTGACCCAGTCGATAGCGATCCCTTACCCGTAGGCGTGGTTGGCGCCCCAGGCAGGAAACCGACGGTCTTGTCCTGGCCCCGCTTGGCTACGGGAAACAGAATATTAACCGTTTTCACCCGCCTTGCCTGTAACCGGTGAGTCACGCGCTCCCGTCCGGTTAGGTGTGGACTGTCATCCACGCACCATGTGCTGCCAACCCTAGGAGAGAGCGGCAGTCGGCACACCGACTAGACGGAGACACAGCTAGGATGTTGATTCATCCTTGACAGAACACGGGGGCCCTTCAGTCTCTCCCCAGCACTATAAATGCGTCTTTAACGTGCTCTGGGAGCCTTGCGACCCCGCTGCCGCCTGTTGTGCTCAAGGATTGGGGAGCCTACCCCCTAACCTCAAGCACATTCATTTAACAAAAGTTAACGGCAACATTACAACACTTCGACATGAAAGTTAACAAAAATTAACGGCAACATTACAACACTTCGACATGAAAGTTTCTACAAGTCACTTTAGTCACTTAACATTATACTATGTATCTCAATATCAATATGCTATTATATTATTTCCCTCCTTGACCTGACACCCGGCAGGGCACACAGCATAGGAATGTGCAGAGGCCAGGGTGCCACCCTCCTTTACCTTCACTAAATGTAAAATGGTTCAAAGACTCATCTATAATTATTCAATCAAATTGATATTGGGTTGCACTTAAAGTTAATAAGTTAGTTAATTTTCATTCCACCTTTTTTGACATACACAACAGCACATATCTTTGTGTGCAACATGTAATTGGAAACACAACAAAACAACTTTCCTGTGCTTTATGCACAGGTCAATTGACATTATTCTCGGGCTGTACAAAATTGTACAATTCTCTTCTGCAACCCATGACCTGTTTCAGAGAAATGGAAGGTTAACGACCACTTAAGTCTTTCGAACCTCCCCACCGGGGCGCAGTCCCAGGCTAGACCCCTTTCCACTTGAGGTCTACACCCAGGTCACCCTGGATAGAGAGTTCAAGTCTCCTGCTTCCCGGCGTCTTCTTTTCAAAGCCCACCGATCACAGGAGCATCACTCGCTTAGTAACTGTAGCACTCCGGCGGTCGCTTTCAGCTTGTGATGGCCTGACTGTACATTGAGCCGAACGCAGCGACCACACCCGCCTCCTGTCGGGGAGCACGCCATGGAATTAATGCTTTTTGCGATCCGACCGGCGGGTGACCCAGTCGATAGCGATCCCTTACCCGTAGGCGTGGTTGGTGCCCCAGGCAGGAAACCGACGGTCTTGTCCTGGCCCCGCTTGGCTACGGGAACCAGAATTTTAACCGTTTTCACCCGCCTTGCCTGTAACCGGTGAGTCACGCACTCCCGTCCGGTTAGGTGTGGACTGTCATCCACGCACCATGTGCTGCCAACCCTAGGAGAGAGCGGCAGTCGGCACACCGACTAGACGGAAAACACAGCTAGGATGTTGATTCATCCTTGACAGAACACGGGGGCCCTTCAGTCTCTCCCCAGCACTATATAACGTCTTTAACGTGCTCTGGGAGCCTTGCGACCCTGCTGCCGCCTGTTGTTGGCAAGGGAT
The DNA here is from genome assembly GCF_963280865.1 of Gymnoscopelus braueri. Classification (NCBI taxonomy): domain Eukaryota; kingdom Metazoa; phylum Chordata; class Actinopteri; order Myctophiformes; family Myctophidae; genus Gymnoscopelus; species Gymnoscopelus braueri. The sequence continues at coordinate 2,618,786 of NC_137608.1, forward strand.
TGGGGAGCCTACCCCCTAACCTCACCAACTTTGTTACATACAAGACAAAACAAACAAACAAACAAACGGTCGCAGTGTATATTTTTTTCAAGACTTCACTGTAAGTCTAAACCTTCACTCGGTCGCAGTGTATATTTTTTTCAAGACCTCACTGTAAGTCTAAACCTTCACTCGGTCGCAGTGTATATTTTTTTCAAGACTTCACTGTAAGTCTAAACCTTCACTCGGTCGCAGTGTATATTTTTTTCAAGACTTCACTGTAAGTCTAAACCTTCACTCGGTCGCAGTGTATATTTTTTTCAAGACTTCACTGTAAGTCTAAACCTTCACTCGGTCGCAGTGTATATTTTTTTCAAGACTTCACTGTAAGTCTAAACCTTCACTCGGTCGAGTCTAAACCTTGTTCGTTACATACAAGACAAAACAAACAAACAAACAAATACAAACAACGACATGTGACGAGACAACTTAGGCTGCACGCTATCTTCTCTTATGGACCCGGCGTGGTTAGCTGAATAGAGAGCCGTGCAAACTCAACCAGTGTAGTGTGTCAGTAAACTATAGGATCATAGAGTACAGAGAGACAGAGTAGTGTCTCAGTAAACTATAGGATCATAGAATACAGAGAGACAATGTAGTGTCTCAGTAAACTATAGGATCATAGAGTACAGAGAGACATTTGCTGGGAGGATCAACTCGGTCCACCCAGCCACGCTAACAGGACATCATGGGGTATAGGAAGTACAGAGCCTAAGTATTAAACACAAAGGTCATTCAATCTGCTGTTCAGTGGTGACTTCACATGCATGCAATCATATTTACACATTATCTTTAACAATTGACCTAAATTTGATATAAAACAATTCACATATAGTACCGTGTGTACCCTTCCTGGGGCCCCAAGGAATTGTAGCACATAGTGTATGGGCGAATTGTTATTTGGATCTTATGGATCCAGCGGTCGTCTGGACTGGACAGGGTCACGGTCGGGGTCACCAGCTGTTGTGCCGTGGCAGACCTGTCACTCTTGGTTCAATAAAACCCTAAAGTCCAGTTTATAGACGACATACACAGAAATTACCGTTTACATGCGCAAGGCATCTTTATTGACAAACAAGGGAGATTCCCTCTATACTATGTGAATAAAAGAACAGCAAATTAATGATATTAAAACAATACGACCTGATATATCACGAAGGCAATTCGCTCCACATCTAAGTCTGCATGCAAACAAGCGTTCGGTTGAGCGCCTGGAGAATTCTGAAGTTCTTATCTATTACATTCAGTATATCAACGCTGTGGCTATCAAGGCCTGTCTTCTGACTGCACTCTATAAAGTAAAGGTTGACGGCCCAAGGTTCCACAATGGACCATCACTACTTATATTGACACATCAAAATGTAAACTTTGTTCAATTGTAAACCTTTGTTGTATTGCCAAGTGTTCCATTTTTCTTTTCCCATCTTTTTTAAAAGATTTTTGTTGGGGTCTTTTCTGACTTTATTTATAGGTATAGTGGAGAAGGACAGGAAAAAAGATGTGAGAGATGGGGAGAGACGTGCAGTAAAGATCGTCGAGGCCTCCCATCTTCTTTTTAAGTAGCTCAGCCAACACCAGACATTTCTGAGACTTGTATCCCAACAACCTGAATGTGAGTTTTTAATTTTGATGCTTTTTTATTCAATGGTGTCCTCTTTGTAGCTGAAGACTGAAGACTATCTATTCCACTGTACATTTGTAATAATTATCCTCTCTAGGTAACATGCTGGCCATGCCAGCATGTCACTGTTGTGCTGTTGACAGCCCTCTCCACACCAGGTATACTGTGCTTAAAGAAAGGCTATCTTGATTGACTTATGATCCCTACCACCTAAGCCGTTTTTAATAAGCTAGTGTGTGTGTGTGTGTGTGTGTGTGTGTGTGTGTGTGTGTGTGTGTGTGTGTGTGTGTGTGTGTGTGTGTGTGTGTGTGTGTGTGTGTGTGTGTGTGTAAAAACTAACCAAAAAACAGATGTTTCTTGACAAAAAAGAACTAATTGAATGATAAACAAATGTTTATTTAAAAATAGACTGATAAAGGTACAGAGAAACACAGCAACCAGTACCATATGTTCATTTCATCTGTTAATACTGACATTTATCTGTTATTGTGTGTCATGCTTGGTGCCTTAAGATTTTTGTCTGATGGCTGTTGGTACTGATTCTGTGATCTATAAACGAGACATATGACCAGAGAAGACCAAGGATATGCAGCTAGCGGCAGGCGACCACGGCATGAGGGGACTTGAGAGCAGCTCAGCCAACACCAGACACCTAAATGTAAGTTTTCAATTTGTATCTTTTTTTATTCAACGTGTCCTCATTGTAGCCAATTATGAAGACTGTATTCCACTGTACATATAGAATAAGTGTCCTCCCAGGTACATGCCGGCCATGTCAAATATGCTGGTGACAGCCCCTCCCCACACCTCAACACCAGGTATACTTAAAGAAAGGCTATGTTGATTAACTCCCAAACAAACTGATCAGGTTACTACTAAACCTCACACCTAGGACTCGCCTAACCCCCCGAAGGGGCGAGGCTTCCCCTATTGGGCGGGCAGCCGGGCACGCGGGCGGGGACTTCTTTCCTCTACATTAGAAGAGTCAGGACGCACTAACATAGCACTAACATAGCTCGCGTCGCCAGGCTCTCTCCCCACCCGCCACCCGCCCCCTTGCGCTTAAACTACATGCAAAAAGGCTGTTCGCAGGATGGCTCAGGGTAGAGGACAGAGTACAGCAACTTGCAATGGGCCTGATCTTAAAGATACTCAAGGGATCATTGAGCCCATGTACCTGTCTAACTGCTTCAACAACGTGAGAGACACATGCAGGGACAACACCAGAAGGAGCTCCACTGAACTCGTTCAACCCAGATTCGGCACAAACTTGGGGTTAAATTTGTTCTGTTATGCCACCAAAATGTGGAATGCCCTACCAACACCCATCAAAAAGTGAGACTCCGTACCCTCCTTCAAAACCGCCATAAAGAGCACCTGTCTGCAATTTGCAACTGGTCCTAGACAAGTCTTCTAAGCTTGACACCAGAAATGTATTCAATCAATCAAAATAGCTTGATACCGTAATGTCAATCTTTACAGCAGCTATAAGTATAAATGTCAAACCACATAACATTGAATTTATTTCATTGTGTTTTCCGCTGTAGATCTTGAAAGTACTCTCTACTGCACATCAAGAGCCAGAACAAGCACAAGGTATCTATATGTATATATTAAAATATTGTTTATGTTGACTGTTTTTGTTCATTCGTTTTCTCACATGCATTATCAGGCCAAAAACTAAATATGCTCTAGGCCCTCTTGAAGAAAACGGCACAGGGCTAACAATCTGTAGAGCTGGAAAGTGTTAAACTGTATTTTGTATTCAACATTGGGGCCATATTCCTTTACAGCAAAGAGTGAAGACTGCACAAGGTACATTTTAGCCACATTAACCCTATAGTCCCTATTCTGGACACGTCATAATAGACAAACCATCTGTGAAAGTTGCCGATCTATAGCTCACAACATGTCGTGTTGCAACGCGTTGTGAGCTTGTAGATCAGCTATTTTCGGCACAATGGATTTGGTGTTGCAGTGATGGCATCGAAGAGATGCAAGGCTTTAACTAACACCATATTGGTGTATATCAGTGGTTCTCAACCTGTGGGTCGGGATCCCCAGGGGGGTCCCCACATGATTTTGGGGGGGACCATTACTGCATCAAACTATACCATAAACGGGTAAAACATTGGCCAAATTGTCAAATAGCCTAATATAACAAAATTGTGAAAATAGCCGATATACAAGCTCACAACGCCTCGCAACGCGAGGCATTTTGAGCTTGTAGATCTGCTATTTTCACAATATTTATCTGTGGAACCGAGTCAAACTAAATTGAATGCCTCAACTCCTTACATTCCAAGTGCTTATCAGGGTGAGGGGGTCCCGTTCAAATATGATCATTTTGGGGGGTCACGGCCTGAAAAGGTTGAGAACCACTGGTGTATATAACACCATATTGGGAGGCTTCCACGACGAGGTGGTCATATGCTCTTCTCCTTAAACGGGAGAATGGCGAAAGCCTGAAACGTCACAGCAGCACTCGGGTGCAATGAAGCACTTTGCAACAGGAGCCCACAGTGTGCAAGCCTTTTTTGTTTTACAACATGGGAAGAGCGCCTTAAGGAAGACAGCCGCTGGGGCGCCCGCTGGCCTAGTGGTCCTTTGCTGTGTGTCACCCCCCATCTCTCTCCCCGTTTCCTGTCAGTCTACTTTCCTATCAATAAAGGCAGAAAAAGCCCCCAAAAATATCTTAAAAAGAAAGACAGCCATCCATTCTGTCAGTGGAAGAGTTATCTGTTGATTGCTTCTTCACGGTGTACACATGTGATTGATAAGATGTATAGTCATGAAGGATTTTTTTTTCTTGTCTGTACTACGCGACATCTACAGTATATTTGCTGTTGATGTTTTTTTGTTTGTTTGTTTTTTCATTGCAGAAGCCATTGGGACTACATGTACATGCTACAAAGCATCAAGTCAACAGCGCCATGACCGATCACTTCAAACAGGCTTCAGGTCGAAAGTGGTGGTGGGGGCTAAAGAAACGGACTGCAATCAACAACAGAATGAAGTGGTCTTCTTGTCTTTGTGGGCTCCTCAGCTTTATCAAGCCGTGAAACAGAAACCTTGCATGTCTAAAACTGTTTCATTTTCAGGAAATGGGGAAAAAGAACCTGTGTTCCAATGTAGTATTTAGTCACAAGCTCTTTTCATTGGTTAAATATTTTTTAAACCCACAGACACACTTGACCACTTTCGCTTTAATTTTTTTTTTAAATGGCAGATCTATAAGATCACATTCTGTCGCTATGCGTTGTGAGCTTGTGGATTCACTGTTTTTGCTACTTAAACTCATGGTTCAAGGTTGTTTTATGTTGTTACATCTTGTGCACAGATAAATGGACTGCATTTATGCATTTAATGGCTTTATAGTCTTTCCGGCCCTTCAAATCGCTGTACGATGTACTTCACATTCACCCATTCACACACCGATGGCGGAGGGAAACCATGCAAGGCACCAACCTACTATCGGAAGCAGTAGGGGTTCAGTGTCTTGCTCAAGGACACTTATGATACTTAGCCAGCTCTTGTATGTCAAAGTAGGGCATTAATTGACTAAATATTCTAAAATAATAGTCTGCACACTATGGCTTGCAGGGCACCCAGTTAAAAGCTTTATTGGGTATATCAGAGGTCTTCAACATTTTTCAGGCCAAGGACCCCTTAGCTGAGAGAGAGATGGAGCAGGGACCCCCCGCTACATACTGGATTCATGTTAAATGTGTGTTTTCAGACATTTACCCACTTAAAACCCTCAATACTTTGTAAACTTGAGCTTTGACCTGCTCTTTTTTTCCCTGTACACAAAACCTCTTTGCCGAAAATAGCAGATCTACAAGCTCGTATGCTATTTTCGGCTAATGTTCCCCCCAGAATAGGGATGCAAGGGTTCAAGTGGTTAATGTAAAAAATGAGAAAAAAAATCCCTATCACACAAAGATTTGGCGGCCCCCCTTCAGTATCTCTGAGGGGACCTAGGGGTCCCGGAGCCCCTGTTGAAGACTGGGATCCCTGCAAGCCACAATGCAGACTATTTTAAAATTGCCTGTGATTTTTGACATTTGTGACATTCTGCATGATGAGTACTTTTAATTTTGGTACTTTAAGTACATTTTGATGCCAATACTTTTGTACTTTTACTCAAGTACATTTTGAATTCCGGACTTTTACTTGTAACTGAGTACTATGCAGTATTGATACTTTTACTTAAATACAAATTTTTAGTACTCTTTCCACCACTGGTGTTGTGACACTGCACTTTTTGGACTTGTTTTATTTGTATATTCTGCTCTGTATATTATGATTATATTTGCACTGAAAATAACAGACTACATAAAGAAAAAGGTTTCGTACAAAGCTTTGCTAAATGTTTCTTTGTTGAAATGACAGGGAAAAGGGTATTGTGAATGAAGTAGAATTTTACAGAACAATTTTAAAAGGTATAGTAAGAAAATGTGTCATTTCTATGCAGTGGTAGGCTAAACAATGGAAAACTATTACTTCCACTAACTTATATTTAAATATCCAGTAAGAGACCAAGACATTTTAATTTATATTTATCATATGAAAGGCTTCCATTACCAGGTACAGCAGGTAAGGACTTTTTCTAATAAATGTTTTTGTTTTAATATATATTCATTTTAGATTTTTGGAAAATATTAACCATCATAAAACAATGTTTGCACATGTAGAGTTAGTGTAGAATAAGTGTAGAATTGACAGCGTGAGAAGAGAGGATAAAGAGAGGACAAGGAGAGAATGAGGAGAGGGTGAAGGGAGTATAAGCGTCCAACCGTCGGAATTAAGATCGCACAGAGAGAGCAGCGATGTCGGCGCAAAAGCGGCCAGCGACGTCGCGGAGACATCTTCCCAGTGAGCAAACGCTCCCCACGCGACATAGCCCCTACAATGCTACAGAGGGACGTAGGCATAGGCACTACATCGGCGCTATGTCGCTGTGCTGTCTGGGTTGTATGTCTAGAATGACAGACGCAATGAATACAAGAGTATGTTACATTATATGTACAGTATATATATGCTACAAGCAAGCAGAGCCACAGTTGAAGAAAGTTGGCTCGGGCAGGAGTCGATCCCGTCCTCCCAGTGCGTGTGCTTTTCTTTGATTGGCCGAACGTTGATATTATAGCGCTCCGACCTCGACAAGCAGGCGATGTCTTTGGCGCTGTCGCCTCACAGCTAGAAGGTCCTGGGTTCGATTCCCGCAGGGGACGCTGTGGGCGCTGGGGGCGTGTTCTCTCCTCCGCGTCATCAGTGCCCACACCCTAGGTGGGGTTGGCGAAAGGGCCTTTCTGTGTGGAGTTTGCATGTTCTCCCCGTGTCTCCTATGCGGGTGGGTACCCTAAAAAAAAACATGCAGTAATCCTGGTCACTATACTGCCTCCCCCTGGCCAGCCGGGGCGCCTGATGGAGGGGAAGGGAACTGGTTGGAATAACGTGTTCCTTCCACGCGCTACGTCCAACCAGGGAAACTCTCCCCTGTCAGGTGATAAGAAGGTCAGACGGCTCTCATGCATTGAAGGAGGCATGAGCTCGGCCCTGGCCTCCCTAGGTTGGCAGAGGGAAGGTAGTGCCCAGGATTACACGCTTAGGCATTGGCACTAGGATGAAAAAATAGGGGTTACAAAATCGTGGGATAAATATAAAAAAAAATAATAATAATAATATACATTTTTTACTAAAATCTTTGCTTCTGGGGGTCCCTGGAAACAAAATATTTTGAGATGGCGGTCCGTGGCCAAATATATATCATTTTGAGGGTTCCTTGACATGACATTTTTTGTCAGAAAACTGTTAGGATGTAGAAGACATTTGTAGAATCGGCCTCAGGTCTTAATGGGTTAATAAGAATATATTTCTACATTGGTTGTTGTATATAATAATAATAAATTAGATGTAAGCACAAGTAGGACCACTTGCATTGCTGCCTGACACACCTCCTCCAGTGCCATGGTGCTGCAGGGTCATCAGCCTTCACTGACGTTTCACTCCTTTCATCCAGGAACATCTCTGGTCGATCAGAGACAGGGACATCTCCCTGGTTCATGTTGATTTTGGCCTTTCTGATATCTTGATGTATCCGCTGATGACTAAGAACTTTTTTTCTCTTAGTTTTTTTACAAATGAAAAAAAAAAGTATATATTTCTATATGTTGTATAATCTGACTTATTTACTATATTATAGTAAATAAGACAGATTTAAGTGCAGAAGGAAATCTAAACTAATCTAAACTAGAGCATGACCGATACAGTATATCATCAGGCTGATGTTTGATATTTCAGTCAAGGATGACATGTTGCTGGTGACTTTTTTAAATCTCTATTGGTCTCACAAATCCCACATGGGTCACTGGGTCAGGCTCTGATCTAATCATGTTATAATTTATACATTTACAACTATATCAACTTTCATTGAAGAGAACATTTATTTCAACATTATTACATTTGTACAAGTTTATCGTTTAATGTTTTATGTTGTGTGTTGCATCCTGTATATTAATGTACACTGTTCTGTTTCATCTATCAGGAAATAAATCACAATAGCTAGCTACAATATCAATACATCAAATCGCTTCATGTAAAAGTACAAAGTTCTAATCTGTTTTACTAAACTATGTTTTACTATGCTTACTTAAGTATTTTTAAAACCATGTACTCTTGAATACATAAGTACATTTATAAGCAAGTACTTTTTTACTATTACTTGAGTAACATTTTGACTGAGCTACTTTTACTTGTAGTGGAGTAGGTTTAACCAGGAGTACTCTGTACTCTTACTCAAGTACTGGGGTCGAGCACTCTGTCCACCTCTGGTGTTTTCATCAGGGTAAAGTACATTACCCCTTTATGGCATAATGGACACATACAGTTGTAGTCAATAGGTCAAATTTACTTCAGATGCACAAGATTCAACCCCATCCACCTTTAAAAGTGCTTTATGTAGTATTATTAACTATTACTGTAAATTAGTTTAAGGGACTGCTGCTATGTTTGTTGTTGTGTATACAGTTGGGAATAGTGTATTTTCTAGCTGACTAGCATTGATAGCACTGTTACCAAGCATGGTATTTGTTTGCTAACACTTCAGATACAGATGTGTGCACAGCTGGGAGGGCCAGGAGTCAGGATATCTGTTCCAGCGCTGCCCGTCAAGCAAGCAGGCTCACACCTCACTCTTTTAGCCTGGTGACCAGGTTACATATCCTACCTGGGATTGGAACCTGGGTCCCCCATGAGAGAGCTGACATTTTGACTGTTGAACTATAATGGAGAGCATGTCTGGGAATGCTAATTAAGGGTTCGAGGCCTATCAGGCTCGAAGCCTTATTACATCTCTACACTTTCGCTATTCTTCCTCCACTTTTTGCAGTTCTGGCCTAACCGTGCATACGCTTTTTACAAAACGCAATATGGTAAAGGGCTATGCCAAACGGCCAAGGCCCGAAACTCACAACCATTGGCCAAAGGGTGGCGATATGGCACTCAATTGAAAATGCCAACTTCGAACAGGTACAACTCATGTCCTGTTTGATCCACAGCCATGAAACTTCAATACACACATGCGTCTCCTCATGCCTAACAACTTTCACACTCTGACTTTTGACCTCTGACCTTTAGATCTCCCACCATTTTGAATTATATGAAAAACAGTAAATATCTATCTCCTCCTGGGATCTTTGAGCAATCTGCACGAAACGTTTTACACATGAGCTTTGGACCTATGCCGACAGACGTGAGAAAGCGGATTTTCCATAAATGAAAACGTTAAGCTTTTATAAGCCAATGAATATTGCAGTTTTATGAAAATTATTCGTCTGCCCCAACACATACATGCAGACTCACATTTGTTTGAAACTTTGCAGTAATGTAGAGGGTCATTCCAAGTATCACTGAAACCAATCTTACTCCAATTGGTCAAAGGGGGGCGCTATAGCAATTTTTTGAAAATGCAAACTTTAAACAGGCAAAAGTCATGCCTCGTTTGGCCGACAGCCGTGAAACTTGCTTACACATGTGCCTTGACTCATGAGGAACACATCTATCATTTTGACCAGTAAGCTCCGCCCTCAGATTTTACGCCATATTGAGCAGTTTGAAAAACATTTAAACCAAGGATTTCTGAGAAATTTGCGTGAAACTGTGTCAAATGTGTGAGCTCCTTTTTTACCGGTTCAGGTCTGTTGGTCCAATGGCTTGATTGCTTAATCATCTGCCTTGAAACCACAAGGTCGCTGGTTCAATTCCCACCTCATGCAGACTTCATTATAATTGCATTGCACACAACATGACTGTATCAATGAATACATGTGCAATTGTTAAAGATAACGTGAAATGCTCATTTGAGAGTAGTTATTTTCAATGTATGACGTACTTCATTCCCCCTTTTATTTTGTTTTGTTGGATTTTCCTTTTTCACTGATCAAGGCTCTGTATGAATAGCTCGATCAGTAAAATGTTAGTCTCATGTTCCGAAGGTCCCCAGTTCAAACCCCACTCATTACAATTTATATTGAAATTGCATTGTGCAAAACATGATGTTAATTCAGACATGTGCAATTTTTAAAAAGTAACATGAAATGCTTTTTTGAGAGTAGTTGTTCTTTATGTATGACATACTTTCTTGTGAAAATAGCTGATCTACAATCTCACAACTTTTCAGATAGCAACGCGTTGTGAGCTTGTAGATCGACTATTTTCACTAGTTTCCATTCCGAGGAGACAAAAAAAATCAATGAATAAATGTGCAATTGTTAAATGTAACATGAAACGCTTATTTGAGAGTAGTTAGCAAAACAGAGGCTTGGTTCATAACGGACAGAAAAACGTATAGATATCAACAGACACCATCAAGGAGTCCATATCTCTAGCTCAATGAGAAGAGAGGCACCCTGTGAGTCCATAGGACGCTGGTTTGATTCCTGTCCCCAACAATGTGTTGAAGAGATCATTATTTGGAATTCTTAGTTTTACAAATAGTGTTTCTGGAGGTTAGGTCGTTGTTTTACTGAGCGTTAAGGTTAGTGAGGGTGGATGCAGAAAAGAGTCATCTAGTCAGCAACCTTCCCCCTATTGCCATGGATTGGATCCACCCCTCTCACCTGCTCTCACTCATTTTGTACAATTTTGAGGTACTTTTACTTTACTTTCCATTTTTGTTACTTCTACTCTACTACAATTACAGCATATGGCAGCTTCAGTTACTTGTTACTTTGCAGACTTAATTATTAATACAACACCTATACAGTAACCACATACAGCCGATCTACAATGTGACGCGTTATGAGCTTGTAGATATATAATAAGCAATCCATGCTGTATGATAACTTACCACACATGAAATCCAATTCTGTCTATCTAATGGCTCAGTCAGTACACTGTCTACCTGCAAGTCTGTAGGTCCCTGGTTAAAACCCCAATTTAACCAGTCCAAATATAATTTACTGAACAAAAATCATGACTTTGTTAATTAATGCATGTTCACTTCTTCTCTCTCTCTCTCTCTCTCTCTCTCTCTGCCTGCCTCTCTTTCTCTCTCTCTCTCTCTGTCTCTCTCTCTCTCTCTCTCTCTCTCTCTCTCTCACTGCCTCTGCCTTATCCCTCAAACCCGCTTATTGCTGCTTGCAGCTATATTTATTGTTATTATATTTATGTAATTTGGCATTTTGTCCAAAATGTTAAAAAGAGTAAATATTAGAAAAATGGTCTTGTATTAAAGTGCATTCTTCAGAGAATAGATCTCTGCCAGGCCAGGCTGTCTATCCAGTGATGTGTCAGACGTGGGGTGCATCCACCAGGAGTTACTGACTCCCATCTGCCTTAGGCAGACTTATTACTGTCTCCCTACTGCCTTATGAAGCCTTATTACTCCCTACTGCTTCATGCAGGCTTATTACTGATGCCCTGCTGCCTCATGTAGGTACATTACTGACTCCATACAGCCGTATGCAGACTTCTTACGAAATCCCTACTGCCTCATACAGCCTTTTACTTTTTAGCCTCTCACTATCCTATTGCTGACTCCACATTGCCTTATTATTGACTCCCTGCTGCCTTATACAGCCTTATTACTTTAATCCTACTGCCTAACTTAGTAACTTTCCACCACTGCCTCTTTCTCTCTCTCTTTCACTGACACCTCTGCTATAATGGTTTGTCCACATACTGAATGATCTCATTGTAGTAATGAACAAATGAACACTACGATACAGGTTGTGGTGCCCTCTGTTCCAGCCCCGGTGGCCTAATGGATAAGGCACTGGCCTCCTAAGCCAGGGATTATGATTTCGAGTCCCATCTGGGGTGACTGATAGCAGAGTCGGGCGCAGCGGAATCGTGCCCATAACCCAGAGGTCAATGGATCGAAACCATCCTCTGCTAACCCAGTTTTAAACTAGAAAAGTGCGCTCCTCAGAGAACAGATCCAGGCTGGCCTGTCTACCCAGTGACGTGTCAGTCGTGGGGTGCAGCCATCAAGACAAGACGGAGCTGTGGGGGGCACTGTTTGCATTTGTGGTGCCTCCAATGGGCCGAATTGGAAGTAGTTTCTTACGTGCGCTCTATAGAGACCCCTGAACATGGTCCTTTGGTGAGTTTATTTTGCTCCCTTAATACTGACTCCCTAGGACCTTATGCAGCCTCATTACTGACTCCCTTCTGCCTTATGCAGCCTTAATACTACGTTATAGCTGACTCCATACTGCCTCATGCAGCCATATTACTGCGTCATTAATGACTCCATACTGCCTTATACAGCCTTATTATTGACTCCCTACTGTCTTGTGTTGCCTTATTGCTGACCCCCATTGCCTTATGCTGCCTTATTACTGACTCTCTACTGCCTTACGCAGCCTTATTACTGATTCCATAAAGCCTTATGCAGCATTATTTCTGCGTTATTACTGAATCCCTACTGCCTTATACACCCATATTACTGCTTTATAACTGACTCCATAGTGCCATATGCAGCCTTAATATTGACTCCCTAATGCATTATGCGGCCTTATTACTGCGTTGTTACTGACTCTCTAATGCCTCATGCAGCCGTGTTACTGTGTTATGACTGACTCCATATTGCCTTATGCAGCCTTATTACTAACCCACTACTGCCTTATTCTGTCTTATTACTGACATCCCTACTGCCTTATGCAGCTTTATTACTGCCTAATAACTTAATACATACAGCCTTACGCAGCCTGATTACAGCGTTATTATTGACTCCCTACTGCCTTATAAAGCCTTATTACTGCGTTATTACTGCCTCCATACTGCCTTATGCAGCCTTATTACTGTAAACCCGCTGCCTTACATAGTAACTTTCCACCACTGCCTCTTTCTCTCTCTCTTTCACTGACACCTCTGCTATAATGGTTTGTCCACATATGACTGAATGATCTCATTGTAGGAATGAACAAATGAACAGTACAATACAGGCTGTGGTGGGTCCTGTTGCAGCCCCGGTGGCCTAATGGATAAGGCACTGGCCTCCTAAGCCAGGGATTATGGGTTCGAGTCCCATCTGGGGTGACTGATAGCAGAGTGGCGCAGCGGAAGCGTGCTGGGCCCATAACCCAGAGGTCGATGGATCGAAACCATCCTCTGCTAACCCAGTTTTAAACTAGAAAAGTGCGCTCCTCAGAGAATAGATTTCAGTCTATTCTAGTGATCTCTGTCGTGAGGAGCAGCCATCATGACACGAGGAAGCTGTCCAATGGCCCTTATAGAATAGAATACACTTTATTTGCCATTTGCACGAATGTAAAGGATATCTTGGAGCTCAGCTCCCAGGGTCAGCATTTAAAAAAGACAGAAAATACAGACAAGACATACATCCTATAATCCTACATATATTCTACCATACCATTTAAAAGGCAAATAGAATAAATAAGTGCTTCATAGTCCAATTTTTTTTTGTTGGAATTCATCTATAATGGTTCATCTGTCATGATTCAGTTCATCTGTCATGATTCAGTTCATCTGTCATGATTCAGTTCATCTGTCATATTGGCTACCGTCCTTAATGTCCTCGGCTCTACCAATCACACAATGGCAGGGAAAAAAACAGTTAAAAAAGCGTGTAGTGTGGTAAGATGCTCTCTGGCCTGTGGTGTCTCAGGTTGTGTCCTGAGTTCCTCCACACGAACAGAGGGTGAGCAGGATTATGTAGATCCTTAAGGATGCTCTGTGCTCTCCTTCTACAGCGCTTTGTGTAGATTGTTTCCATGGCAGGGAGATCCCATCCAATAATTCTCTCTGCAGTTTTGTTAACTCATTGGAGAGATTTCCTCTCAGTAGTGTTTCCAAACCACACCGTGATACCGCTGGTGAGGATGCTTTCAACGAGTCCTCTGTAGGCCAGAGTGAGGGGCTGTGGACTGAGTCCGGCCTTCTTCAGCATCCTAATGAAGTACAGCCACTGCTGTGCTTTTTTCACTGTAGCAACAGTGTTTTCTACTAGGACCTAATATGCAGCCTTAGTACTGCCTTATTATATTGCTGACTACATACTGCCTTACACAGCCTTATTACTGACTCCCTAGTGCCTTATGCAACCTTATTACTGCGTCATTAAGTAATGTAAAGTAAACATGATTTGAACATGCACGGTATATCATTATCAAACTTAAAGTTACCCTTCAATATATGCCCAAAATGATTAGATATACAGGTGTGGTAGTAATTGTAGAAATATTAGACCTTAATTGTCAATCATCACAGTCATAATCATATTAATTGAGGTTCTATATACTTTACACTACTTAATTATTATTATTACCATTTTCCCCAAAAAAAGTAAATAGTGAAATTGATAGTGATTTTAGCAGACAATACAGAACTTGAACACTATTACATTTAAGCTGATACATGGGTTCTCTCTCCTGATTGGATGAAATTGGTGACTCACCTGAAAATATATTTTCTGTATCCAGTAGTTGTGTTTCCAGTGTCCTTCCATGAGCCCTTGCGTAAATTTTGGGCATCACTCATTCAATTCATTTGAGTGATCTCTGTCAGTCAATAATAAAGTGGGAACACAACCTGACAGAAATATTAGTCTGCCTACTTCCCAGCAACATCTCCCTCCACAGTCCACACACAGCTGATTCAAATTAATGATCAATGGCTCTTGACACGTAGCTTAAAGGGGTAGTTCACCCCCAAATAACTTTTTTTCTATTGATTACTCACCCCATGGAGCCTTGAATTCATGGATATTTATTTGTTTTTGTCGCATTCCTTCCTTTATTATTTGATTATAATAAATTTAGCCCCATTGATTCCGGTAGGAGACACAAATGCATTTGTGTCTCCTACCGGAATCAATGGGGACACATTTATTATAATCAAATTATTGGCTTAGGAATGTGACAAAAACAAAAAAATATCTATGAATTCAAGGCTCCAGATGGTCAGTAATCAATAGAAAAAAAGTTATTTTGGGGGTGAACTACCCCTTTAACTCCTGTCCTGTGTTTCATTCTGACTGGCTGCTGTTGCTGCCGTGACCAGTGTTGCCAGAGTTTGCAGGAGAAACAATTGGCCAGGTTTTTGAAAACAAGCCCAAAAGAAGTGACTACGGTGTGTTTTACCACTGTACATCGGCTATTTGAAAATAGCAGATCTACACGCTCACAGCGATGTGTTGTGAGGTTGTAGATCTGTTATTTGTATGGGGGTCCCTCACACAAAATGGATGGAGGTCTGTGGACAATTACATATTTATCTGGGGCCCGGGGTCATTGACATGACAAAATGTGGGAACCACCGGTTTAAACAACATTAGGAAGGAACCCCAAATAGGCAACTACAATTAAGAAACAAGCCCAAAAAAAATGCAATCCGCAACTACCAGTATTTACAAGCGACTTTACAGAAAAACAAGCCCAAAGTCGCTTATAATAAGTAGACATGGCAACACTGGCTGCAACGCCTGAATCTCTTCATTGGGAATGAAGAGATTCAGAGATTGGTGCTTCTCAAGTGATTTGAATCAGCTGTGTGGAGGAAGATCTTGTAGGGTAAGCAGGTTTGTGTCAGGTTGTGTTCCCACATTATTGTTGACTGATTTGATCCCTAAAATGAATTGAATGAGTGACAACAGGAGGTGATGCCCAAACATTTTACACACACCCTTCCCCCAGTATAAAGCTCCTTGGGAAACTAAAAGACTGAAGACCACTGTTACTATGCAATATAGAGCTTTAACATGTGTCTGCTGTTATGTTTGTTCTCTGTTTCACCACCTGGGGGCGCTATGGTCTTTCTGATGCACACCCCACTCACTGAACTGATCGTCAGTGAGCGTCTCACCTGTCTAACATGACATCATGAGCTGATAAACAAAGCAGCATCTTTAATAACAAAATTAATATCTAACCCACTGCTAAGTTTGAATGTATACCATGTGTGATTAAATGGATAATATATTTTGTGCAGTGTTCAACACAACATTGAAGAGTGAACTCTTCTTTTTATCTAGATTCTTTTAAATCTATCTATCTATATCCATCCAGTTGGTTCCATTTGTACTCTATCAGAGTTAAATTGACACTGGGGATTTTCCTGTGTTGTCTGTGACTTCGTGGTTGACCTTGGCGGGTCTTGTCCCTTCAGGTAGACACAATGGGTCAAAGGTCAAACCTTTAGGCTCCTTATGTTGAATGTCACCTGCATCACCTGCCACCTGCAATGTCCCCTGCAGCTCCTGTATTAAAACACATGAAGGTGACAAAAAGCTCCAATCGTCACACATGCACCCCTTCTCTCTGTACCCAACACACCAGAGGTCTCACAGTAAAACTTTTAAAGTATACACTGTAACCAAAGGCGGGCCAAGCCCTTCTGACAGATGGTGAACAACTAAGAAGTCATAAACAGTCATACCGTGTACGTCCAAAAACGTTCCTTTATTTTTTTATTCAAAAAAGAAAGGAAAATTGTTAAAATAGCTGATCTACATGCTCACAACGGGTCGCATCGCGACATCTGCAATTTCCACTACTGCAACGTTATGGTATGAGCAGGGCATTAGTTTACAAAAAAAAAAAAAAAATGGAATTATGGAGGTTTCTGCCTGACAGCAACAAAATGTGATTTGAGTAGCAGTTCTATAAACAAACAAACAAATTATTAAAATGAGGAATGTATGGAACAGACACGTCGCTTATAATAAGTAGACATGGCAACACTGGCTGCAACGCCTGAATCTCTTCATTGGGAATGAAGAGATTCAGAGATTGGTGCTTCTCAAGTGATTTGAATCAGCTGTGTGGAGGAAGATCTTGTAGGGTAAGCAGGTTTGTGTCAGGTTGTGTTCCCACATTATTGTTGACTGATTTGATCCCTAAAATGAATTGAATGAGTGACAACAGGAGGTGATGCCCAAACATTTTACACACACCCTTCCCCCAGTATAAAGCTCCTTGGGAAACTAAAAGACTGAAGACCACTGTTACTATGCAATATAGAGCTTTAACATGTGTCTGCTGTTATGTTTGTTCTCTGTTTCACCACCTGGGGGCGCTATGGTCTTTCTGATGCACACCCCACTCACTGAACTGATCGTCAGTGAGCGTCTCACCTGTCTAACATGACATCATGAGCTGATAAACAAAGCAGCATCTTTAATAACAAAATTAATATCTAACCCACTGCTAAGTTTGAATGTATACCATGTGTGATTAAATGGATAATATATTTTGTGCAGTGTTCAACACAACATTGAAGAGTGAACTCTTCTTTTTATCTAGATTCTTTTAAATCTATCTATCTATATCCATCCAGTTGGTTCCATTTGTACTCTATCAGAGTTAAATTGACACTGGGGATTTTCCTGTGTTGTCTGTGACTTCGTGGTTGACCTTGGCGGGTCTTGTCCCTTCAGGTAGACACAATGGGTCAAAGGTCAAACCTTTAGGCTCCTTATGTTGAATGTCACCTGCATCACCTGCCACCTGCAATGTCCCCTGCAGCTCCTGTATTAAAACACATGAAGGTGACAAAAAGCTCCAATCGTCACACATGCACCCCTTCTCTCTGTACCCAACACACCAGAGGTCTCACAGTAAAACTTTTAAAGTATACACTGTAACCAAAGGCGGGCCAAGCCCTTCTGACAGATGGTGAACAACTAAGAAGTCATAAACAGTCATACCGTGTACGTCCAAAAACGTTCCTTTATTTTTTTATTCAAAAAAGAAAGGAAAATTGTTAAAATAGCTGATCTACATGCTCACAACGGGTCGCATCGCGACATCTGCAATTTCCACTACTGCAACGTTATGGTATGAGCAGGGCATTAGTTTACAAAAAAAAAAAAAAAATGGAATTATGGAGGTTTCTGCCTGACAGCAACAAAATGTGATTTGAGTAGCAGTTCTATAAACAAACAAACAAATTATTAAAATGAGGAATGTATGGAACAGACACGCACGCAAGCACGCACACACACACACACACACACACACACACACACACACACACACACACACACACACACACACACACACACACACACACACACACACACACACACACACGCATGCGTGCACCATATCCCTCACGTGCACCATTCCCAGGACTTTTAGTGGGATTCAAAACAGCCACAGTGATTTCCATAGGTTGGAAGATGGAACACTTTCAGTGTCAGGTTGTTTTTCTTACCACATTCACACACATACTGTGCTGTGCCCTACAAAGTGCAGTAACTACGCACATAATTTCACTGATAAAAGGGTTTAAAAGGGTTTAAATTGGTCAGCCAAATGGGTTATTGGCATGTAAGTGATATTACACTAAGTGTATATCTGTTCTTTAGGTAACTGTTTATCCCCCAAAATCACGACGGCTAATTTGACGTTTGGGATACACAAATAAGTCAGTGTGTCCAAAAATGTAGTTACTGCACTTTATACTCAAGTACAATTTTGAGGTACTTTTACTTTACTTGAGTATTTCCATTTTTCAATATACTTTTACTCCCTTACATCTCAGAGGCAAATATTGAACTTTTTACTCCACTGCAATTATTTGAAAAACTTTACTTAGGTACTTTGCATATTTACATTGTTATTACAAAACATAAAATTTACCAATTTGCCATACAAGCTCACAATGCATTGCACCGCTGCACGTTGTGAGCTTGTAGATCAGCTATTTCCGAAGGGTTTTGTGAAATGGCACATTCTGCATAAAGAGTAGCCTACTTTTACAGTAAATAACTGTACTGTACTGTACTGTACTGTACTGTACTGTACTGTACTGTACTGTACTGTACTGTACTGTACTGTACTGTACTGTACTGTACTGTCTTCAGTACCCTTTTCCTGATCTCTGAATCTAAGTCCCTACTTTACCTGATTACAAGATATTGCTTAGAAAACTGTAAGAGAAAACCATAGTGGTGCTATGACTGAATGATAACCCACCTTATGAAGAATATAACATTACCAATAAGACATGGAGTGAAAGAGTTTTAGTTATTGATTTTAAACTGTGGATAACATTACAGAAAGTCCAGCTGTGGTGTCAGTATAATGTTCAAAATAAAACGGCATAATGCCAAATAAGTATTGCTTTCTATTCAATAACAGTTGTGCTAGTGAAGTTTGGTATTTCATTTGGTTTAAGATTTTACAGATAGGCAGGTTCACACAATGCTTTGTCAAAGTTTTATCATGAAACATAAAAATAGCTAAAATAAATGTTTCCACTTTCCACTTTCTCTCACCTAGGCAAGGCAAGGCAATTTTGTTTGTATAGCACATTTCAACAACACGGCAATTCATTGTGCTTTACACAGAACATCAAGCAAAGGAAACACAATAATACAATTATAAAATGACATTAGGATGCATAAAACAAAATAAGTAAAAATGTATAGATGCAGTTACAGTGCAGAAGAGAAAAGAAAAGATAAAAAAGAAATAATACTCAACACGTAGCCCATGTAGTAGCCTACCTCTGCTTACCCCTAGGGGTCCACGTATCCCCATTTGAGAAGCACTGCTGTAAACTTGTATACGGTTGAACCCAGTTCTTTCATTCAGAGATAAGCTTACATGGTATTGCACCATTCTACTGTCTGTTGCGCCCCCCAGACAACGAGAGGGGCCCCCCGGGGACCCCGAGATAATAGGAGAGGCCCCCAGGGGGCCCCAGGGACAATGGGGGAGGCCCCAGGGAAGTGGCTAGCAGGTGACAGGAAATGTCATGTCCATTGGTAATTTTGTTATATCTAAATGATACACGTGTCCCTATGAGAACATAACAACAAAGAGGATGGAACACAGTCAACTCCTGAGTGTTACTTTAGCCCAGAGAGTGCACAAATGGAACCATTGGTTCCATTTGTGCACTCTCTTACTTCAATTAAAAGTTGTGTAGCCTATGTGATATTATTTTGTTGGTGTAAGTGTTAAATAGCTCTATATTGTGATAGCATAACTGGGCTCTAACTGTCTCTCCAGCCCTTTAGTAAGCAGAAAATATATGTTCAGGTCAGGATACCAATATAAGCAGTCAAAAGAAGATGATAAATTGGTAAAACATATAACTTACAGAATCTTTAACAGTCAGGATTGTGCAGTGAAGCAACAGCAACCTTTTCCACTCCATAGCAGGTTGTAAAGAATGAGTTTGCTGCTTTTGCACTGGCACCTGCATTTAGCATTGACCACAAATCTACCTATCTCCACTTAGATCAATGACCTCAGTCCATGTCTTCAAGACTTCTTTGCTTGCTTCTCTTCAATCTACTTGTTCATCTTTTTGATCATTGCATTATATAATTGGTTGTATTTTGATACTGACATTGTTTGCTTGTTTATTTATTTTGATATACTTTCGTTATATTTGTATTATTATTTTTTAGATGACATAAGTAGCAGATATAGTGTGGTCTGGGATGGTGGGAGATGTCATATACATCTACTACTTTCAACAACAAAAGCAATCTTGACAAAATGTTCAAATAGTGGAATGTTTCTGAAACATTTTAATGAGACAAATCTTGTATGGTTGTCCCTGGCATGAAACATTTTCAGATGGGGGTCCGTAGACAAATACATTTTCAGGTCCTTGACCTTGACATGAAGATGTTTGGTTTAAACAACTTTAGAAAGCAAGCCCAAATAAGCAACTACATTTTAGAAACAAGCCCCCCCCCCAAAAAAAAAACAGGGGTCCTTTTATGTGTATGTGTATGTTTTTGTCGATGTCACTGTTCATTGGCGTGTGTTGATTGTGTCATTGTCACTGTTATTAGGTGAGTTGTGCCTGAGGACCCCCTTGAAAATGAAATGATGCATCTCAAGGAGTTCATCCTCTAATAACAAAATTTAAATAAACAAAACTAGTGAAACACTGGAGGCTATATGTATATGTTTTTAAGTGATCTGGGCTTTATGTGGGTGAAATTGGTCTGCTACTCAGACAATCTCTGTATTGTTAGTGTCTGTTTTGTATCTCTGTTTTCATATGGACCTATTGTGTCTGAAATCAAGTTAATCTATCTATCTAAGGAACCAATACATTTTAAATAATCTCTTCTGCTATTTGAGTCCTTTTGTTCTGTTACCCTGTCAGCACAACTCAGCATCTTTTCCTAAAGCCATTTCGGGTGTATTTGGAAGAAGACCTTTTCCTGTTGAGCCTCTTGTTTTTAACCTTTTTTTCTTTGTTATAACATAGCAACAACTAAATGTTGACTACTATAGTAACTGTGGGTCAAAGAGGTGGTAATCAATTTGCTTCACCCAAATCATTATGTGGCAGATCAGAGTGAGACTTAATTGCACAGTCATTATGCTAAATGTTTTCTAACTGCAATTATGTCAAACCGCAGACATGTACATATATAACTGTAGTCACTTCTTGACTTTGAAACAGCATTTTGTCATGATCTCAATAGATACTGTACGCTTAAAGGTCAGCCCCTGCTGAGCCTCGCCATTCAGTCATCATGAATAAATGTAGTTTTAATTTGGATGGGGGTAAATTCTGTGTATTCTATAGTGCAGGGGTTCCCAAACGTTTCAGCTCAAGAAACTAAAAGAGAAATTTGCTCTTTCGACAAGACACCCCCCCCCCCCAAAAAAACCCCAATGAATTAACCACTTAAGCCCCATTTCGGAAACGGTGTAAATGGCTGCTCTACAAGTTCACAACACGTCGCACTACAACACTTTGTGAGCTTGTCGATCAGCTATTTTAGGTGTGCTACATTGGCATGCAAACTTACTGTACGTACTGTATAAATCAGGCATAACTTCAAGCCCAACCCCTAAACCTAACCTTTAAATGTCTAATTCTAACCCTAACGCCTAACTCTGTTTTTTTTACATAAAACATCAATTTCTCCTGTGAGGACCAGGAAAATGGTCCTCACACACACACACACACACACACACACACACACACACACACACACACACACACACACACACACACACACACACACACACACACACACACACACAGAGCTTCCTGTCAGCACTGGTGATACATGATATGAGTAATGACGGTAACGTACAGTAGTTATTAAATCAGCTGAACTCAATGCAACATTTGCAATGTTTGGCCAACAAACTGCTCAGTTTTCTCACACACACACACACACACACACACACACACACACACACACACACACACACACACACACACACACACACACACACACACACACACACACACACACACACACACACACACACACACACACACACACACACACACACACATCTGCCAATATAGCTTGTGAGGTTATGTCCAGATAGAAAGTATAGCACCTGACCATACATTTAGCCCCCTCTTTGACTCAAATTGGGGCACATACTGGATGCAAGTTCTTGTCTTGTTTCTTTTTTTGTGTTTTTGTTTGTTTTCCCCTTATTGTTCAAGTTCTAAGGAACATAAGAGCGTTGGGAGAACACATATACTGTAGGTCTCCATACATCTGGAATCAAACCTGTGACGTTATGAATATGTGGTAGATTTTCTACCAGCATGCCCCATATTTACAGATTTTATAGTATTAACAGATTTCTCTAAGATGCCTATATGAAAGAACATGAATAGGCTGGCTCATATAGCGCTCATTCCAGCTAAATGGAAGTTAATTCAGGCTTTTGATGTCTGGCATTTCTCAGAGGTAAAGTAAACATTTTTTAGGCTTCAGTGTCATCTTTTTTTGTAACTGTGTGATGGATTGTGTTTTTAGGTTATTCCACAAATAATATGCCTCTACCTCTATTAGCTGCCAATTGCCTTTGAAGTGTTTCTGCTTATGATCTACGGGTGTTCCCAAACGTTTTACCTCGAGACACAGAAGAGAAATTTGATGTCTCCCCGGGAACCAAACTACTGTATAACAGTGAAATTAGTCAATCTACAAGCTCACAACATGTCACTATGCGACACGTTGTAGATCTGCTTACATACGTTTAAACTTTTTTTTAAATGTATTTATGGAAATTATTCGATTTTGTCCATTTTATGTAGCCTATGAAATACTTTTGAAAAATATTTCTAATTGATGAAATGTTGTGGGTTTTTTATTTTCATGATTATAAACTCTTTTGAAATGATTTTCATTTTTTTAGGACACGGAAAAAGGAGATATCTACTTGCGACCCAATAAAATTGGTCTGCAACCCAAAGATTTGTCCACATTTTAAAATGAGCCTACAACACGTTGCAATGCAGTCTTCGAATAGCCTAAATATAAAATGGGGTTATGTGTATAAACTGGGACCAACTGGAACCCCCACTAGGACCCCTGGAGGTCCACACTTTGACAACCAGTGCATTATGGAGCCTACTGGTTTAGTGATGACAGTTAGTATAAACCAGGTATTACTTCTGCTAGTTCATTAGTTTAGGTGCATCATTGCATAGCATCTAACAAGAGCACTTCTTCTAAATCTATTTGTTTATGTGATTCTATTTGTTTCCTTGAGTTGGAAGATGAATGAGTCTTCTCAATTGTGTTTTAATATTTCAAAAGGTATAGAAGATGAATCATTTCAATGCTGTTACCTTTACTCTAAAGACAAAAGTGCAGTTTCAAATTTCCACCCTAAGTTTACTTAAACCATCTAAAAAATGGACCTGAGTTGGGTGTGTGTACTTGGACGCTTTCACCCGAATCTCTTTGCAAAAAATAGAACCCCGATCTGCAATTATTTTGTTGTTCCCCCCAGCATATGGATGCTGGGTTTTAAGTGATTAAATAGACAATTTTTAAGATCTGAGTGGCCTTTCTTTTTTTTTTATAAGAAAAACCTAAGTTAATTGTTTTTCTGTTGTCATCCATTTGAAATAAGGCCTACCCCTCAACAAAATCATTTTACTTCACAAAGTGCCACTGCATCTTGCATGCCTTTTAACAAATAAAACAGTTGACAAGCACAACAAGGATGCTACGCTCTCCTGAAAGTGCAGAAATACATTGTTGCTGTGGGTGGCAACCCAAAACAAAATTGCATCCAGAAACTCTGTGGATCTCTCTCCTTGCAGACAGTGGTGGAAAGTAAGTAGGCTACAGTTTCACTTTACTGGAGCTGTGAGCTTGTAGATCAGCTCATTTTATTTTATTTGACTTATTTTACTTCCGTACTGTAAGTATACTTTGATACTTTTATTATTATTACAAAACACACATTAACCATCTCAACCCTATGTACATTCTGGCCATTTGCCGATCTACATGCTCACAATGTGTCGCATTGCAAGGCATTGTGAGCTTGTCGATTGGCTATTTTCAAAAGTTTTTTGAGTTGAGGCATTACATTTAGTTTGACTCGGTTCCACAGATAAATATTATGAAAATAGCAGATCTACATGTGCTTGTAGATCTGCCCCCCCCCCAAAAATAAATAAATAAATAAAATAATAATAATAATAATCCCCTGCGGGCCCCGACCCATAGGTTGAGAACCACTAGCCCCATAACGTATATCTGACGTGTATATAGTTAGCAGCAGCAGGGCGCGTCAGCAGGGCTGCTCTCTGCCTCAAGAGGTCATTCTAGCCTCCAGTTGCCACTTGTTGCCAAAGGGCTGCGGGGGCTACACGCGCACGCACGCACGCACGCACGCACGCACGCACGCACACACACACACACACACACACACACACACACACACACACACACACGCGCACGCACACACACACACACACACGCGCACGCACGCACGTGCGCGTGGGCACGCTCCCACACACACACACACACACACACACACACACACACACACACACACACACACAGCAACTCATTTATTTCCGCCACTCCGACCCAAGAAGAAGAATCAACACATCATCATCTCTCTCCATGTACAATCAGGAATTTGATCACATCTGACACACAACGGGCTCGGAGAAAAAGGAGAGACACTTTGGTTGTTTCTTGGGTGATCCGTTCAATATTTCGGCACATCTGACCCCGGGAGAAGAAGCATGGTTGATAACACAAGTATAGCAACCAAATCGACATTGGTAAGCTGCCAAAACTTTTATTCTACAGTTTTTTCCCCTTCTTTTTTGTTTTTGTTTTAATAGAAACGTAGACCACTCTTATGTTATAGGCTACTAACCGATCGCTTTATTTCGCGTTGCTCTCGTAACTCGCGTAACTGTTGATCTCTATAATGTTAGACATATTTAGCAGCCCTGGTATATTTGAATTGCTTCATGTGATAGCATATGCCGATTTACGCACAGTCAGTTGGCGCAAGTTTTTGTGGTCATTGACTGATGTTAGCCTCGGATCAAGACAATGTATTTGATCGATTTTTGACATTTTTATATACGTAGATACGAAAGCAAAAGTCAGACTCGATCAAATACATATATGATTAGTCTTGATCCAAGGCTGGAGACTGATGTTAAACAACTTTATCTGTCAGTTCACGGGAGCTACAGTTTCAAAAGAAGCAAAGACAAGTATTTGCGGTGTTTTTGTTGTAAAACCACGTAGATCGGGGCGATGATGTGTTTCATGCCATAGTAAAATAGTTGTCTTGTATCAAGACTGTCGTAGATGTGTTTGACTCGATCAAAATGATCGATCAAAACTTGATCTAGCCTCGGATCAAGACTATCATGTATTTGATCGAGTCTGACTTTTATACTTTCGGATGATCGTAGATATGAAAATGTCAAAAGCGATCAAATACATCTGTGATAGTCTTGATCCAAGGCTAGCAAAACAGTAGGCTATAGTTTGGAACGTGTTTTCCACGAGTTTTCCCACGCTGTGACTGTCCTGATCGTCCCATGCCATTGCCACCCCCGCAGCAAGCCGCCTTCTCCTCGGCCAGCAGCCTTCCCCTCCTGGCGGTGTCCTCCTCCTCTGTCTCCCCGGCTCACACTCA
This sequence comes from Gymnoscopelus braueri, assembly GCF_963280865.1. Lineage (NCBI taxonomy): Eukaryota > Metazoa > Chordata > Actinopteri > Myctophiformes > Myctophidae > Gymnoscopelus > Gymnoscopelus braueri. The sequence continues at coordinate 2,644,838 of NC_137608.1, forward strand.
CTTCTCGGCGGGCAGATCGGACCAGACGCCCGGCGGCGGCATGAAGCTGGAGGCGGTGATGGAGAACCTCCAGCGGCAGCAGGCTGCCCGCCTGGCGCTGGAGGAGAAGCTCCGCCAGAGCCAGGCGGAGAAGGACAAGGACCTCCGCTCCATGGTGGTGGAGTCGCAGATCCACCAGCAGGCGCTGGCGTTCCGGCACTACCAGGCGGCGGTGCGCGGCGCCTTCGCCGCGGGAGTCGGAGTCGCCACCAGCGGCGGCGGCGGGCTGATCGCCACCGCGGCGGAGCGGCAGCTGCTCCAGTCGCACCTCAACGCCCGCAAGCACCTGGAGCGAAGGTCCGCCATGATGACCACTACCGGGGACTCGGATATAGACGAGGATCAGGCGGGCGCACACCACCACAACAACACCTCCTCTTCCAGAGCCGGCGTACTGGACCAGGATCAGGACCGGGACATGATGGACGAGGAGGACGACATGGACGACGATCAGGGGGTCATGGATGACGAGGAGGAGGAGGACGACGATGAAGAGGACATGGACGGAGACCTGGCTCACTACCAGAGCCGCCTCTCCTCCATGTCCATGCACCAGCACCACCAGGGATCAGCGGCGATCAGCCACGCCGGCTCCCCGGCGCACGGTGCTCCTTCTCTGGGGCTGCAGCAGCAGCTCCTCATGGCCTCCCGCGGAGGGGTCCCGGTCCCTCCGCCAGCCTCCTTCACCCCCACTCCTCCTCCTCCTGTTCCTCCCCGACAATCGGACTCACCTGGCGGGATGGCGCCGCACGCACAGCCGCAGCACCACGAGTGGACCTATGAGGAGCAGTTCAAACAGGTAGAGAGACCCCCCGTATAAAACCATGAATAACCTACTACTTTATAAGTTTGACCGTGTAGCATTAACCTACTAAAACACTACCTATCTACTTTCTTTAACCGTTTCCAAACTTAGTTTGATTGATTTGAATGAATACTTAAAAAAATATATATATATATATATATATATTTTTTTTTTATTAAGACCTGGATCTGTGTCATATTAAGATTTCTTTGGCTATTCAAAAATAGCAGATCTACAAGCCAGATCTGCTATTTTTTGAAAAATCGTGAAAATGTGTTCAAATCTTTGAATATTATATCTTTGTAGAATATTTTGTCACATGGACCTCCCCAGAAGCAAATATTTTACACAAATGTTCGCTTTAAAAATACATATATCAAAGATTTGCACACATTTTCAGGATTTAAAAATGTTTTGCAGATCTGCTATTTCTTTAATAGCCAAATAAATCTTAAAATGACACAGATGTGTTCCCAAAGTGAGTCAGAGCCAGTTAGACATTTCTTTTTTTTTTCATTTTCTCCCCTTCCAATTTGCAAAAAAAAAAGTACAGAGATACAGTTCCATACAAAATGATGCTAAAAGGATTCAAACCCAAGAAAGCACTCTGGCTTGTTTCCATTGGTTTCCATGTGTATTCAATTCATCGAAACATTTAAAGACAAACAATAATATACAATAACATGTAAAACATATAAGCAAGAAAGTTCATTCTACACCGTTTGAAACCTCTCCAAAGTCTTGTAAAGTTTGCTAGATTATTTATAGACAGTGTATTTTTTCGGTGGTGAGAATTAGCTGCAAATGTGCAGTTTGTTCTATATTTGACTATTGCAGTCACGAGTTACATAATGTTATGGGCAATTAAACCATATATTGCGAGCTCGTCTGATTAAAACAAAAGAGAAAGGTTTTGATTAGTTTTCTAATGATAGGAAAAGGTGACGTCTACAAAAGCAAGTGTCATATTTCCAGAGGCTCTCCTCTAAAAGGGGCCCCACCATGATAGATGTTGACACCAGTGCCTTTAATATAGGAGGCTCCTTATGTCCTTTTCAAATAAATCATTTGTTTTTCCTATACATCACACACATTTTTATTTAAAGGAGTAGTTCACCCCAAAAAATGCCTTATTTTCAATCAATAACACACCCCATGAAGCCTTGAATTCATCTTTTGTTTTAGTTTTTTGTCGCATTCCTAAGCCAATAATTTGATGACCAGGTGTATTTCCGGAGTAGGAGACACAAAGAGTCTACTTTGTGTCTCCTCAATAGCATCTTTCCGCCGGTAATCAAATTATTGGCTTAGGAATGCGACAAAAATTAAAAAGAATCCATGAATTCCAGGCTTCATAGGGTGTGCAATTGATAGAAAATAAGTACTTTTTTGGGTGGACTACTCCTTTAAGCCCTGTCGTCACTACACAATAAAATAAGTAGCAACCAAAACACTTAGTTATTGCTGCATAGGTGTATCCCATTATTATTTGTATTTGATTTCTTAAGTCTGGTGATATTCAGAAGTGGTTGATTTCTCAAAGTTCAAATGATTGCATCGCTGTAAATAGGTTTTCATTAAGCTTAGAAGTTGAAGTGCTGAGTTTGTTAAATATCAGCTAATTAGAAAACTTAATTAAGCATACAATGTGAAGCTGATAAAATGTCATTTTCATGTCAAGGTCCTCTATACAGTATTTGGCTGTTTGGACCCCCTTTTTAAAGGATTTTGTGCCATGGACCTCCATAAGAGAAGATCTGTCTTGTAATTCTTTTGTTCAAAATTATTCCAAAATATCAAAACTAAATCCACAAGCTCACACAAAAAAGAAAAAAAAAAAGGAAAACAAATCATTTAAAGTGCTGAAGCAGATTTCGATGCTATATTAACACGTTTTGCTGGGGACCCCCTGGAACCTCCTCAAGGGACCCCTGGGGGTCCACAAACCCCACGTTGAGAACCGCTGTACTAGAGTAAACATTTGGAGTGGAATGATGAGCTAAACGTGTGCTCGGCATTGTACAATAACTGACTGATACATGAAAAAAAGATAGACAGCCCTCCTAGATAGTGTTCGTTTTGTATTTATTTATCGTTGTATCGCTGACATTACAGTGTAGTCTCTGACAGCCCAGGAATTATCTTTGACTGATATATAGTTACTCCATATATCTCCAATGGCCAGCCTCTTTGGCAGCACGCGGATCCATATCGCGCGAGTGTGTGCACGCCGGCCCATGTCATCCCTTATTTATGATAGATCATTTAGAGTCTTTCCTAAATGCGATGTGTACATTAGGGACTGCATTAGCGCCGAACATTAAAGCATTACCCAATGCATGGAAATGCAATTTCAATAGCCCCCCCCCCCCCCACCACCCCAAACCGATAGCTTTGATATACGGACAGTGATTGTGGAGGATGGTCAGAGGAGCCTTCTTGATGAAAAACACATTCGGTGTACAGTTACCAAACGTGAGTCATTTAGTGGTGCGTTCTCTTACCTATATCTTCAAGGGACGCATCTTTTTTTTTATCCTTTCAGTTTTGTGCGTCAGCATTTCTGTTACGGTCGTTCTTCGTAAATAACGGAGTCATGACATGTCTGTGTTTTGATTAAAGCAATTTTCTGTGGTTTTGAATGGCTGCCTGCCAGAAAAAAGAGAAAAAGAGTATAATATACACTATACAGTACGTAATACACATATATTATACATACATGTATATATGTACAATAAAACGACATCTATATATACATCTATATTATGTTATGTATAGATCAAAGATTGAACAGGATGTGCAGTTATTGCGGGGGTCATTTGAATGCAGCCATTGAGCGTAATGGTCATGGAACAATAAAAGGATGCTTATGGCCCGGCTCGGCAGACAGAGTGGAGCCAGCGTTCGGAGCGTGTTCAAAGTTGCAAAACAAAACCACATTTGAAGGCAGTAAATGCATCTTTGGAAATAGGAACAAGATGTGGGGCTAAATATATAAAAAAAAGACCCTGCCGAGGCTCAGCGCGCTCATCTGATCTTAACCGAGAGAGACCGGCCCATGTTTACTATAGGCCCTAAATCACTTATCCTTGTTGTTTGGGCGGAAAACCTTGTATCTCCGTATTTCATCTTTTGATCTCATAAATTAATGCCCTGCGTTGTCCTAAAAAATAGCCGATCTACAAGCTCACACGCTATACTTTCGTAAAAAAAAAAGAAGAAGAAGAAGACTCAAAATATTAATACCAAGTTGAAAGTGGTTAAGTGTGTGTGTTTAAAAAAAATAAATATATATATATATATTGAACGAATGAAAAGTATTAACAAGCGCTTATAGTAATAACTACATTTGATCTATTTTTCTTTTTACATTTCCTGAAAAAGTTATATTTAGTTTTTTGGACTTACAAGGTTTCTAGCTGATATACACTAGTTACAAAGTCCTCCACTGTGCCAGCATGGGAACAGGGCTGTCACCGTCAGGACATTTCAGTTGACGATTAAATATCATACCAATAATAGTGATGATTGATTTAAGTTGTCTTCTTGTCATCTACCATTGTGACAATATACAAATTTCTATTTGCCTTTTAGGCTTCTTTGCACATGCAGGGCATACATGACAAATAACTTCAATAAACTAAGAAATTACTGACAGTACCAATAATTAAAATAATGTACTATAGCAAAAACTCATAGCCTCACATTGTGATGTTTTGTCTGCTTGTAGAACTCCTATATTCGCTATTCTTCAAACGTTTTCGTTAAGTTAATTCTTCTCAAATATGATCGATAGGAAAACCCATCATTTGTGTTTTGACAAATTTGGGTTCAAAACATGGGTAGAATTCTCCAGAATCAGGATGGCTAGTGGACCCTGTGCTGTGTCTCTTAAAGTGAGTGCTGTGGGTGATAAAACGTTACAGTAATGACCCTGGGAGAGAATGCACAGCGTTATCTAAAGACATGAGACCATTAAAACATAAAGGAAATTCCTTACAGTCGCAAAAAAACACACACAAGACACCGAGAGAGCAAGACAAAGAGCTGAGGATAAAAACCTGAGAGAGAGAGAGAGAGAGAGAGGAGAGGAAGAGAGAGGAGAGGAAGAGAGAGAGAGAGAGAGAGAGAGAGAGAGAGAGAGAGAGAGAGAGAGAGAGAGAGAGAGAGAGAGGGAGAGAGGGAGAGAGAGGAG